>NW_022103968.1:4074258-4110034 GCF_000313985.2 Echinops telfairi | reverse complement strand
TCATTGCATGTGTTGTGTAAGTCTGAAGAGAAATTTATGGGCTAGTATGACATATGGGGTAATATAGGACTTAAGGGCTTGATTTAGACTGGGCTGGGATGTTTTCTCAATATTCAATTGTGCTTGTATATAAAGTTCTCTCTTACACACATATGCATGTCTATGAATTTGTTTCCCTGGTCAACCCAGACTAGCACAACCACCAAAGTCTTCCAATGTAGCCACAGACACAACACAAGCAGATGAGCACAACCAACTAGACCACAAGACCCATGGGGCCAAGAACGTGTCCTATGACTGCCCAGCACAGGAACAGCACAGAACGGGTATTTCATGTTTTATTTTTGCTCTATTGCCTCCCAGAATAGATTTGAGGGAGTTTGTGATTACCTAGCAGGCTGATTTCCCCTGTTCAATGTGCTGTCCCTTACCCAAGGAAATGGCCCCTGGCTTATGGCTTTAGTTCTCTAGTGCTGCTATTACAGAAATACCACAAGGGGCGGCTTTATCAGAAATGCACTTTCTGAGAGTTTAGGAGGCTGAAATCCAAATTCAGGGTACCAGCTCTAGGGCATAGGGGTGTGTGTGTGTGTGTGTGTGTGTGTGTGTGTGCTCCAGAAAAGGGTCCTTATTGTCTGTCATCATCTAAGGGCTGGGTGGCTCTGACTTGTTTAGTTTAGTTTACTTATATATCTAGTTTCTTTTAGTCTCAAAAGAGATTGACTCATGAAACCAGCCAGTCTTATCGAGCATGTCCTGCCTCATTCACATAACTGCCTCTACTCCTGTCTCACGCTCATCATAGAGGTGAGGATTTATAGCATGGTTGCTGGGTGCCTTCGAGTTAACAGCATAAGAACAACCCAGTCCTGAGACATTCTCATGGCTATTATTATGTTTGAGCCCATTGTTACAACGATTGTGTCAATCTATCTCATCTCATCTCCTCCTCCTCCTTTTTGATTCCCTACTACTTTACCAAGCATGATGTCCTTCTCCGGGGACTGGCCTTGCCTGACAGCACGTCCAAGCATGGGAGACAAAGTCTCACCATCCTTACTTCCAAGGAGCCTTCTGTTGTACTTCTTCCCAAACGGATTTGTTTGGAACACATAAGGCGGCTTAAAACACCTAGGGTAGGGAAATTAGATCACAAAAGTGGAGGAGCATCACATGATACCTGCGCCTGTATTTGGGGGAACAGAATTCAGTCCATGGCACAGACCCGGGACTGCCCTGCTTCCTCTGCCTTTGAAAACCACTGGTCCAAAGACACTTGACCCTCCCCGAGGGATGCCACTCTCAGAGGGAAGTCTCTCCGTTCCGGGCCACAGCCCTCATCTCCATGGTGCCCAGGGTCCCTCCCCACCCCCACCCCCGCCCCATCCTCCTGGGTAAGGTACCCATTTGGCAACATCCCTCGTGTCACCTAGAGTCACAAAATACCACTGTGTAGATGCCACCCAAATGACACTCAGTCCGACCCCTCCAGCGCCCTGCCTGGAGAGCAGCTTCGAGGGCAGGACTCCCTAGCATCTCCCTGAGAATGCTCTGCAGGCCCATCGATTTACAAACATTCCGAATGCAGAGACACGGCAGGGCGGTGATCCGGGAGTGACATGATGAAAACACAGTTTTAGGAAAATTAATTTAGCGGTGGAATTCAGAATGGGTTGTTTTGGGGGAGAGAGGGAGGCAGAGGGGTGATCTAAATGCAGGCTCACACTTTCTTAAGGGGCTGGTGTTAAAACGATTTCATGCTCGAGAATGGGGAAAAGTCATCTCCTCTCTCAGAAAAGGCTCCTTGCAGCCTGCCCCTTTGCCTCGCCAGCTTGCTCATCTGCCAAGGGCTCAGCTGCAATTGCAAGGCTCTGGGCAGCCCGCCTCTCACTCCATCAGAACTTGCCTCCTCCGTTTGATCCCCTAATTCGGCTGGGGCTCTCCATCACACGCCTGCCTGTCATCGTCGGGCTCAGCCAGAGGATGGGAGGGATGTCACTCGTCCCTCTCAGTGTGAGTCTGAGCACGGAGTCTGCTTGCCCTGGGTCTGCTGCCTGGCCAGGCACAGGTGCCGGGCTGCTGGTGCTCCCTGGAGGTGAGTAGGTGATGCTAGCAGCCATCAGGGACACCTTAGGCATGCAGAGGACTCCTTTCCCCTTGGGATTCTCAGAGCAGTGGCCTTTCAAAATTCTATTACCAAGGTGGTCTTCTGAAGTGTCTCAGGGTGGGTTAGACCTGCCAACCTTTCAGCTGATAGCTGAGCACCTAAAGTGTTGAGCCACTCAGATAAGTCCTAGCAGAGGCTTCAGGGGGCAGAAGGTGTAGGGTTGGTTCCACCAGCTCTGCTCCTCCTGCAGGGGCACACTCACCACTCAACGCGATCCTGCTGCCTTCTGTCCGGGACCCTGGCTGAGCTGCGCTGTGTCCGTCGGCCATGACAGTTGGCCAGCACATGGCCCCATCATCTCCACCACTCTGGCCCCGACTGAGTCATCAGATTTGGGTCCCACACTTCCTGGTATGGCTCTCCTGGTAAGATAACATTTGTCAAGATGGGTGTCTCTGCATCACCCAGGTGAAATGGCACTGTTCAGGAAGCTTCTGGAAGTCCATCACGGTGCTCGTGGGCTCTCGGGAAATCCCTTGGTTTTTCTCCATTTTCTCCCTGGGAAGCATGGGTGTGTCTGAAACAGGAAGCTCAGGCCAGTGTTGTCCACCATCCAAGCATTGCCTGGCCCATACTAGGTGTTTGGTAAGTATGGGTTATGCAAGGAAGTAATTGAGTTTGAGTTCAAATGATAACCCTTTATGGGAAGGCGACAGCTGACTGCAGAGGGGAGCATCCCTAATAGCCGGGGGGACACAGGGACACAACCAACACCCTTTCAAGACCCTTCGGTTCTTTTGCCAAAATCCGTGAATGAATTTCCCATTTCCTCCCCATGAAATAAATGAGATGACTGCTTCTCTTCTGTCTCGGACAATGGAGCCAGTGCGTGAGTTTTCCTGGAGAGCAGCTTCCGACTCAGAGCTGTAGAGCCGCTCTGATGTTCCTGCGGAGATGCTGGTCCAGCCCCCCCACCCCACCCCCGCCCTAGGTCTTGGGACCACACAGTGCTGCTCGGGCCTCTTTCCCAGTCTCGTCTCTCACCGCTCCGCCATCACCCGGCTCCTTGCCGGTTTTCATCTCATTGTCTTGAGTCTGTCTGTCTGATCCCCTGGCTGGGTAGCCTGCCAGAGTCCTTGGGTGGTGCACACAGTCCACGCTGATGCTTGTCTCCTCACCAGAGCTGGGAGGTTGAGCGCCCCCAGAGGCACCTCAGGAAAATGACCTGCCAATCTCCTGAAAAATCAGCCACGGGAAAGCCTGTGGAGTAAAGGTTTGCTCTGACGCCATGGGTCTCTGTGCGTCAGGATTGAGCCCAGCTGGGCTGGGTCCAGGTAGCTCCCAGTCTTCCTCCTCCGTGTGCACCTGTGGGAGGCTGGGTTTGCTAGGAAAACAAGCCCAGTGATGCTTGTACGTGTCGTATGTCGAAGGACATTTCTATCAAGAAATGGCTCACACAGTGGCAGGAAATTGCTTTAAGTCCAGTCCGGTTCAAGGCAGGCTTCTCCTGACTCGTGGAGGCTGAAGAACAGGAAGCAGGATAATGAAGCCAAGACACGGGTAATGTAGCCACACTCGTGGAAACTCCTTTGGGTTTCAGAGGCTGTAACTCTCTACAGGAGTAGAAAGCCTCATCCTTCTCCCTCAGAGTGGCTGGTGGTTTTGAACCGCCAACCTTGGAGTAGCAGCCCAATGCATCATCCACGACACCAAGTATCTTATCTTCCCTTCTCCTCGTAGCCTTAAAAACTTCAGAAAGTCATGGAAAGAATGGGAGGAAAATAGATAACAACAACAACAACAACAATGAAGACCAGGCTTACTGGTCAGATAGAGTCTAGGGAATCCCTTGAGACTATGACCCCTGGTCTCCATTAGACCTGGAAATGAACTCACCTCCATGGCTCAATGTTCAGTTAAAGAGTAGACAGCTCAACCAGGGGGACAAGAGAATTTGGGAGGTACACACACTGTAGATTAATCAACCATTTGAGACCCACAGGGCAATGTTTACCCAGGGGCAAAGGTCAGAAGGGTTGGACTGAAAGAGGACTAGAGACAGGAAATGCAGGAAGGAAGTGGAATGAGTGATATTCCATTGTGGGCATTGCCATCAATGAGCTGAAGCAACATGTGTATGAATTGTAGAATAAAAAACAAATGTGCTTTCTAAAGCTTCCCTCAATTCACAATCAAAAAGGCTTTTCTTTTTAAAGTATCGTTTTGAGGAAGCAATAAAGGCTGTTCATTTCATGAAATCCCCACCCTCAAGTCTACTGCACCCCAATATCCCTTGCCAGCCCTGAGAAGGCCGGAGAAGCTGTGGACCCTGGTGGGCCCGGTTCTAAGGCATCAGGCTTTTTCTTGCCTGTGAGAGGGTTTCTGTTTTGAGCCCAGCTAACTGGTTCTTGCTCCAAGCACCATTTTTGCTTCAAAGAATGACTGACGGACAGACCACAGGTATTGAGACTTCGCTATGTGCTAGACATCTCCTTTAAAACGAACGAAGTGAGCCTGTCACTTCAAGGAAAGCAACTGACAGCGTTTTCTTTCTGCCCGTGATGAAACTCCAGCTTTCAAGTGGAAGTGGGAATTGTGGAGCTCTTGTGTCAGCTCCTGTGAGTTTGACGGCTTCCTGGTTCTCACAGACTTTCCTGAGGAGATGGGTGGTGATTTTCATGAATCTGGGTGTTTTTTAAAAGTATGTAATGAAATATGTCAACATTTACAAGGTTACATAACTCAGTGAACCAACACTTCCTGGATGACCAGTGCCCTACCTTAAACCATCACGCCAGGGTAAAAGACCCACGCAACCGTTCAAGGAAGGCCATGTGGTCTTGTGTAACTGGGGAGAAAGTTCCTCTGGGGTTCCATGCAGCTGACGGCACATGGTTCCCAGTGTGGA
Source organism: Echinops telfairi (assembly GCF_000313985.2). NCBI lineage: Eukaryota > Metazoa > Chordata > Mammalia > Afrosoricida > Tenrecidae > Echinops > Echinops telfairi. The sequence continues at coordinate 4,105,019 of NW_022103968.1, read as the reverse complement.
TTCGCGTAGCCGAGGAGAACGGGTTCCTCAATGTTGTTTCTGATTCCACTATGCACCTAACTGTTAAGAAACTCTAACCTCTTGAGTTCTGCTGGAGTGTCCAAGGAAAGCAATCACGTGATCTGAGCCGGCGGTTTGAATACTCTACACATTTTCAATTACAGATATTTGTGAGACCTGATTTTCTTCAGATATTTCAACCAAGACATCAGATTACAACAGTTTGCCGGATGCGCAGGTATGAAAATCTGTAACAGAATTTTCCATGAAGCTACACATCACAGGTCTCTGCAGAATGGCAAAACCGGGACCCTTTTCTCATGACTTTTTGTTTTGGAAAAGACTATTTTTTCATGACAAATAGTCGAGGTGAACACCTGACAAGTTTCTTCTTGTGTTTTCAAATGTACTGCAGTCATAGGATAGTCTTTAGGGTTAGTTTCTAACAGAAGAATGGACAGAGAAAGCCCAGGCATGTAAACACTCCCGGGCATCCTGAATAGTATGATTATTATTTTAGAATGGAAAATGCTTCTGACCTAGCGGGCTGGGGCACTTGTGGCAGCTGACCTTTCCCCTTCACAGCTCTCTCCCCCAAGGAAGGGGAGATCAGCTCTTCGGGGTCAATGCTGGGTTTGGTCCGGGAGTGTGGGGATTCAGCCAAAGGCATGAGCTGGGCCGAGACCTCAAACGCAGGAACTTCCTGTCGGCCACTTCCTGTCGTCACGCTGAGAAACTCCAACAGCCCCTAGGACCTAACGCCGCTGCCTTTTTCAGTCCTTCCATCTGCCAAGTTCCTGTGTCCCAAGAGTGCCTTCTCTTCCCACTTCACGCCACAGACCGGTGTTTCCCACGGGAGCCCGTGGTTGGTCAAACAGGCTGCAGTTTTCCTGGACGAATTGCTCACTTTTCAGCGTCGGAAAGAGATCAAGTTGTGTTTTGGGAGAAGATTTACGCAGCCGTTCAGGTTCTCCTCCTCCAATCTCCACACCCGTCTGTCGTTCAGCGACGCTGGCTCCTTCCTCCACGCTGTCTGACGTCTTCTTGCGTCCTTCTGTCTGCCCCGTGTCTCTCCAAGTTCCTGCTCCCTGACACTCATCTGTGCTGGTCTCGTGGAGGTGTGTTTCAAAAAGGAGCACAATATTTACGGGTGGTATTCATCATTACTTTTCTAGTCAGTTTGTTATTTTGGGATAAGGTGACCTCCGGGTTCATTAGGGCTTGAGGTTGGAAGAATGTGTCAGTACAGTAGTTTCCGGGAGCCTAAATTGTTGATCTGTGACTGTGTCACTCGTCGTTCTGTCTTTGGCTAATTAAATCACCAGTTCCCACTCAAAGGCCCTCGTTTCAATCTTCTGTCCACTTTGCAATGCTTTCTCTCTGTTAGCTCTACTAGCCCTTTAACAAAATTAGAATTATAAAAGTCTTCTGCCTTGGGGTATCATTTGCATACATTAAAATAAATACACCTGTATTAAGTGAAGGTTTGATGAGATCTATATCCTCACTTAGTAGATTTTTATATTGAAATGTACACATCACAAATTTATACGCTGACGAACCGGAACCTCCATTGCATGAATATTCCACACTCAATTGAGCCATTCAAGTGCTGATGGATTTTGAATTGATTCTATTTTGGGGGGGCTATTATTAATAAAATTAACATAGACATTCATATACATATCTTTTGTGAAAATAGTTTTAATTACATATCCACATTGAGTATTACTCATATAAAGAAAAAACTCAAAGCCAAACTCTTTGCTGTTGAGTTGATGCCAACTCACAGTGAGCCTATAAGACAGGGAAGAACTTCCCCTGTGGGTTTCTGAGACGGTAACTCTTCATGGGAGTAGAAACTTTCACCTTTCTCCAGCTGAGTGGCCGAAGGTTTCAAACTGCCGACATTGAGGTTAGTAGCCCAACACGTAACACCTGTGCTACCCCTCTGTGTTTCCAGGACTCTAACTCTTTATAGGAGCAGAAAGCTCATTTTTCTCCCATTGTAACTCTTTAAGGGAGCCCCATCTTTCTCTCAAAGAGTGCCTGGTGGTTTTGAACTGCCGAACTTGTGGATCACAGCCTAGTATGTAACCACTAGGGCACCAGAACTCCTGGGACTGTCTAGACTCTAGAGGCCCATTATGAAGTGTGATGCCCGATGGGTGTTGCCAACATGCACATACTCTTAATTTTAGAGAACTTACTTCTCCTCCCAGGTGACTTGGGATGCTCCACAGAGGTGGAGGTGTGGTTTTAGCACATCCCTTTAGCACATCACTTGAGAGATGGCCAAATGGCCTGTCTCAGGTCATAACATGTGGCAGCAGGTACCCTGATGCTCCCATTCTGTTTGCAACACCGCTCATCTCCCAGCCAAGGCAGAGACTGCGTGAGGGCATCCCCAGCCCACAGCATGGTCACTTCAGCGTCTTTGGGGTCGGGCTCCGGGGCGGCACACAGCAGCGTCACCATCAGTGTCTGCGAGGATGTTTTGGGCTGAGGGTCATTTAACTCCAGGTTAGAACCATGGAAACCCTATGACGCAGTTCCGCTCGGTCCTGGAGTGTCACTGTGAGTCGTATCTATTTGCTTTTGGACTCTGAAGCACCTGGATGTAAAGGTTGAGCTGACTGGAAGAAGGGTTCATGAGCCCGTGGGAGAGTCAGGAGGCAAGAGAAGAACATGCTGGTGGAGAAACCTTGGGAACCAGGAGCAGGTGTCCAGGAGAAACTTCAGGAACCAGGAGCCGGTGTCCAGGAGAAACCTTGGGAACCAGGAGCCGGTATCCAGGAGAAACCTTGGGAACCAGGAGCCAGTATCCAGGAGAAACTTTGGGAACCAGGAGCAGGTGTCCAGGAGAAACCTCAGGAACCAGGAGCCGGTGTCCAGGAGAAACCTCAGGAACCAGGAGCCAGTGTCCAGGAGAAACCTTGGGAACCAGGAGCAGGTGTCCAGGCTGCCCAGCTGAGGTGCTACCCCATGGCCACTTCTTTTCCTCCATGCGTCTTCTGCGCCTCGGGGGTGGGGAGTGAGCCCCTGCCACCTCCCGCTCTCGGTCCACACACACTTGCTGGGTGTCAGAAAGATGCCACTCCTCACCTGCAGGTCCTGGTTCTGACACCTCTTTCTTTACTTTGGAGACAGCGTGATGTCCACTAGACACTCCTGGGTAAGGGTAGGCGCAGAACCCAACCTACCCACTGGGTCGCATCCCGAGGACACCCTCTTGGCGTCATAAGCCTTTTGCAAGAGAGAGAGAGGCCAAGCAGGGTGGAATCTCCCATTGGCCCTTTGCCTTCCGCCAGAGCTGGTTCTTATGTCATCTCCTGTGGCGCTGCTGCTCGCAGATCCCAGGAGCTGCCATCAGACTGCTACCGGTGGATTCATTCAGCCGCCTTTGGATCGCTGCATCCGCCAGCCTGTGCCCCCTGCATTGCTGCCGGGTCATCCTGCTTCCCATTTGTTCGCTTCCACGAGTCAGTAGACGTCTGACTTGAATGGGACTGGATCTGTCTGTTTCTACAACTTGTGAGCCATTCCTTGATATAAACCCCTTTCTAGATGCAACACGTACAAGCGTCCCTGGTTTTGCTTCTTTAGAGAGCCCGGCCTCACACAACCTCGATGGCTCTGCCTTGTCATCTCTGAACCGGGAGTGTCCTGAGACTTTCCTGCCAGGATGGCTGAAAGGACAGAACCTGGGTTCAGACGGGTGGGGTTCTCCTGAGCGTTCGCTGAGTACGCAGTATCTAGCATCTGGAATCTGCTGACACAGCAGCTAGAGCCCTGGGCTCACACCTGGCAGTGCTGTGGAGGACTGGTGCCGGACAGGCCAGCGTTTCAGTTGACTGTCCACGGGGTCGCTATGTGTCAGGATGGATCTGACAGCACCGAACCACGACAACCAGGATCCGACGCCAAACCTCAGTGCGTTACGCCCACACAAAATTCCCCTGCAGGTCTGTAAGGAGAAGTCTGGTATCAATCTCAGAGGCTAAAGGCAAGGTGTGGGCCAGGCTGCGCTCCCTTCTGGGCACTCTAGAGAAGACCCCACTTCCTAGCCCTTTCCACAGTCCTGGGCTCCTGCTCTCTCCCTGCGTAGTCCAGGGCAACAACAGTGGGTCACGTCACTCTCACCACCCACTGTCCTGGCCTCCTCTGCCTCCGCGTCCTCTTTGGAAGACCCTGTGATTGCACTGGGACCCAGGGCGATTTCTTGAATTTCAAGGTCAGGTGCCTCTGCACTGCCATCAAGATGACCCTGACCTGCCGCGACCCTCTAGGACAGAGTAGAACGGCCCCCTTTGCGTTCTGCGGCTGCTCATCTCCACAAGAGCAGGTGGTCTCATCTTCCTACCACAGAGCAACTGGTGAGTTTGAACTGCTGACCTTGTAGCTAGCAGCCCAGCGAGTCACCCCCCACCCCGCCAGGGCGCTCCGTGGTCAGTGTGTTGGCAAGCCTAATGCTCCGGCAGCCTTCCCTCCCTCTGCCCCGAAACCCAGCCCATTCACAGGGCATGTTTCAGACTCCTGGTGGTCCTCTGGAGCAGAGGGGCACTGCTCCTGTGGGTTTCTGAGGCTGTAAATCCCCGTGGTTGTGGTTGTTGGTAGGAGTTAGTGAGTCAGTTCCAACCCAGAGTGACCGACGCTCAACATAACAGAACGCGGCCTGTTCTGCAGCCTCTGTACAATCTGTGCTCGGGCCAGTCTTTACGGGAGAAGTTCTCATCTTTCGCCCTCAGGCGGCTGGTGGTTTCAAACTGCTGACCTTGCAGTTAACCCGATGCAGAACCTACTACACCCCGAGGGCGAATCAGGCCTCTTTAGGGTGTCACAGCTCGGTGTGCTGTACGTTATGAGGAGCTTAACAATTGCAAAAAGTAAACAACGCGGTAAGGGCATAGCCCTTGCTCTCGGCAGGAGGCTCTGGAGCCTGACACCTGGGCCTGGAACCAGCTCCCATATTCACTGGTGTGTTCTCTGATCCCTGTGTGCCTCAGTTTCCCAATCTGACAACCACAGCTCCTACCTCCCAGGAATGAAGTGGGAAGCTCCCGGGACTGCGTGGTACTTGGCAAGCACTCTTTAAAGACTCAACATTTGCTGAATGTGTGAAACTGAGCTTATAGATTTACCCTCCTTTGTCCACTAGAAAAGAGCCCTGTGGCACGGTGGATTAAGCATTAGGCTGCTAACCGTAAGGTTGGTGTTTCTAGCCCACCAGCCCCTCCTGGACAGAAAGATGAGGCTGGGTGCGCCCGTAAGGAGTATGGTCTCAGAACCCCTCAGGAGCAGTACCACTCTGCTCCCTGGGCTCACGATGTGTCAGAAGCGACCCCACGGCAGTGCGTTTGCACTGTTAAAGTTTGATCCCGTCTTTCTGGTCTGTAATTTCAATGACACACGGGTCCTTTATTGTGTCTGGGAGCTGCTTCTCTGGCTTCTTATCAGCCTTCCAGATAGTCCGTCGGTTTCTGGTACAGTTATTGGCCAGGTGGACTCTGGCCACCTCCAGGGCCATCCCCCTGCCCTGCCCTCTGACTCGGGGGCCCCCTGTCCATGCTCACCCTGTGCTTCCAGAGGCCACGCCAAGCAGGGGGGTCATGCTATTTGCTTATCACGTTGTCATGGCACACGCCTGCCTCTTTGCGCCTCCCTGTGCTTCACTTCCCCGGCCCTGATTCCAGGCCCTTCTTTGCCTGATGAGTCCCTTGTGGGGGTGGGGTGCTCCTGGCTCTCTCATGTTTGAACTACAATCTTACTGTTTCCAGAAGTAAACAGAAGTTCACATACAGGGATGCTCACTTTTGTAATAATAGGTTTGGATCTAGAGACAGTTCATAGGGCCACATATAAGCACACACACACACACACACACACACACACACACACGGGACACACACACAGGGCACACATGTGCAGAGGTACACAGGCAAATGGTGACACTTTTTGGTCACCATTTTCCAATTAGAACATTGTTGCTGCTCTATCTCCATGGCAACCTTCCTCACCTTCTCAGCACCAGCGGGATTCTGCTCTGGGCTTTTCAGGCACATGGCGGCTATGTGCTCAGCAGCTAACCAAAGGTCAGTGGTTCAAATCCACCAGCCACTCCATGGAAGAATTATGTGGCAGTCCGCTTCTGTAAAAAATGTTCCGTCCTAGAGACCCCATGGGAGCGGGTCTGCTCTGCTTACAGGACTGCCCCCCCCAAGCCTTCCCCCCACTGATGAGCATGGACAACCCAATGGAGGAGTCTGAACACCACGCGTGACCACTGGTCAGTGCAGAAGGGCTTTGCTCACAGCCGATCATCATGTGTTGATGAAAGACCTCACCATTGGGTGGGATCGCTGCGATGGGCTCTCCAAGGATCCCTAGGCTGACATCTAGCACATGATGGAATTATTTCATCTCCCAGCAGGCCTTTGAAAATGCAGGGAGGGCTATCTTATTATCATACTCTCTTCCACAGCCCCCACTTTGCAGACACTGCAACCCATGAAGGGCCAGGACTGAGAGAGAGAGAGAGAGAGGCCAGTTTCTGGGTGTAACCAAAGTCCAGTTGCAGAGAGACAGACGCAGGAAGGTAAGCACAATGACGCTGTTTCGCAGTGTGCCCTGGAAGAGCTTGTCGCCAACAGAAGATCGGGTTTTTGTTTACAGTGGTTGTCAGCAAATTAGGGTCGCAATAGGTCTGCTTTGTGTACATGCATGGATTGGCTATAGCGTTGGCATTGTGCAAGCTTTAAGCGTCTCGCTGGAACTCTGTTTAGCCTCCCTTAGGATTCCCACTGGAATGACAGATGACAGGCACAGTGTCAGGAAGATATCTGGTGGAAGGCGGTCCGTCTGAGACTGGGAACGAGAGCTGTAATCATCTCCTGTCCCTGTTCGTGGCCTGTATGTTGCTCGGGCTGCAGGGGGACTCTCTAGGATCCCGGAGAACTGCCCCTGGGGCTGCTAAGGCTGCGATCCCTCTGGAAGAAGACGGCCCCATTTCTTAACTCTGCAAACCTTTGTTCTTCTTTCTGAGTTGTTGTCGATCCCAGAGGACTGAGCACCACTGCTAAATCCTGACCCAAGGGTTCTGGAAGCCAGAAGAGAGAGAAGCACCGTGTTCATTTTCCTAAAAAGATTGGGACGAAACCGTGGTCTCTTGGGGCTGTGAGGACCCGGTGGTGTGCAGTGCTAAGCTGAAACACACAACTCCAGGGCAACTCCTGTTTGCAGCGTGACTCGGGGAGACTGAGTAAGGAGGAAGTCCATTCAATCCCCACCCAGTCTTGATGGGCCTAGGAGGTGATTGGTTGGGCCCCTGATTCCTGTCTCGTTTTCCTCACACTAATGCAGCCAAGTGCTCGAGTGGGCTGGTTTCCAGCAGCAGAAACGACCCCCCTGACGGAGTGTTGAGGAGGCGATCGGGGAGTCCCACACCAGGGACTCTGCCCTGTAGGTTCCTTCTCAGACTTTGCAGGAGACTCTGTTCTTGCCTCTCCCCGGTCTTCCGACAGCGCCAGTTATCTCTGGGCTTGTTGCTGTGGCGTCTCATGGTTCTCTTCCTCTGTTTCTCCATGTCTCTTCTCTTTCACAGGGACCAATCCTGTGGCATTAGCACCCACCCCACTCCCTTATTGATCCTCACTTAACCTAACTACATCTTCAAAGACTCTACTTCCAGACAAACCCATGCCTACAGGTACCTGATGAGAACTTTGATACATCTTCCAAGGCAGTGGTTTTCAACCTGTGGGTTGTGACCCCTTTGGGGGGGGTCGAATGACCCTTTCACAGCAGTTGCCTGAGACCATCAGAAAACACATGAATATTTCACAATATATAATTACATATTGTTCTGTGATTCATCACTATGCTTTAATTATGTTTACTTATGTTTAATTTGTAACAATGAAAATACATCCTGCATATCAGATATTTACATTACAATTCATAACAGTAGAAAAATGACAGTGATGAAGTAGCAATGAAAATCATTTTATGGTTGGGGGTCATCACAACATGAGGAACTGTATGAAAGGGTCGCAGCCTGAGGAAGGTTGAGAACCACTGTTGTAAGGGGACACAGTTCGAGCCAGAGCAAGGCCCTTCAGAGTCCTGTCGCCGGTCTCCACATTTGCCTCCTGCTGGGTGTCTCCCTCATGACCTCCCTACACTCAAAACCCTAACATCATTGCCTCCTCCCCAGGGGCACTGCCTCCCGTGGCTCCTACACAAAGTGAGCTGAGGTGGGGGGGGGGGTCCCGTTGGTTTCTCCCTCTTCCCTGGGGCCTGCTCTGCTGTCCCTGCCCTCCTCCATGCCAGCCCCGCAGCCTCCCACCACTCTGCTCCAGCTGCACACTGCCCTCAGCTCGCGTGGCAGCCTGCTGGATCTCACTGCCTCCCACCGAGCCCCTTGCCAGCTCTGGCAGAGTTTCAGCGAGGCTCCTCGGCGGAGAAGTCACATCTGTTCCATGCAATGAAGCGGCACTTTCTCGAGGCTCGGGTCTCCGGTTATACCCCCAGTACTCATTTCCTACGCAGGGACCTGCCCGGACGAACAGTCTATCAATGTCTCTTTGGAAGGATCAAAATAGCTGATTCTGTATGCATGATCACTGACTGTGCTCCAAACCCACTCCAGAGCCTCAGGGATGTGAGTTTACTCCCCTCAACAACGGTGCCCTCCTGAGTGCTCGGATGTTGTCCAGCCCCCACCGCCCCCCTACCCATTTACACTGAAGAGCACTTAACTATTTTATGTGCTGCTGGGCCAGGAGTGTCTGGATCCACATGTATCCCCAAAGCTCCTATGTGGGCCGAGTCTCAGATCTGACTTCTAAGGCAGCCCCTATCCTGCTGTGGAAGTTCACACCCATGGGACTCTGGCTCTGGGTCTAAGGGTCTGGGAGACAGATCAGGGGATGGCAGTGGTCCCAGCACTGGCAGAGATATGTGCACTGGCATGAAGCAGCTCTGTGGAGACCCCGGCCTTTCATTCCCCTCATGGCTTTTGCATCTCAGAATCAGATCATCTCCGTTGGAGAGGCTCATCAGCCTCACCAATGCCGGCGATGCCCATAGACCAGTGGTGTTCACAGTGAGGCTCAGTTTCCCTGAGGGGGCGGGAGGCACTAGCAAACACTCTATGCTCCTGGCATTGCCATGATGAGTCACCTTGTGCAGCTGAGTTGGTCAGAGAACGGGTGCTGGGCGACCTAGGACCTCATCCCCCTGTGGGCTGAGCGCACCCTGGAGGTTGGCATAGAGCCCATCACCTTTCTGCCCTCTGGTCTGCATGGTGCCCAGGCAGCAGCCTCTTCCCATGACCTCACTGGAATATCTCAGGAGCCCAAGCGGGGTCAGGTGGCTGCCACAGCTGGCATGACAGGTGCCCACAGAGAGCGTCCCTGGCGTGGCCCATGTCTGCATCCCGTCTGCAGGAGAGAACGCCAGCTCCATGGATGTGCCATCTCACCCACTGCTGGGAGGAAGTGTGGTACCAACAAGAGGTCAGAGGTCGTTTGTCCAGGATGTTGGGGGTGGGCTGTGGGGGAAGGCAGAGGCTTGCCCAGAGAGGGGGCACATTTCCAAATCCGAAAATGCCAGTACGTTTTTAAGATGGGTTCCTAACTTGGGCATGCTGAACGCCCTCTTTTGGGTCATATGCTGATCCGAAGGATAAAACAAGGGCGTAGACCCTTCACTCTCTCCAGGGCCTCGCTGAGGACAGAGAAGAGGGACGCATGACCGTGTGAAAGTGGATCTTCATCAGATGCCTTTGAGCGGAGGTTCGCTGTCATCCATGCAGTGCTCTGGGACATTCGCCCTCGATGCCGGGTGTACCGGAGGCAGGCATGATGGGTAGCGGAAACCCAAGCTAAGCCAGTGTAGCACCAGAACAATGGGACAATGCCCTTGTGGGGAAGACTGGCACATCTTAGAAACTAGCAGGGAGCAAGGAGAGGGGCACGTGCTGGTGACTTCTGGGTTTAAGGCAGAGGTATCGGGGCAAATGGCAAGGTGGCCACCAAACTAAGCCACTCAGAAGAAGGGGAGGGGGAAGACAAAGGCAATGTTTTGAGCATCAAACCAGAAATTCAAACCCCTCACCACTGGGTTGATTCTGATGCCTGACAGCCCGTATGCTCCAGAGAGGAACTGTGCTCTTAGGAAAGTAGACTGCCCGGCCTTTCTTTGAAGACACTGCAGGGTGGGTCAAAGCTGCTGGCTTCCTGGTTAGTAGATAAGCATGGCAGACCACTTGGGGCTCCCAGGGGCTTGTTTTGATCATGGAGAGAGTGAGGTCCTGCGGGAACCTCTGTTCAAACCGAGAGCTGAAACTCACTGCCAATGAGGCGATTCCCTCTCACTGTGACCTTGAACGTTGAAGTGGGGCTGTCCCTGAGGTTTCTGAGGCTGTGGGTCATGAGTGGAGTGGAGAGCTTCATCCCTCTCCCTCGGAGCAGCTGCACGGTTTGGACTGTTGACCTCGCATTAGCCTGCACACCGCCAGGCCTCCTTGGAACATGTTAGGCATCAGGATGCAAGGATCGTGGGGGGAAATATGTAGATGGGGGAGTGAGCGCTGGAGTTCATGGTTGAAAGCGTGGGGTGGGTTGTGACTCTCGATGACTGCAGACCAGCAAGGCAGGACATGGATGAGGATCCGTATTGGAGAGGAATGGGGAAGACCTCACCCAGCTGAGAAGAAATTACTCAGAAGACCTCCTTGCGGCAGAGGTAGCACACGGGAGAAGCAGGTTCAGCAGGAAGGGAAGGCCAGGGTGGGGATACTGCCATGGCCCAGTGGCCACCAAGGTCCAGTGCTCTCCAGAGTGTGGGAAACTCATGGCCGCTCACTGGTGACTGTGGAGAGATCTGCTTCAACACAGGTGACAGGGGAGAGAGCATCCAACTACTGAAGGAAGAAGGGCTGAGAGGAAAGATGGGGGGAGGTTGTGTGAGGGGTACAGGTGAGATGTGGCATGAGCCCTGCAAGCTGCATTAGTCACGTGTTTGGAATTGAGGAAGATAAATGAATCTTGGCCCTGAGCCTCCAGGGATTTCAGGGAATAGGAGGGACAGACATGTGCCTACCAGTCCACACAGATCTTTCCTCAGGGGTCTTGGGCAGATGTCCAAATCTCTCTGAAGACTTAGTTTCTTCATTTACAATGTGAGGGGGCCAAGGGTCTGCACCTAGTGCTGATGGGGATGTAAAATGGAGCAACTGCAAGTCACACCCAGAATGACCCAATGGCCCAGCAACCCCACACTTGGGTACACACCTGTGTTAGGCAGAAGCAAAACCAGGATACTTATGATTATATATAGCTATATAGACATATATGTAGATAGGTTTATATCGTGCAAAGGAATATAACAGCTCATTCATCCACACAGCAGTACAGAGGGTTCCGTTCAACTCACTTCCATGCAACAGTTAATATACCAGAAGTCCTTCAACTCATGTGGGCTGCCAGGTCCAAGGTCAAGGAAGCAGACAGCGGAGTCCTCCTCAGGCAAGGCAGGCAGAGTCTGCCCACAGGCAGCAGACAGCAGGATGAGTCAGCCACAGTCAGTAGCTCTGGAGCTTAGTGAAGCAGGCCCAGATGGGATATGGAACTCAAGCCATGCAAGGTGACAGGATCCACCAGCCTCAAGCTCGAGCAATGTACACACCAGCAGCGTGGCGAAGCAGGTCTTGAAGGAGCCTCCAGCTCTAGAGACATGATCCATGGGTTGGCCATGGATCTGCACAGGTGGTGTAGTTCACAGGTTGAGGCAGAGAAACTAGCGCACGCAGCAGCATGCTCGGCTCCAGTCACCAGAGAGCAAGAGCAAGAGAAGCCATTTATCTCTTTGTCCTGCAACCTGTTCATCCCCTTTATCTGGAACTGCAACCTGATTAATCCCACATGTTCCTATTGGCCAGGTTGGCACAACAAACCCAACTATCACAACACCCAATGGACTTTAAAAGCAGGTACTCCCCTAGAAGCACACATACCAATGCTCATGACAATTTTAATGGCAAGAACCGGAAGGTGGAAGCGAGCCGCGGACCCATCAGCTGATGAAGGGATACATTCTACCACGGCAAGGGCGCCTGGCGCCTGGCTACCATGATTGACCGCGCTGGAAGGCCTCACAATATAAAGTCCTGAATGGGGAGTGGGGGGGTGAGGGGGCAGATGTAGGGCAAAAGTCAAAGTCATGAAAAAGACCAGACTTCCTGTTCTGAACGAGAATGGGGGAACCTTCAAGTCTGGGATCCCTGGACACCCTCGGCTGAGCTCCACTTTCAGCCGAAGAGAGGCAGGCCCATAAGTTGAACGTAACACCTGGGAGCTACACACTCATCAGAACAGATCCCAAGGGCAGCAGTTGCCCAGGGAGAACGCTCACCAGGCAGGAAGGGATGGGAAGGGGAAACAACCGGAGGAGCCGGGAGGAGTGCGAAGGTGGAGAGACAGCAACACAGAGGAAGGCCTCAAGGAGCCGGACACAGTGACCGCACCGATGGGCGCCAGCGTGGGGACAATCGTGAGGACAGTGCCGCCCAGGCAGGGTTTCCTTCTGCTGTGAATCGGGTCCCGATGGGTCGGGATCGACTCCCAGCACCAAGAAACAAACAACAATGTGTGTCGGGTCGTTTCTGCCTCTGACGTCTACGGTTCTCCAGCCCTCCAGGTGAGTAGGTGGTGGGTCACGAGGGGCCCGGCTGGGCAGCTCTGCTCCAGGCAGCAGGCTGATGGGACTTGGCTCCAGGCTGTCTCACGTGCTGCTCCGTGGACAGTCATTCCCGGCTCACAGGGCACGGCAGGTCAGAATGTTCCCATGCCAACCGGACCGCAGCATGGTCAAGCCACAGCCAGAAACGCTACAGGAACGAAAGCCAGTCCATGCTCAAGACCAACAGAATGGGAAGCAGGAGACTGTTCTGCCAATGGGGTGAGGGGCTGCGGGATAGCACTGCGGGCTCTGTGGTGTTGTCCTCCATCCTGGTGTGCCCACGGAGTGGGTCCGACTCCTATCCACCCTGGGCCACAGAAGAGAGAAGCCCCAGGGGGTCTCCTAGGCTGCCATCTTCGCAGGGTGCAGGGGAGCCAGTGGCCAGATCTATCTTCTTTGGAGCCACGGAGTAGGTCCAAATGGCTGACCTTTCCGTGAGCTTTTGAGTGGTTAACCCAGTGATCTCAACCTTCCTAATGCCACGACCCTTTCATATAGTTCCTCATGTTACGGTGAACCCCCACCCCCCCAATGAAATTATTTTCACTGCTACTTCATAACTGTAATTTTGCTACCTTTATGAATTGGGTGACCCCTGTGAAAGGGTCATTCGACCCCCAAAGGGGTCATGACCCACAGGTTGAGAACCACTGGTTTAGCCATTGGGCCACTGAGGCCCCTGCATGCAGTCCTGTGGCAGAGTGAAGGACGGGACCTGCTCCCAGTCCACTTCCAGCGGCATGTGGATCCCATCTTGCTTCTGGCCTCACCGCTCACTGTCCCCTCCCATTCCAAAAGTTAGCCGCGATTCCCGATCGGCCACGTCCATTTCTTAAGACTGGATCTTCTCCCTCAGCGTTCTTGCAAGCCCTTCTCCCTCTCATCAGCCCGTCAGTTTCCTATGATGATGTCTGTATTTTGATTTGGATAAACAAACCACGGCCTCCCCAGAAGCCACAGCTTCTGTTTATTCTATGTCTGGCCATGGCAGAGTGGCTCAGGGCGCCCCGGCTCCTGTGACTTGCCTGTGCTCCGCCAGCATCCTTTCTGGGGTCGCACTTTTTAATTTTTGCCAAGAGCTATGTTTTGATGTTTCACACTACATCGATTCTGTTGGCGTGCAGGAGCCTGACCCCGGTGGTGATCGCTTCCCCATTTCCTAATACCGTCTCGGTCATTAGTGGGAAGCAGAGCTCAGACATGACACCTCCTGATAGTGCCTCTGACTTGTTATCATTTACTGCATCCATCACTTCCACCTGCTTGGTGCGGTGTGTCAGGAAAGTCCCCCCCGATTAACACTGGAAAGGTTGAAAGCAGACACAGCGTCACACCCCAGTTGAGTTCTATCAACATCCTCGTGTTTACGGTAGCTGCCTGGGAAGGCAGGCGGACAGCGGGGTTTTCTTGTTGCTAGCTGGTTTCCCCTCTCCGGGTAGCAAGGACCGATGTTCCTGGCTAGCAGAAACACAAAGGACAGAACCGATGGGAGAACATTAAACGTTAACATTCCCGCTCAGTTTGTCGTCAACTACAAACACTGGCCAACACCCAGATGCCTGTCATTTTGCATGTGGGTGCTGAGGGCCTCACCTGCCACTTCTGGGCACCACAGCCACATTCCAGGCTGTGCTGCTTTGGTTTGTTGTAAAGCGAGTGGGTTTACAGCGGGGCGAGCTCTCCTTTTGACAGGACGCACACTCTGCGTGGGCGAATGCTCACTGTGCTCTTTCTGCTTAGCAGTAAGAGAGTGCAGTACGGCTGGTGAGATAGCCGTGTGCTCCACAGATGCTGGGCAGTCAACCAAGCTCTCCTAAACCAACAGCCAAACTGGAAATGCCATGCTTGGACCCGTTCTGGTGGCACTCCCCTTGGGGTGTCTTGGCATGGCAGCATTTCAGTTGAGGAGGCTTGTAGGCTCAGCAACGTTGTGAGAAGCTGGTTGTCTGAGAGTCAGGCTCGACAAATGCAGCTGGTGGTCAGCTCTCCTGTGGTTGTTCATCTCAGAAAAGATGTCGGCCTTAGGTTATCGTCTGAAGGGCCAGTTACCTGGGCTTCTCCGTGCACCTGGAAGACCTCCTTCTTGCCCAAAGTAGAGATGTGCCTCAAGGCTAGACTACCTAGCAAATAGGACACTATACTATTACCCGGTCCCACCTCACAGGGGTGGGACAACCCTTTATGCTGTTGTTGAGCAAATGGCTGCTGGTCACGGAAGTACGAATTCAAGGATGAGAAGCAACTGAAGCGAAATCTAGGTGAGTCTTGGAAGTAAACCAGCAAAAATACCTGCTAGAGGAATATATTAAATCGAATATAGGGACAGAACACACATCCCAGGAAACAGGAGATAACTGTAACCACGCATTTCTCCATAACACCCAACAAAGCAAGCGCAGCACGGACACGGAGAAACAGAACTAACCTTGATAAATGAAATATATGAACTTGAGAGCAGATGAGAAGACAACAGCAAGTGGGGATCAATGGACCGGAGGGGCTTCAGGAAGAAAGAAAAGGTAACCATCAGGCCTTTATTGATAATGTTATCATCACCATCAATAAAAGGAGATGGACAGTGTTCACACCGCAGTCAGGAGCATGGAAGAGAGACTTCAGGAAAGAAAGTGGAAGCAGACAGCGTGTAAAGGATTGTAGAGAAAATGCTGTATTTGGAAGATCGTCAGAAGAGATGGAAGCTATACAACATTGATGTTCTTCAGGAAGAGAAAAGATCAAGGGAAACTGAAAACAGTCAAAGACGTAATAGAAGAAAACGGTCCTGTGCTGAAGGAACCCCTCAAGCGGGACTCAGAGAAAGCCCGGAGACGAAGAACCGATGCAGAGTAAAAAGTTAAGTGAACAAAGAGGCCCCAATAGGGCCCTGGAGAAATCCCATCAACCTTTAATCCCATCCTTCACGAATTTATTGAAGGCCCCTCGTGTGCTCCGAGATTAGTGATTTTAGCCCACTTTGAAATGTTTGCATGACCACACACGTGTGGTACGTATGTGCATACACGTGTGTGGATGCGGGTGTCAGCATACATGTGTGGGAGGATGTTCCTGCTCTGGCTCTCTGGAGTGCTTTCCTTGTAGGGATATGATTCTGTTTCATAATCTATTTTTATTTTTTATTTGTAGCTTTGGATGTATGGGCTTTGATCTTGGCAATTTTCTACTGTTGTTTTTTTATATGAAATTTGCTTCCCCGAATTTTGAGCAGGAGGCTTGGATCAGGGATAGCTTTTCCTCGTTTTGAAGAGTCCCCTCGTCTGTTGGTCTGAGGTGAGGAAGGCGTGGGAGCAAGCTGATGCTGGCTCTGTGCGATCCATCCTGCAATGTGTTCTATCTCTTCCTCTTCCCTTTGTCCCAAGTCCCGCCATCCTGCTCTAATTTTCCAACAACCTGTTCTCCATGTGGAGCTTTGTCTGTGAAGCTGGAAGAGGGTCTGTTTTCAAGAGCCTACAGGGATGGACAGCTCCAGGACCTTCAACCATTCTACCTCAGATCCCCGCCCCCACTCCTCTGGGAAGAGGCTAAGCCACTGCAAACTCCAGCTGCTGGTCTCAGACTGGTACACCAGGCCGGCCATGGGACAGCTGGCTGCCCTGTCCTTGAGTCCAGCGTCTGCTTTCTCCCTGACACCCACAGCAGGGCTGGGAATTTGTGTCCATCTGCTGGCATCTAAGGTTTGTGGGGGCACCTTGTCCAGTTTTGTTGCCAGCTTCTGTGTGGTGTCTTGGCTTGCCGCATGACTGGTCTGCTCTTAGATCAAGATTTTGGAAAGCCCCCCAAATGTGCCTGGTCCTCTTTCCTGGATTGCAAACAAAATAGAAATTTTGTTTCCATCCATTTCAGATGGATGGAAAATAACACAGCAGACCTTGCACACTCACCAGGACGCTTTGGGAAAACAGCATCCCGGACACGGCAGTAGTTCTCAGCATCAGTTCTCGGCATCAGTCCCATACAATTCCACTCCACACCAACGCTCATGGCTCCTCAGAGGCAGCCACTCATTGATAAACAAATGGCTGTCTATTCACAGAATGGGATCTATGCGTGGTGACGAGACCACAGGCAGCCACGTGGAGTGGTTTCAAGGACCCCAGAGCTCCTTCCATAATAAAGTACACACTCCATTCCCTTTGGTGGGAGGTCGATGCTTTGGGCTCAATCCATTGGAGGTATGACTTGCCTAGGTGGTGAAAATGATGACCTCCTGGGGACCAGAAGCTTCTGTCAGGTGTGGGGGTGGACCTCAATGGGTCAACCAACTCGCTGAGATTCACATCTTCAGTAAGCCAGAGTCAGGATTTCCCCATTAGAAACACAGGCTTTTCTCAGCCCTCCTGGTTTGTAATTTCCACAGGTGAATATGCTTTGCACCAAGTGGGGGTGGGGGCAGGAAATCAGCATCAACAACAAGAAGCCGATAATGACTTTGCACCGAGCTACAAGGAGCTGCGCCAGCTCAGAACATAATTATTGCTGTGCAGTGAGCACGGCGTACTTGATTCTTAGGTGTGATCTGAGTTATGATGCCGCGAGTCTACAAAATTATTTAGACAGAAATAATTATCCCCAATGTAGACAGATCCAGAGCTTCCGTAAATTAGAACGCCTGATCCTAAATATATAGATTATGTTATCTTGTTTCCCTCGTCTCCGTTCCCTTGCCTCGCAAACTTCAGATTCGCATACCTGCTTCTCTCTGATGGTTTTCATCACATCAAATTTTAATAAGATGGAAATTATGTGCATTGTAGAAAACCAGTCCTTTCTGAGCTGCCTCTTGACTCCAGGATCATATGATGTGTTCGACACCACAATACAACCCAACACAAGACCTACCATGGCTAGGCAGCAAGCCAGACACCAACAGAAGATTACAACAAAACTGGGCATGGTGGTCCCCCAAGCCTTAGCTGCAAGCAGATGGACACAATTCCCAGCAGCCACCAGAACCCCCCCACCCCCCACCTCCACCAAGACCAAACTTAAGAGACTCATAGGAGGTGTTTTAATGGCAATTCTCAAACAACCTTGAACTTCAGTGAGCTCAAACTCAACAGGGCACCTCTAAGAGTTCTCCAGCTCTATGGTGGCCATAGCACGAACCTTGGTCTTGGAGCCGACTTGTCCACCTTCAGGCTTCACTCCTCACCTGGAACTGTTCTGTCTTGGGCAGGACCTTGTCTTCCGGGGTCTTACTTTCTGTATCTGTATAAAGGAGCCATATGAGCCCCACAGAAAAGTAATAGAGCTATGTGATTAGTGCTGCCTGATTCAGATGTAAGAGCCCTGCTGCTGTAATGAGTTAAGTGTTGGGATGTGAAGCATGAGTCAGCAGAGGGAAATCAGTAACCGCTCTGCTGGGGAACGAAGTGGCTCTCTAACCCTGTAAAGAGTTACAGTCAAACACCCACAGGGGCAGCTCTACCCTGTCCCCACGGGTCACTCGCTGTGAGTGGGCCCTGACTCTATGGCAGGGAGTTTGGTTTTAGTTTGAGGGTTCAGTTCACAGTAGCGAGGCACTCTGCAGCCTGGGGGATGTATAACCTGCTCAAGGTCATCGACAAGGAGGGACTCTCTTGGTCTTTTTTGTTTGTTTGCTGGGATGGACTTCAAGAGCCAGCACAAAGACACCTCCCAGGGCCTGTGTTTAAACAGGCATGGCCCTTTCCTCTCCGAAGCCTGCTGGTGCCACAGGAATCAAAAACACACTGGGTGTATTCGCCCATATTTCCCCTTTTTGGTATTCTCGGGAGAAAATTAATACACAGAGTTTTAAATGTCCTGGAAATGCATGCTGTTTGGTGGTCGGCACATCTCTCACCCTGAGCAGTGTAAGGTCTCTTCTCATGGTGAGCCGAGCAGCTACTCAATAACCCCCCATGGTCTTGCTTGAGTCTCCTTGTGCTGCTGTGAAAGAAGTACCAGGAGGGGGTGGCCTTTAGAAACAGGGTGCGCCTACTCACAGTTCAGGAGGCTGGAAGTCTGGGTTCACGGTGGGCCTCTAGGCAAACCTTCTAGTAGCTGCAGCAAACTCCATGTTGCAGGGCTTATAAGTAGGTGCAACTACCTCTTATTTGCCTTCCTCATCCTCCTGACTGCTTTATTATTCTGCCCTTTTCAGAACGCAGAAGTGATTCGGTTTAGGGCCCATGCTACATGGTATGATCTCATCAACACAACAAAAGACCCAAAGCTACGTTGGTTTGCTGCTGCCGTTGGTGCCCTTGGGCCAGGTCTGACTCACCGTGACCCCGTGTACAGCAGAACGGAGCTCTGCCAGGTCCTGGGCATCCCTGCAGTGATTCTCATGTTTGAGCCCATTGACACGGTCACTGTGTCCACCCGTCTTGTCAAGGCTCTTCCCCTTGGGGCTGCCCAGCAGCTTTACCACGCGCGATGTCCTTTTCCAGGAGCTGGTCTCTTCCTTTCCAGGAGCTGGTCTCTTCCGGCAACACGTACAAAGTCCGTGAGGCAAAATCTCGCCATCCTTGCTTGTAAGGAGCATTCTGGTTGTACTTCTTCCAAGACAGGTTGGCTTGTTCCCTTGGCAGTCCACAGTACTTGGACCATGGCAGCACCAAAGTCGGATGCATGGATTCTTCTTCGGTCCTCTGGTTTTCTTGGGTCCAACTTTCACACCGACACGAGATGATTGAAGACGCGCTGGCTTGAGTGAGGTTCACCTTAGTCCTCAAAGTAACACCCTTGCTTTTCAACGCTTTAAAGAGGTCTTGTGAAGCCAGATTGACCCAGTGCAATGTGTCATTTGATCTCTTGTCTGCTGCTTCCATGGGCATTGGTTGTAGATCCAAGCAAGACGAAATCCTTGACACCTTTGATCTTTTCTCTGTTTATCTGGATGCTACCTATTGGTCCAGTTGTGAGGATTTCGGTTTTCTTTCCCTGAATTCTAATCCAGGCAGAAGGCTGCGATCCTTGATCGTCAACAGCGAGTGCTTCAAGTATGGTGTGACCTCCTCAACGCAACCAAGCCCCGTATTACCTTGTCGGACCTCATCAACACAACCAAAGCCCTCAATCTCCAAACCGTCATGTTACAGGCATAAAGGTGAAGACTTCAGCACAGATTTTGACGGAACACAAACCAGACCCCACCAGCAGCCCATTCCCTGCCAACCAATGGGGAAGGCTGAGTGCATGAGCACCCTGTGGGTGCCGTGCTGTCCACCTCCGGCGCCTGAGGTCTATGGGAGGCCGGGTTCTCATCGGTGCTCCCTTGTGGTCTCGCCACACCCCAAGCTGACAGGTGAGAGTCCTCCCCAGTCATTCCAGCAGCCGTGATGGCCAAGGACGGTGGGAGGAAGATGACTTTGGGGAGTCCTGGCACACGAGGGAGATCTTTCTGGGCGACATGTTGGGTGAACCTCTTGTGATATTTTCCAAAGCGTTGCAGGATGACAGCAAGGTGGGTGCTGCTATGGGTGAGATTCCCAAGTCCTCTTTAAGGACACTCGCAGGTGACCTTCAATGACTCGTGGTCCCTAAGTGCTTCCTAACCGATCTCAGATATTTAATGCTGAGTCCTTTCTGAGGGTGGCGGTCAGTCATTCATCCAGTGGACATGTGTCCTGTGTGCAGGTCATTGTTCTACATGGTGGCGAGGGTTCATGCCTCTGGGTCCACACAGAGGTATCAGCATCGTCGTCGTCGTGTCCAGTGTTGGGAATCTAGAGAGGTTGAGACCCGACCTCATCCTTAAAGACCCTGCGTTCCGCCGGAGATGCCAGGCACAAGGCTTAGGAATGTGCTTGGCCTTGGAGGCAGACATTACTGGGTTACAATCCTCCCCCGCCCTGACTCTGCAGTCTTGAGAAAAGGGCTAAGCACTTCAAAGGTTCTCCATCCTCATTTGCAAAGTGGATCTGATGAAAGTGTCAGATGCCTTCCTCCTCAGCTGCAGTGAAGAGTCCCTACATCATTAGCACACTTGGCACCCTTACCCAGCTCTTTCCTCAGTGTTAGAACTTTCTTCTTCTTCTTCTAATTCTATATAAATTGGAAAAACAGTAAAAGTATATATGTGATAAAACACCAAGTCGATAGACACGCTGATCAGTCCACAGCTAAGCAACACCATCCAGAAACAACTGGACCGATCCAAGGCCTAGGACGTTCTTGAAGACAAGGGAACCTACCTTAGCTTAGGTCAATGTCATCAAGGAGATGTGAGGTGACTGCTGTAGCCACTCAGGAAATGATCACTCATCACTGCCTTCTCAAGGAGGTCCCCTCATCCTGCCCCTTCGTTCGGTTGGCCCAGGCGGCTTCCTCTCTCACTAGAACTGAACCATGCCCAGGCTTTCCTAGGGGAAGGCAGGGAACCGGAGTTTGTCCAATAGGTTAAAGATGATCCAACTCTCCTGGCATCTTGCGCCGAACGTCTGCACACCTTCTGTTACTTCTGGCATAAGTCTAAAGAGGAGAACAGACTGGACTTTTGTATCGTTGTGTGATTACACATATGTAACACAACACGTGTCCATCCCTGGGTTTCACAGGGACAGTTCAAGGATATCCGTTACTATGGATCTACGGAGAAACCATCACCAACCTCCGCGATGGACTGCCTTTGAGGCTCAGCAGATACGTGCTTGCTCCTGGACGCACTGCCTTCTCCTGTATGATGCCCCGCTTCCTGGCAACTCTGTCTGTGGGACCGATGCGTGCAGGAAAGGGTTGCCACAGCCAGTGGCACCCACCATGGACGTGGGACGTGGGGCAGTGAGCCACAGCTTCCCTTTCTTGTACCACCGTCTTGACGTGTATCTTGGAATCACTGTTTTCTATACACATGCTTCTTTTTGCTTTTGAGGACAGAAGCCAAGACATGGACTTCGCTGTGTCCCCTGTACCTGGTTCAGCACGCCATTATTGTAGGGCTTCTACCCATGTCTGTGGCCTGCTTGCTCTGGGAGTATTCCAGTACTGGCTTCGAGTGGACCCTTCTCCCATGCACAGCATCAGACCCACTGTGAAGTAACAGTGCCTGGTTCCTGCCCTCTGTTTGTTCACAGAGCTGCCCCGGGCACAGAACCGAAACTGCCTCGCTCGCCATTGTTGATGCCCTTCAACTGCGGTTCTCCAGCGGCCCCCTCCGTCCTCTCGTTCTTCTCTCCACATTCACCCTGGGTGGGGACCTAGGCAGTCAGCAGTTTGGAGACACAACCACTGGCCAGATGCACACACACGACCAGAACCTGTGCCCCCTGGTCTTGAAGGACGCTGATAACCTGGAAACAGCTCTAGCAGAAGCCACAACCCCAAGTTCTGACCCACCTGGTGGTGAAGAACCAATCAGCCACAGGGGAGAGAGAACTTCGGGGGAGAGTCTCCTCTGGACTGATCCTGGTTGCACCCACAGGTGACTCAGTGAGCTGAATCGTGGCATTTCAGGCTCCATCACCCCTCTCTGGCATGGCTGGGAACCAGCCTCCTTACCTCCCAGAGCTCTGCCTTGGTTGCTAAGATGATGACAGCCCAGCCCCCACTGGCACAGCTTGGAAGATGAAGGAGCCAGGCCCTGACAGAGACGTTGGATTGTCAACGGGCATGAGTTGCGCTCATGCGTAAAGCTGAGAGGGTTGCTCTTGGTGCCAGGGAGTAGCCATTCCTACTGAAAGGGGCTCATCAGATGCCATCCAAGTTTCAGTGCATGTCGGGGGGCTTGTCAATCTGCCACCCATCAGCAAGATGAGCGTACCCCCGCGAGGAGAACGTAGAGACGGTGCCTGTGCTGACGCCAGGATACAAAAGGGGTCATCTCCCAGGCAACAGGGGTATCTTCGTACTCATCAGGGTCAGGGCACTTTCCTCAGCCTCCGGCCGTCCTGGATCTGTGTGCTTCATGGGCAGGACGCCTCATCCTCTGGGCTGGGAGGAAGGCGGGGCTGTTTGCTGGCGTGGTGTTTCAACCTCCCAGAGTCTGCCTTTATCCCGGGTGGGGTAAGGTGGCGCGGTCAGTGAGAGATGGACTGGACACGGCCCAGGAAGGGAATGGCCCGTCGCTGAACTACAGGTAAGTAGCTTTTGGCAACAGCTGGTGCCATCTGCCTCCCAAATGGCAAGAGGCAATTACAATGGCGAGTTAAACAGAACCTCTCGCCTTTGCCAACACACAGGTGTGCTCCCCACTTAGTACTCAGCTGCGGGCTCCAGTCCCCATGACCTCCATGTAGAATCCCCGCTGGGGGATGGTTACATGCGCGATGACAGCCTTCAACTGCAACTGAGTAGACTAGAACTCATAGCGACCCCATAGGACAGAACAGGCTGCTCCCCAGGGTTTCTGAGAATCAAAATCTTTCTAGGGGACAGATAACTTCATCTTCCTCCTGTGAACAACTGGTGGGTTTGAACCACTGAGCGTGCCCAATGCCTAGCCCACCATGCCCACAGGGCTCCTGGGGATAACAAGCATTATGTACATGGAGAGGGGTGGGATTTCCATCATTCAACAGAGGCAAGAACGAAAAGGAACTCAGGAAGGAGGCTGAGGAATACTTTAATTGGGTGCTTGGGGAAGCCAGCTTTGGAGAAAAGAAAAAACACACAAAAGCAAATTCACTGCCTGCCGTCCAGTCAATACCAGTGGATGGTTCTGTAAAGGATGGGGTGGGGGGTGGGGATGTCGGTGTCACCGATGAAGAGGCAGGCCCAGGGACCAGGGGTGTGAGCTTGGAGGTGGAGAATGAAGTTGGCAAGGACGACTGAACCTGAACCAGAAAATAGCCCTGGAGCCCAAACCTGCTGAGCCCAACCTCAACCACCAGAGAGTGATTTCCCAAGGACCTCAGTTCTTATGCATCTTCCTCAGACTCCCGAACAGCTCGGCTCTGCAACACCTGCCTCGTTTTTGACCTGCCTCCTGGTGCCCTGGTCCCCAGGCGGCTCTCCTCACCCCCACTCCGGTGCGCTTCTCTTTCCAACTGGACAGCACAGGCCCCAAACCTGAGACGAACCGTGCATCCCTGCACAGCGCTCCTCGGGAACGAGAAGAAACTGTCTGCAGAGCCAGCCTCTTCCAGGAGCTGGAGCAGCAAAGGCGCCTCCAGTTCTGACGATTGCCCCTCTCGGTGCACGAGAACACCCTTTCCGGAGAAGAAGCAAGCCTGCGGAGGTGCGCAGCCGGGCAGAGCCCCACCACGATGAGAACCCGGCTTAATGCTCATTCTTTACCCGGGGTCACGAAATTCAGCATCAGCTGGAGAACCCAAATAAGCTGTAGGAGAGGCATTCCCCCCACCTCTCTCTCTCTGCCCTCTTTTGGAAATTCTTGACAGGAAGTCAGCAGCAGAGGGGCGAGCAGGAGCCTGGCTCTATCTACTGCCAGTCAAGCTTCATCTGGAGAGGGGCGGCCCTGGTGGGCAGCACCAACTGGTTGGCAATGATGAGGGAAGCCAAATTGCTGCTCAGCCTTCGGAAGAGCCTTTGAAAGTGTGGCCCTGACTGGGAGTAGTGAAGTGTTACTAAAAGAAGCAAATAATACAGCAGTTAATCCGAAGCCGCAAATTAATGCTCCAGAGGGGAAATAAAGCTTTCAGCATGTCAAAGAGATAACAATAGAGAAAGGAAAGCGCGGGAGAATTCCGGGTTCGACTTCATTCCAGTGTGAAATAAAGATTTCTTCTTGCTCGGCCAAAGACCACGTGGAGCCCATGCCAACTGGGTAGAACACCCAGTGTCAATGCTTGGGACAGCGGTGCGTCGTGAAGGCAGGGACGTCATCGAGGGACTTCCCAGGCCAGAGAAGCCCCAGGGCTTGACCACAGAGTCCCAGTGTGCTAAGAAAGGGAGACACAATCTTCCTCTGGTTCCTTGAGGCTCCCTCAGCCCCTACCATCATGACCTCAGTCCTGCCTTTCACTGGGGGCTAGACCGGAGCAGGTGCACAGGGACAGATAAGAGATAAGAGCTCACGACACGAACAGGAATACCAGGAAGGTAGAGGGAAGGTGGGGAGAGGATGGGAGGAAGGGGGCATGGATCGCAATGAATGACACATAACCACGTCCCCACCCCCCCAGAGGGATGAACAACAGAAACCATGGAGGCAGACAGCAGTCCATTTAAGATATGAAAATAATTTATAATTTACCAAGGGATCACGAGGGTGCGAGGGGAAAAAAGAGGAGCTGATACCAAGGGCTCAATCAATAAGTAAATGTTTAGAAAATAATGATGGCAACATATGTACACATATGCTTGATACGATTGATGTATGGATTGTTATAAGAGCTGTAAGAGCCCCCAATAAAATGATCTTTCAAAAAAGAAAAAGAAATGGCTTACTTTATTGAATTTGCTCACTTTGAGAAGAGCATTACATTTTAAAAGAAATATCAGGTCATCAACATATGCCATATTTCAGAGAGAGAACCAGGTACGATGACAGAGGTGAGGTACTCTTAATACATCCCGCACCTGCCTCACTCAGCACCACTGCTTCTGGAGTCTGTGCCCGTCCTCCCGAGATGGGGGGGGGGGCTGCTCAAAAACTGTCTGAGCTTTTCCTCTTCGGGAAATTCTATATCATCCCCAACTAAATAGTGAAGATCAGTGCGTCTGTTCAGATGCATGCTCCCTGCGAGTTGCCTAGACTTGGAAAGGACACGTTAGCTGTTGGTTCGTTTTCTCCAGGCAATTGTTGCTAGGTGGAAACACACCTGGGGATGTCCATTGATCACCGAGGGTGGTGAGTGGAGTTGAAGGAACCTTGGCCCAAGGTGCAGTGCTGTCATTGTTAGGTGCTGTCAATCATAGCGACCCTCAGGTGCCAGAGGACAACATGGGACTTGACCCCGCATCGTCGTCGTCAGCTGCCTTGTGTGAGCACAGTGTCCATCCCCGTCCTGGGAAGTCCTTCTCTTCCCACCAAAGCTCTGCCTTGTCCTTCTCCAGGGACGCAAGTCCATCCTGGCTATGGTTGCTTGCTCTGGGCCCTCACCCTATGGCGTTCCCAGGTCCCTGTGGCACCAGCACTCTGATGACCTCCCTGGGGGACTCTACGAGTGGCCTTGGTGTGTAATTCACACATGTTCTCAAATGCACCCTAAGCCAGGTCTCGGGGCCCAGCTGGACCAACCCAACTTTCTCTCGCATCAGCTTCCCTCCGGAGTTGCTAAGAGGCCGATCACCTTGCCGCATCCATCAGTTCTCTCTTTTTGAAAAAAACAAACAAACAAGGAAGCAAAACCTTTGATGTGATTTTGGGAAAGTTTAGAGTCCATTGGTCTCCCATCCAACAATCCACCCACGTTGACGTCTCGCCTGCAGTTCCAGTGACGTTGCAGCGCTTCCTTGCGCTCCTCCCTGTGTTCGCACACACACACCCCCCATTCCTTCCTGCCTTCTGCTCCATGAGTTCTTGCAGCCAAGGCCCCAGCTCCGCCCTGTCCCCATCCCAGGCATGACTGTTCAACTCCTTTCCTTCCCAGAGCTCCCCACTCTCTTCCCTGATCAGGTCGGGATTAGCCCCTTTCCAGGAAAGCACTAAGGCATCTAGGGTCTCCAGCGAGGCTCACCTGTGATGTCCAGGTGGAAACCCTGCTACATTGTGGTGACAGCATCCCAGGATAGTAGCTTTTCAAGAAAAGGAGGCCACTCCCATTAAGGCTCCTGAACTGTGTTCTGCATGCTCCCACCACGTGGCTTTCTGGTAGCTTCACCGAGAATTCTTTCCTGTGGCTGAGCCGAGAATTTGCCAGTTTATCCCACACTCAATGAGACTTCGAAGACACTCTTTATTCTGACGTGAGAAGAGAATCCCTCTCTGACAGGTGTCTCTTCTGTAAGGCTGACATCTCTCTCAAGTGGAGCTTCCTTTAGAATGCTCCCCCCACCACCTGTGAGGATATCATTAGTGTTGGCAGACACGCGCAGCTCTCATGGCCAAGTGTGGAGGTTGGCCCGTGGCAGGCCACCTGTGCCACATTCTAATCATCTCAAGGATGTCCCTCCCCACCCCAACCCCCTGAGCATCCTGCATGCGTGTGAGGAAAGCAGATTGTTAACGCGTGAACTCCATACTGATCGGGCATGTCTTTTAATGGACTTTCCTGTAAGCTCAGCAAAATCCTTCCAAAGGAGTAAACATTCGAAAGTCTTCACAACCTCTTCAAAACCAGATTATCTGTGATATCCAGATTCAAGGTGATGTGGGGAACCCCTCCCAGTCCTGAGCTGACATCTGGGGGCAGGCGCGATTGGTCGATTGGAGTCCTGGCTGCCTGCCAACCCCTTGTCCCCCTGCCCCAACCAGAGGCAAGCTCAGGTGATTCCATTTCTGGGCCAGGTAGCTCCGCCTCTTCCCTCCCTCCACAAACCATCTCCTTCACGCTCACAGTTGGAAACCCTGCAGACACGTGCTGCCCTGGGTGCCGGCTCCCTGGGCTGCCCCCGCAACGGTCCACAAAGTGGACAGCTTCCAAGGAGAGAACGGTCAGACGGCTGAAATCAAGGCCGCTGTCTTCTGTGGGTGTTGAGGGGGAACTGCCTCAGGCCTCCGACCCGGCTACCGGAGTTGACTGCCTCACCCAGGCTGAAGCTTCAGGCAGGTGGACAGGAGGAGACAGACTTTAAGACAGAGATTCTCAACCTGTGGGTTGAGACTCCTTTGGGGAGCAAACGATTCATAACAGGAGCAACATTACAGGGATGAAGTAGCAACTAACATAATTTTATGATTGGCGGTTACCACAACATGAGGAACTGTATTGAAGGGTCGCAGCATTAGGAAGATTGAGAACCACTGCTTTAAGACATGTCCAAAGCTTCAAGTCTTCCCAGAACCCGAGCAGGACTTGAAGGGAGCAGAGACATCCAGTGGAGAAAGGACAGCCAATAATGACTGCTCACTCTTCTCTTTGCTGCAGCTGCCGCTGCCCTCAGCTGATTCGACTCAGAGCGACTCTATCGGACCGGGTAGGCCTGCCCCTGTGGGTTTCCAGAGACACGAATCTTTGCAGGAACAGAAGGTCTAGTCTTTGTCCCTCAGAGCGGCTGGTGGTCTCAAACTGCTGTCCTTGAGGTTAGCAGCCCAGCATATCACCCCTGTGCTATCAGGGCTCAAGCTGAGCCACCCACGGACCTCATCAATGATCCGTCCCAAGCCACCTGCTGTAGTTCCCATACTTACCAATCGGCTCTCTTTTCTCTTTTTACAAGCAAATGTATTGCACTCACTAGTCCCTGGTAGCGTCATAATCCTAAATTAAAGGAGTCCAATGGGGTGAAAACGTGGCAGAATACTAAGGCTTTGCATTTGATAAGGACTGATCTTTACCCGGATCAGGAGTTGGGAGCCCTCTGACTTCCAGATAAAAGAAGATGTGATTATTTTCTCTGAGAAACCAAGATCTCCTTGCAGGCCGAAGCAGATGCTTCCAGGAGATAAAGCTCCAAGTGCCTTTTATTTATTTGTCCATGAAGACAACCCCAATAAAAGATTATAAAATTAGATGGGTACATCGTTGGGAAGTCACTGTGGGTCTCGTAAAGCTGAGGTCGCTGGATCTATGCATGCGAGCGAGGCCGAGAGGATGGACCAGTTGTGTGAGTGGCTGTCCTGGAGGCTGCCCTTTGAGGAGCTTCACGGGGCTGGGACATCCCAGTTCTCTCAGCAGCCTGAGGGGCCCATGGGGTGTCTCCTCTCAGCCTTGAAACTGGAGGCTGGACAAAGCGCTGCCTGAAGCCCAGTCCCTCGGTGGGGCCTGGCTAAGCTCAGGGCCAGGGCTGGACTGTCCTCGCTTCCCTCCGGCTCTCCTCATTGCAGACCTGGGATGTTCTCCCAAACAGGAAGGGGAGACAGGGATGGGCCTGGGGGCTGGTGGTCCTCTCGTCGCAGCCTTGGGCGTTCCCGGGTCATAGTTAGGGTTATTCAGTTGGAGTTCCGCCATGAGTTGGGATCAAGAGGAATCCAGCTTAGTAATCCATTCTCTGTATTAAAAAACAAACACCTTTTCTTTGTGGTTTTCGTGAAAGTTTACAGAGCACACTGGCCTACTCTCCAGCAACTCGTACCCAGCTTCTTCTCTGACATTGCTGCGATCTCCACAACGAGCCTGCACCCTTTCTGCTCTTCCCTGGTTCTCCGTTCCCCTTTGTCCTTTCCTGTCTTCTGAGTTTTGTCCCTGGGCAGCTGCTGCCCTCTGGATCACGTGTGATTCCTTTATGGGGTGCGCACCTTCCTGGTGTCATCCTTCGCCTCCTAGGCCGCGGAGTAACTGGGGTGACCAGGGCTTTCGTCTCTCTCAGTTGGTTCCACTGATCTCTATCACACAAGTAAGCCTGGTCTTTTCATAACTTTGAGTTTTGTTCTGCAGTTTTCTCTCCCCCTCTATCCAGGATCTCTGACCGCGGTTCCTTCTAGAGAGGACAGCAGTGGTCGCTGGGCACCTCTCGTTCTTATGCTGTCAGGGTCATGGAGGCTTTGGGTTGGAGTGATCGATCCTTTGGACCAGTTGTTTCCCAGTGCCTCTTATTTTCTCCACTCTGCTCTGGATGGGGAGAGTCTAACAGCTGCTCCTTAGGGGATGACACACAGCTCTTAGGATCCCAGGAGCTACTGACTGAAGCAAGAGTGAGGGCGTTTTCTTTGTGGATTATGTTACATCAACAGACCTTCGTTTCTCCCAAGTTGATGGTCCTGAGCCTCCAGGCCCAGTGACTCATCCCGCCAAGGTGTGATGGCAGAAACTGTTGCTCTCCGTGGTGCCTGACTTCCTACGTCTGTAAATGAGGTGAGTACAGCCCCTGCCTCACAGGGTTACGGGAAGGATGAGATGAGGCCCTTCGGTTGGCTGTGGCAGTCAGCTCTGAACACCACGATGGCCCATTTACAGGGAAGGAAAAGCTGCCCAGTCCAGCTCCACTGCAGTGATGGATGAGAGACGAATAGCTGGGTGACCACTCTTCTCGTTCCCCACCTCACAGGTGCACTGGTCTACCCCCTGGGAAGGGCAGGGAGGATAGGGACAAGAGGGCCGTCTGTACCTCCCAGAAGTACATTGTACCATTGACCTCTGGGATGGATGTTGGTTACCTTGACCTTCCCTTCTCAGTTCCAGTCCTGGGTCTCCACTTGACTTCTCCAGTGTCACCAGACCCACCAAGAAACCCACTGCCACTGAGCCAATTCCAACTCACATCAGTCCTATAGGACAGAATAGAGCTGCCCCTGGGGGTTCCGAGACTGTAACTCTTTATAGGAGTGAAAGCCTCTCCTCTCTCCTGCAGAGTGACTACTGGGTTCTGATTCCTGCCCTTGTGGTCAGCAGCCCAACAGCCGACCCACTACACCGCCAGGGCTCCCAGTCACCATGTTGTTGTTATTATGTGCCTTTGAGTCCGTCCTGACCCACAGCAACCCTATGCACAACAGAGTGAAACACTGATTGGTCCTGCACCATCCTCACAAGGGTTCTTCAGTCTGAGCCCATTGGTGCAGCCATGGTGTCCATCCATCCTGTTGAGAGCCTCCCTGTTCCCCTGCCTCCACTTTACCCAGCAGGATGCTCTTTTCCAGGCCCACAGGTCTCTCCTGCAGTGTGTCCCAAGGAGGAGACATCCTTGTCTGGCCATCCTTGCTCCTAAGGAGCATTCTGATTGCAATTGTCCAAAACAGGTCTGTTTTTCCTTCTGTGGCCCATGGTCCTTTCGATAGAGGCATAATTCAAGTGAACCAATTCTTCTCCAGTCTTCTTTATTCAGGGTCAAGTTTGCACATGCATATGAGGTGATTGAAAAGGTCACGGCTTGGGTCAGGTCCATCTAAGTCCTTTAGGCTATCTTCTTGCCCTTCAACGGTTGAAAGTGGTCTTGCACAGATTTATCTGATACAAAGTATTGGTTGATCTCTATTGCTACTTCCGTGAGTATTGATGATCGATCCAAGCAAGATCAAATCCTTGACAACTTCAGATTTTCTCGTTTATCGTGATGTTGCCCATGGCCCATTGTGAGGATGTTGGTCTTCTTTACAC
>NW_022103968.1:4071650-4072946 GCF_000313985.2 Echinops telfairi | reverse complement strand
ATTAATTTCCATCCCCAAAGCCTCCCGGTTCTGTGTCTCTCCCTCCATCCCCACTGTCACCTCCCCCATTCACAGCCCATCTTCTGAGCTGGATGTCTGTAGAGAGGCTTCCCTGACTGTTGTCCTCCACAGCCAGCCCCTGCCTTTTAATCACCCGTCTGATTCAGCCCTTGCCCCTGTAGAGAGCCCTTTTGGGGGTGCTATGGCTCAAACGTCAGGCTGCTCACTGCAAGGTCAGAGGTTCAAAACCATCAGCAGCTTCTCAGGAGAAAGACAAGCTGTCTGATAGAATTCACGAGCCGAAACGCCATCCCCTCACGTACCGGCTGCCTGCTGCAAGACAAACCCAGAGGAGCCTTAGAGCAGAACAAGATGGGAGCAATGCCCTGCGGATGTTTGCGACCAAGAGCACACTTCAACAGCAAGGAAGAACGCTTTTATTTCTGAGCATCTCAATCAACACGTGACTAACAAGCCAGTTGGGATCCCTAATGCCACTGCTGTCCACGACACCGAAGAACTGGGGCCATGTCTCATTGAGTTCAAGACTCTGTGGGTGGCAAGACACCCAGTATTTTAAGCACCTCCCAGAATGTTCCATGTGCGGTCGGCTGCACGCTGTGAGTATCTGCTGGGTGTACTTTGTGGCTGGGCTGCAGGGCCCACTTGTGAGGCCAAACCCGAATCTAGATGTTTCCAGGAAGTATCTATGTGCCACGTGACCTTGAAACCACCACTTGTCCTTCTGTAAAGCAGATGACCTCCACCCTGAAGATGGGCCTGGTCCAGGCAGCTGAAGAACTCAAGAGCAAAACTGGAGGTTTCCAGAGAAAATAGTTCACCTCCAGGCTGTAAGTAGGCACCCGACCAGAATCCCTCACCACCTCATCACCCCACCTCCTGGCAGACAGGTTGGGGACATGAAGCTCCACCCTAGTCACCTGACCTGGGGATTTCCGACTTGCCTGCCCCCGTAATCATAGGAGCCATTTCCTCAGATGCGGTCTCTCCGTAGGACCCCCGAAAGAACAATCAACCCTGGAAGCAGCAGCCAGATGCGCCCCAGAAGCCAGGATGGCGACGCTGTCTCCTGTGGTTGGGACCTGCTGTCAGGAGAGGCCAGTCCCTGGAGAAGGACACCCTGCTGGGTCAAGCAGAGGGACGGGCAAAAGAGGAAGGGCCGTGACGAGACGGATGGACACAGTGGCTGCAACAATGGGCTCAAACCTCGGGACAGTCTCTCGGGACCGGCAGTGTCCGTCTCTGTTGCGCTGAGCGCCGAGGAGCCGGAATCCA
>NW_022103968.1:4069197-4071151 GCF_000313985.2 Echinops telfairi | reverse complement strand
TGCCCCTCTGAGCGGGGATTCGGAAGGCTTTTTCTGAACACTGGTGGGCTGATCCTGAGATGGGAACGTCAGAACGCACCTGGCCTTCTCCCCCTCCCGTCCACGTGGATGTTGCGTGGGTTTACGCGTAAAGGGCTTGGGTGCTTCTGCCTCAGACGGTGAGGGAGAGGAGAGTGAACTTTCCCAGAGGAGGCTGTTAACTTCCAAGACTGGGAGAGGTGCCAACCTGCCCTTTAGATTCTGGCAAAGGGTAGCCGCAGGTTCCAGCTGCGCCGTAAATGCCAGCCAGTGACAGCCACCAGAGGAGACAGCCCAGTCCCAGGTCACTCAGGAAGGCGAGAATCCTCCTGAGCCTCCTGATGCCGCTCTGATTTCCCACGCTGTGCCCCAAGCCACGCACATGCGGAGGCATCCGCTGTGCCCCACCCTCGCTCCCCCTCCCGGTGGCATCCTGATTGAATGAAAACGTCCTGCACTGGACAGCTCCAGAGGAGCCCTGGTGGAACGGCGGTTGTGCCCTGGGCTGCTGACCTCCGGGTCAACAGTTCAAAATGGCCAGCCGACCCTGAGGAGCAAGACGAGGCTTTCTACCCCTGTGAAGAACGAGAGTCTCAGAAAGACATAGGGGCAGGTCTACCCTGTCCTATAGGGCTGCCCAGAGTTAGGATCGACTTGACGGCAGTGTGTTGGGGGTTTCGGAGATGTCTGCAAGTTGTTGCAAGTCATCCAGCCCAGGGCAGCCCTCTGGACAGCAGGATGGAACGGCCTGTTGGGTTGGACCTGCTGAGCTTGCGGGCTGTCTGTCCCATCCTGTGAGACAATGTTTGGTTGGACATCAGGTGTTCTGATGGCTACTGTTCAGAAGGAGCCTGGCAGGCCTTTCCCCAGGCCTGTTCTTACCCTGCAAGCTCAAGCTGAGCTTCACCTGCCACCTGCTACCAGGGTGACCTGCTGGGTTTGCAACGCTGGTGACAGAACGCTCAGCATCCCCAGGATGAACAACAGATGTGCGGTGGATTTACAAGTCAGAGTGAGCTTACTTGGGCAGTTGTGTTTTTTGGCTTGGGGCAGCCAGCAGCTCCACTGGAGAAAAGACCCAGCGATTTTCTGCCGCCAAGATTAGAACCGAGGAAAGTCCCTGGGGCAGTCCGACTCTGTCCTTCGGGGACACTGTGGGTTGGACTGGAGGGTGTACAGAGGACAGGCCAGTCCCTAGTTGGGCAATGGGTTAGCTAATGACTGATGGCAGGCGCTCACACAGTGGTGCTGAGGAAGAAAGTTCTGGTGATCTGTTTCCATATAGATCACAACCAGAAAAATCCGATGGAGCAGACCCACTCTGTATCACGTGGGATTGCTTTGAGTCGGAATCAACTGGGTGGAAAAGGTTGTGGCTTCAGTAGCAGAGGAGGGACAGAGGAGACACCTGCTCAACTTCTGTCTCTTGGTGGCATCATTTGGATGGGCTACTGGCTTATGTCTAAACTAGAAGTTATCTTTTGAGGAGAAGGGGTCGTGGAGCTTAGAGTCTCCAAGAATCGAAGCAAGCGTTGCTTCCTCTGTGCAGAAGGAAGGCCACCAACATAGACGTGGGATGATGGATAGAGGATGCCAGGAGCTCCTTGGGGGTCCACGCCGCAGGGCTAAAAGCACCTGGTCTCGCTCCTTACCTGGAAGACCCCAGAAGTTGGGATGGATGTGTGTGGTCAAAGGGTCTTTTATGGAGAAAGTTGGCCTGAGACCCCCAAAAGAATCTGGTCCATGGATAATTGCGTCTGTTGAGGAATTGTTAGGAAGCTCTGCCTTTAGAAAGCATGGATCTATTGAATCGATTGCTATCCACTCAACAAAACGCCACGGCTATTGTCTTCTCCCATCTTCTTTGCCCTTGTGGTTGTATTTTAATTGGGTTGCATGGGAGACTAAAACTAAACATGTATGTTTCCTTGGTCCT
>NW_022103968.1:4066853-4068438 GCF_000313985.2 Echinops telfairi | reverse complement strand
GCTGAAATCAGCTCGCGGCTGCCTGCTCTTGGATGGGTGTCTTGCTGTTGGTCTGTAGACGCTATCTGAGACAGACTCAGAACAGCAGTGGCCTACTTCTTCAGTGTCTCAGCTCCGAGCTCAGCAAACTTCGGGTTCCTTTGGGGACCTCTGGCCATCTCAGTCTAGAAGACAATGCCTTTGCAAGACTTTTCCAAATGGCAAACTGTAAATGATGTCAATTGTGTGGGGACTCAATGACACTGCCTGTCTGTCCCCGTCCTTTCCCTACTTAACGAGAACAAAAGGCCATGGCCAGACCAATTAGTCACGTATGATGGGACGGGATGACATTTTTCCTCGGGAACTTCTCTGGTATAAAAGGGTCACCCAAGGAGGAGCTGACAGTAAATGTGAGGAATTTGCCAATAAAACCACCGATCCGCAGATTTCAGAAAAGCCCAAAATGATGAAGTAAAAGACTGCATCTCTATTTTTTTCCACAGAGAAAAATGATTTTTTTATTTTAATGCCTGTGTGTATTTACTTGTACCGCCCGCTGGAGACTAATCTGGATTTTTTTTTTCTTTCTTTTCTCCCTCCCTGCAGCTCCTTACGGTTCAACCTGATTCTGGTGTTGTCCATCTCCACGATGCACGGGCACTGGTGTCACCCAGTGCCGGCCTTGAAGGTAAGCGTTGCCCCACGCTCGGTGTGTGACTAGCTAGCTAGAATTTCAGGGTGTGTGTAAATTCAAGTAATCTCAGGGAGTACGTGACAGGAAAATAATTTCCTGTGTTACTGGAGCTCAAAATAAGAAAATCTATACACGGAGAGCACAGAGTTATTAAAAATATGTGACAGCGGGAATACTGGACGCGGTGAAAATGTTTTGAGTTTTTCATGGGCGGGCCACTGCCTCGAAAAAGATGCCTTTCGGATTTTTGTTAATTTTTACCCTTGACCATGTGTTGATTCCACCTGTGTCCACTCATCACCAAATGGGACATTTACCCAATGAGACTGTATTTTAAACAATACCATGGCTCATTTTACTAAAACAGTGAATTTCCTAGCTTACAAAATTGAGATCTTGCTTTGGGTTGGAGACTATAGGTAAAACGTTAGATTTCTCTGAGACACTTATATAAATGAGGACTTCACATACTTACCAAGACTATTGACTGGGTTTCTGACCATCTGCATTGAGCAGAAAACAGATGTCTTTATTTGTATTGTCTCATCATATTTCTATATGGCATTTTGACTGGTTTAATGCCAATACGTTTGTTTGACATTTTAAATTATCTTGGGTCTCTGATGACATTGTGATCTTCAGCAGAATGCTGTAATTACTGAAACCACTGTCATCTAAAAAACATCTTTGAGGATAAAGAGACATCACGTAAACCCTTAATAATTATATACGAGGGGGCTTCAAAACACTGTGGGAGAAACTCCATGATCCTCACTTCTAGCTTTCTGTGAACGTTTTAAAGCCCCGGCGGCGTCGGTCCAAGCATAATGTTCTAGTTGCTTCTGATGATGGAGCGTCTTGTCATGCTCCGCATCTGTCATTGTGCTTGTGCTGCGCTGTGTCTCCCCC
>NW_022103968.1:4063290-4066291 GCF_000313985.2 Echinops telfairi | reverse complement strand
TTTAGGAGGCTAGAAGCCCAAATCCCAGGGGCCAGCTCTAAGAGGAGGGGTTCTCGCCCTGTGGCTCTGGACAAGTCCTTGGGCTGTCTTTGTCTCTTGTAGCCTCTGCTCCTGTGTGATCTCCATGTGGCCTGGCATTTGTCTCCCCTCCCATCTCTGCTTCCTGTCTTGCTTGTTCACACTGTTTTATATCTCAGGAGACTTTGATTGAAAACACACTCCACAGTAATTCTCTATCAGTAACAAAGGAAAGACAACCCACTCCCCAAAGGGCTCATCACCACAGACAATCGAGGTTAGAATTTACACCCAGAGTTTTTTTGGGGGGACACAATTCACTCCATAAATATTCACCTTTTGCCCACCCACCCCCATGCCAAATCTATGTCTTTGTTACATGCAAAATACATTCATCTCATTTCAATATCCCCAACGTCTTAAATCAATGCCAAGTCCAAAAGCAGACCTTCTGGATCATCTACAGCAATGTTAGGTATAGTCAATCCTGGGGCCAAATTCCTCTTTATCCGAGAGCCTGTGAAATCAATAGTCCAGTCATCCGCCTCTAGAATACAGTGGTGAAATTCCCATCTCAAATGGGGACATCTGGAGAGCAAGAAGGGATACTAGGCAAGCCCCAAACCCAGCGACCCAATTACAGGTGCTCTTGGGCTTGAAAGTCCTCCTCTGAGCTCTGAGCCCATCTGGACAGAGGCCCGCCTCTCCAGACTCTGAGTGTTTGACCATGTTCCCTGGATTCTGCGTGGAGGGCCCTTGGCTCTGGACCTCTGCTCTGCCTTCAGGCCCACTGGATGATTTCTCTGAGGCACCTTTGGCTTTGGGTGAGCCCATTCTTGACTCCATCTGACTAAAGGGTGGGAGACACCACCCGAGCAGGCCCCTTGCTTCTGCCCCCGTCGGCATAGCAGCGCCACAGCTGGGGTCCGCAGTCCCACTCCCTGCTGGCACAACTGTGCAGTAGCTAGCGGCCACACATTCCAGAACTGAGCTGATAGAATCTGAGTCAGCAATGGTCCCACTCTCAGAGATCCAGCAGACTCTTCTCTCCCCTTAGAAACTGAGAAGGGCCTCTTCCGGTGTGTCTTCTCACACGTCTGCTGAACTCCGAGCTGCTCCAGGTGTGGCCTAGTCTTTGCTTAGGACCTCGGGTCCGTGTCCTGCCTGTAGAATCCCAAGAGGCAAGCAGCGTTCTGTCCTTCCGTGGAAGCTGCTGGGTTTCCCAGCTGTGGTGGTTGGTTAGATCCGTGGGTCCCGAGCTTGATCTCTTTAATGAAAGATCACATCACCAGGTCCTGGATGAACGTGCCAGGACACGAGGCCTTCGCTCATGTAGCAGAACGGTCCAAATCTTTTAAGTTCTGTTTTCATTGTCCACGGTTCACTCTCGGTTCGTCTCTCTGCTCCCCAGGGCTGAGCCACCAGGAGAAACTATGCAGCCCTGGGGAGATGTCACTTGGAAATCTCCTCAGTCAGATGTCCGGGTTCATCCCTCCAAGTCCCACCTGCTGGCAAACATTTCAGCAGGACAGGACGCAGATGAGTTCTTTGTCACTGCATCCATCGTCCACCATCGGGTTGCAAGTTCATTGTTGTCTTTTCAAGCCTCCCCAGCAGGACGTTCCGAATGCCTGTTGCTGGTTGACGTCTGACCTCAAAGACGATAGGCGCTCTCGTTTCCTTCCTCGCCGTCCTTAGAACTGTCTTTGATGGCCGTCATTCTACCCCAGCTTCTTCAGGGCTGATACTAACAGGCTCCGTGCAGCCTCTAGACATTATCCAATCCCCAAACCACTGCCCCCCTTGAGGGACCTGTGAGAGCAGCACCCTGTTCGTCTGGTCCCATCTCCTGTCTTAGTTACCTAGTTCAGTGGGGAATAGAAATGCCACCACTGGGAGGGTCTCACTAGTTCTAATGTCCCCTCTCATTGTTTAGGGGGCCGAGAGCACAAGCCGTCTCCAGGGAGAGATGCGGGTCCTCTTTCTGTTGGCTCTGGGGGGCAGCACCCTGATCTCTTTGAACTTCTGTTTCTGGGCCATTTCATGAGGCTCTGTATCTCCCATTCCCGTCTCTCCTTCCTCATTTGCTTATTTAACCTCTTAGTTCTCAAAAGAAGCACACCCTACACTAACCATACACATAACAGGGCAATCTTACACCATTCCCAGTGGGTTAGAACCACAGTTACGGGAGTTAGGATTTTCAGCATACATTGTGGGGGGGTTTGAGGGGAGCACACTTCAGTCCACAACAGTGCGTATGTGGACAAAGGTCCTCTGGGTTGTTCTAATATCTTCTGTGAAATGTTTAAGGTCCACCGACCAGGCTAGCACATGAACGACAGACATTGTTCTACCCATGGGTCTTCTCTGGGAGGACTTTCTCCCAATGGCCAGCCGAGCAGGTTGACATCTTTTCAGGAATGGTTGCTTAGGCTTGTGAGAAGAGCAGGCACATGGTTTTGCTGTATGGAGCTGGCACCAGGAATATTTCTGGAAAGAATTTCACTTTTTCCTTTCCTGAAATGACTCACAGGACTTCCTGGGAGGGCATTAAAAATAGATGGCATTTCGTCACATGTAGATTTGTTAATACAAACACAGCCACTTCAGGGGTGTTCAGATAAGAGTTTGGGGGTGGTTTTTCTCACCATCGATTATTTTTTCCTGGAACTCTTTGACAATTCCTCCATTAAGAAAGAAAGAGAGAGAGCGAGAGAGAATAATCTTTTCTGTAAACTTCCCTCCCACCTGCCCAGAGGCCTGTGAGAATGACTTTCCTGTGGAATTCTGACCGTGCAAATCCTCAGTAAACCACCCCGGAGTGAATAGAGAACTCCGGGGAGTGTTTCATGCCCCCTTGGTACCTATTTCAGCCTCCAACTACCGTAACCTCAGGCCAAACTTGTCTCTTTGCACCAGCCTGGGGGAAAGTGTAATTTCGATGTGTAATGTGTTTTCTTTATTGATAATGAGCTCTCTC
>NW_022103968.1:4059328-4061540 GCF_000313985.2 Echinops telfairi | reverse complement strand
TACGGGGCAAAGATGAGGCTTTCTTCTCCCTTAAGGAGGAGGCTCGGGGGCCACAGGGGCAGCGCTACCCTGTGCTCACAGGTCATTGCATTTGGTGGCAGTGGGTTTGTCTGTCTGCTGGGTTAGTTGGTTTCGCTACAACTTGTTGCTGAGCTGGCCCCGGCTCACAGCGACGTTAGCTCTATAAACGAGTGAAAACCTCTTCCCGTCCTGCACCATCTGTACCAGCAGCCTTTTCACCTGTCCCCTGTCAGGTCCAGAGAGGGGCTCCTGAAACTCACCGGAGTTCAAAGGAGTGGCACAGCTATATGTCCCTCAGCGGATGAATCCCCGCCCCCCAACCCTCCATCCACCGTACCCCTACCAGTTTTTATCTACAAACACCTCCCTCCCCCTCCCCTGCCCAAGGAAGAAGGGGCACCTGAGGGTTTGCTGTGGGGTTTCCTCAGTTTGTATGAAGCCAGGGGGGTTTGTAATTTGAGATTGTGTCTATTTCATGCTGGCTACTCAGATTCCACTGGGAATGTGAGATGAAAGAGAACCTAGTGCAGGTGGGTTGATTCTGACCTATCGCCGCCCACAGGACAGGGTAGAACTGCTCCCAGGGCCCCAGGCTGTCATCTTTCCAGAGGCAGGCAGCCTCATCTTTCTCCCTCGAAGAGGCTGGTGGGGTTGAACAACTGACCTTGTGGTTAGGAGCAAAAAAACAAAAACAAAAAAGTATTCACTGCCGTCCAGTCCATGCTGACATATAGGGAGCCTGTAGGACAGAGCAGAACTCTCCCTGGGGGGTTCTGAGACTGTCACTCTTCACGGCAGGGGCCCTCAAACCAGGCAGGGGTCCTCAAACCACGTCCCGCGGGCCACATGCGAGGACATTTATCCGGCCCACCGGGTGTTTTTGCCCCATTTTGTTTTTTACTTCAAAATAAGATATGTGCAGTGTGCATAGGAATTTGTTCATAGCTTTTTTTAAACTATGGTCCCGCCCTCCAATGGGTCTGAGGGACAGTGAACTGGCCCCCTGTTTAAAAAGTTTGAGGGACCCTGCTTTACGGGATTAACAATCCTCCTCTTTCTCCTGAGGGTGGCTCGTGGTTTTGAACTGCTGACCCTTCAGATTGTTACAGCCCACTTGTAACCACTACACCATCAGCACACTGTTAGGAAACATTTATATCCAGCTTCAGGGGGCCCCGCTCCCACAGACAACAAGTTTGGGGGATCAGAAGAGGCCTGAAGGGATGGTGTTCAGGTTTTGGGCCCAGTCTCAGTTGGACCAATGCCTGTGGATGCAGCCTGTGGTCTGTCCGGCCCTCAGTTCTCAGACGCTGCGCTCCACTTGACCTTCAAGCACTGTGCCCCCCGCCCCCACCCCCCGGACCCAGTCTCTTCCTGGCAGAGAAGCCAGCAGTGTGGGGCATGTGTCTGCGGATGCTGCTGTGAGCAGTGCGGGAGGCCCCCAAAAAGATGCGTGGGAAATGCAGGGGCACATTGAGCACATTGCCCCATTCCTGCCTGGCAACACCTGGTGGTACCCCTCCCCCATGGTCCCAGGGCCCCGACGACACCTGGCAGCCCAGGTGGATTCTCTCGTCAGACATCGCAACACACGAGAGTCAGCTGGGCCTTCTCTGGCAATCTTTTGACTTTTTTAAAAGACAGTTTTATTAGCACTCCATCCACATGTCATACAATTCAGTAATTCAGTCATATCAAGAAGAGCTGTACAATTGTCACCATGTTCAATTCTAGAACATTTTCTTCTTCCTTGTAAGTCATTGTGATTCCTGTAATTTTTTTCAAAACTATACACAACAAAATATGCTCTGCTTCGACAACTTCTACCTGTGTCAGTTAGTGCCATGGCTTAGACCCTTCGTGTTGTACGACTCTAGTCACTGTGAACACTCTCCCCCAGGGGACCCTCACTTCCCTTCAAAGGCCACTTCCCCCCCCTTTCTTATCCCAAATGCATGAAGGGTTGCTTTTCTAAACCCAAAGTTTGGGGTTTGGATCGAATCAGTGGACTCTGGCCATCCTGCCAGACTGGCTGGCACAGGGGCAGTGGACAGAAGTGTTGGGGCAAAGGGGGCCAGTCCCAGATGAGAGTGTTCTCCAGAGGCCTGCTCCATCCAACACCTGGCCTCAGCAACTGTGTCAGGGCCCCCTAGCACAGTGGCTCTCAACCTTCCTATTGCTGCGACCTCTT
>NW_022103968.1:4055021-4057694 GCF_000313985.2 Echinops telfairi | reverse complement strand
CACACTCACACACGCTGGGGGCTTCAGGCTAAGGGCTTCCCATAGACTCCCTCACAGCCCAACAAGGACCGCTGTTGTCCTCCCTGAGTGTGCTCCCCTCCATGCTCACTGCCCCACAGCCGATGCCGACTCAGCGACTCTGTGGACAGGGTAGAGCTGCCCCTGTACCTCTCTGAGACTGGCACTCCTTATGGGATTGGGAAGCCTCCGCTTTCTTCCCAGGAGCAGCTGTGGCTTCAGTGCCCACACGTGCCGCTGCTACTCACAGGGTCAGCACCCTGAAACTGCCAGCTTCTAAGGAGTTCCCGTCTTGGGAACCTGCAGGGGCAGTTTCTTCCCTGTGGGGTCGTGATGAGTCAGATGTCCAGGACTCTGGGCAGGGAGTCCACTAGGCAGGTAGATGATTTCATCAAGGTCTCATACCCGGCAAGGCCTGGGCTGGCTGATGGCCTGGTGTGGCGGGTGCCGCCAACACCCTCCCAGTGAAGGAATGAAAGAGAGGCAAATGAAATAGCCCCAAAGAGTGGATTCGTTGACTTTTGCTGCCTGCCAACTAACCAGAGCCTCTGACTGTCTGCTGAGGACAGGAGCCTAGGCCCAGGTGTTGGCTTCAGGACCTTATCCGACTACAGTCCTCCTGTCCTCGGGAGCTGCCGCCCATCCAAAGCTCAGCTGGAGGAAGAAGGGTTGACTTGCACACTCGTTTGGTGGCTGATGGGACGTGGTTCTTGGGCTCCTTGCCACGTGGTCCCTCCACCATGGCTGCCCGTTTTACCAATGCCAGCCAGATGGAAGGGACAACTCCAGTGACATCATCAAGACAGCCGCACCTCCTCATCTTCGTTGTGTCCGGTCCAATACAAGAAGGTCACAGGTCTCTCCCAACACAAGAGGGGGAGCCTACACAAGTGTGAGAGCCCCCCCTCCCAGAGGTGAGACTGGGTGTTCCCATGGTGACATGTGGTCCCGTGGGAGAGACAACCCAGCCATCGGAAATGGGCTGATTCAAACCATGGACAGTCTGCCCGTGCACGTGCGGTCAGCTGAGACAGGTGCGAGTGCTCAACGTCTTGCTGGGGAAGAGGGTTTTCGGGGTCAGCACTTGCTCACTGGCTCCCTCCAGGACTCCCGACATCCCTGGGCATGTAGGTTAGTAATTATCAGAAAGAATGATGGCCACTTCCAAAGGCTGGCATTCGCTCGAATCCTGCTTCATGCCGCCACCATGGAATCCCGCCAGCTCCACGCAAGAATGGTACAGCTCCCCGGGCGGCAGCTCAGACTTGGTGCAGTGCTCGGGCCACGTGTGTGACTGGGGCAGCTCTGAAGGACTCGGCATCGCTTGGACGGGGGAGGAGAAGCACGGGCTTGGGAGACAGGCACGCCTGACCTCGGGTGGCATTCCATCTGCCACACATTCTTGGACCCTACCAAGACTGAGTTTCCTCGTCTGTAAAATGGACCCTGCTGATGCAGGTGTAGCGCCGATCGAGAGAGGGGCTGGCCTCTGCCCAGTGCCTGTGGTCATAGCGGTGGCTGGCTGCAGAAGCATCCAGATTACCTGGTTCAACATGGCAGACAGACCGCAGCTTCTGTGGCTCCCGCCCACTTGTGGGAGAGGGCTACAGGCAGATACTGTGGATGGTGGAGCAGGCCCAGGGTATAAGTCCAAGTGTGTGGAGAAGCTGCTAGAGATGCCGACGTGGCTGAAGCCTAAGGAGAAACACCATGTTCTTTGGCCCTGGTGTGGCTATGGTAGTATTGGTGGGGTCAGGGGAAGTCCAGAGAGACTGGTTGTGCCATCTCCCGGATGGGTACTTTGGGTTACCGTGCCAAGGTCACAAATATGACCACCATGCAGCTAACCCCTCG
Organism: Echinops telfairi; assembly: GCF_000313985.2. Lineage (NCBI taxonomy): Eukaryota > Metazoa > Chordata > Mammalia > Afrosoricida > Tenrecidae > Echinops > Echinops telfairi. The sequence goes on along the minus strand of NW_022103968.1, from coordinate 4,055,822 downwards.
ATGCCTGTGGTTTATCTTAGCAGAGGCGTGCCTGATCACCTTCGGGTCAGTTGATGGCCAGACATCCTGATGCTTCAAGTCTTTCACATGGGCAGTGTCACTGGGGAGGGCCTGGCCCATTCTAGTGCTCCTGTGGCCTGCTGGCTGGTGACACAGGGATTTGGTGAGCTTTGCTGTAACCTTGCCCACCTGGGGAGCTCAGGGAGCTTGACCTGCCCCTAGCATCGCACAGAGCAGGGATCCCAGTCAGGGCACACGGCCTGGACTATCTGCTTCACAGCCCTGCCCACTGAAGGGACAGGGGTTCCCTCCAAAGGGGAGGCTCCTGTCTTAACCCCATCTCATCAGTCAAGGACAGGGGGTGCTCAGCCCTCTGCTTCCTCTGCTTCCCCTCAGCTGTTCCCTCCCACCTGCATGTCTCCCGTCTTGACCCTAGGAACTTCTCCCAGGGGGTCCACTGTGCAGCCCGAAGGGTTACCTCTCAAAAGCTAACTAAACTTCTGGGGCTGTGTTCTCCTTCCCAGGCTACGGGCACAGGGAAGGGTGGCAGACCCAAAGGCCCATGGGAACCCAGAGTGCCAGTTCCCACACACGGAACCCTTCTCTGTAGTTATCCACAAAGCTTCCTGGGCAGAAAGCTGCCGTTTCCATCCCCTGAAACCAGGGGCACCCTGGCCTCTTGCTGGAGGGAAGGGGCATGTACCTGGTTCTCTGGAGAAAGAAGCCCCACGGGGGTGTGTTTCCATGACAGAATCTTCATCGGACATTCCTTTGAGACTGTCCTTTTATGTACTTGGCCCA
>NW_022103968.1:4052536-4053837 GCF_000313985.2 Echinops telfairi | reverse complement strand
CACTCCTTTTTAGTTGGCTACCATCTGTATTGCTGGATTTAGTCTGGCCTCTGCCTCTTCTTGTACATTTCTACAATTCTTTAATTCTGTCGGTCTGGCCTCCACATTCATGGAACCCAATGTCCATTTCATCTCCAAAGCCAACCATGTCTCTGTTGTGATTGTGGCCTGGGCTCCGTGGACTAGAGAATGCAGTGGCGCTTCTTCCTTGCTGTCCTGGTCCCAGGAGAGCAAGGATGGAAGACAAGTGGACACGGGCCAAAGGAAGAGGACGAGCAGACACAAGGTCATGCACGTCTGAAGGGACCCCACAGTCCCCAGAAAGCACAGCGGGTGGACTGCAGCTGCAGGGCCCACAGTCACTGGGGAGAGGGCGGTGATCAATCATTTGACCAATCTTTGGTCAATGGCCCGATTGCCCCTGGCAGGTCATGTGTTCCTACAGGGCAATCTGTCTTCCCACTGTGGACTGCATTGCCCTTAACTCCAGGCAGCTGCAGAGGTACCAAGAGGTACCAGCCTCACAGGGGGATGCTTCATCAGAGGCTGGAAGCAGCGGGAGCAGAGGCCCTGGGACATCGGGCTGGATGCAGATGCAGACAGCTGGTGGTGGTAGGACAAGGGCCAAGGGCATGGAGCAGAGTCAACCGTAGGTACGACTGCACTGCTGGCTGGGTGGTAGCCCCTCCTGACCCAGGCTCCCATGGAGGCTACACAAGGGGACCCTACAGGGCGCAGACGCTAGGGGCTCAGGACCAATCACAAAGTTCGAGGTCCCAGTGCACCCAGAGGTGCCTTGGGGGAAAAGGCCTCAAGAGCCATTGCTCCCAAAGCAGCCATTTGAAAACCCCGTGAAGCGCAGGTCTACTCTGGCCCCCAGAGGGAGGCTGCCGTGACTCAGCGCTGATGCCGCTGCTGTGTTACCCAGCAGCACACGCTGCCATCCCTTTGTCCCTGCCTCACTGCTACCTGTGGCTTTTCCATCCTGCTTTGAGTCTCATTTGGTCGGTGTCTGCAGTACCTGCGGTTTCTCAAGCATTGTTAGCTTCCACACCGAGCCTGTTGGCTCCGCTTCATCCGTCTTTGGGTGCGCCGGCTCTGGCTTCATCTCACGCTGGCCTCTTCTCTCGCCTCTTGTTCTTCTTGTCCTCTGAGCAGGCGACGGAGTTGCCCCGTTTGATTTCTGAGGATGACCCATTGGGCACTGTCTTCCTTCCCTCTTGCCTTCATCCGAGCCTTCGAGAAGCTAGAGCTTCGACATCATCGTGCACCCCTCAGCACGTACAATGCCAGATATTTTG
>NW_022103968.1:4050281-4051594 GCF_000313985.2 Echinops telfairi | reverse complement strand
TATCTGTCCTGGGTTCTGTGTGTTGAGAGCTCTTATCTGTACCAGTGTACATGCTCCAGTCTAGCTGGATTTGTAAGGTAGAACTGGGATCATGATAGTAGGGGGCAGGTGTGGGGGGAGGGGAGAGGCATTAAAGAACTAGAGGAATGTTATGTGTTTCATTGGTGCTATACTGCACCCTGCATATCCATCTTTTAATGGGGACACTTCTGCTGGGACTTGCGATTTGTCCTCAAAATAATGTGGGAGGATCTTCCTTGACTCTCAAAATAACAACAAAAACCTCAAACTCGCTGCCACCTTGTCAATGCTGAGTCACAGTGACCCCCGTGGGTTTCTGAGACGGGAACTGTTTGTGGGAGTGGAAAGCCCAGCCTTTCTCCTGCTGGTATCAAAGTGCTGACCATGTAGAGTGTAGTCCAACACACAACCACTGTACCACCCAGCTCCTTCGCACCAAACCTTGCTAAATAGGGTAGATCGGTCCTCTTGGATACTTGAAGACAAAACCAACCACCACCAAAAGAAACCCCCTGCCAGCAAGTCTGTTTCCACCCCGTGCCCCCATAGGCCAGGGCAGGATGACCCCATGGGGCTTCCGAGGCTGGGACTCTTTTGTTGCTGAAGTAGACATCCACACATCTTTACTCCAGAGTAGGTGGTGGGTTTGAACCGCCAACCTGTCAGTCAGCAGCAGGGGTGCGTTAACCACAGTGTCACCAGGGCTTCTCCTTCTATCCTGTGTGATTCTGGATCGGCCAGAGAAACAAAATTTATAGACACTCCTAAGTGTATAAGAGAGAGGTTTTTATAAAGAGGAATTATACATTAAGAAAACATTCCAGCCCCGTCCAGATTAAGGCCATAGTCCGATATTAACCCATGTGGTAGTTACACAATCTGCTGTCAATTTGAGGATTAAGAGTGTATGGGGTAGAGTCTAGCCTGTCAATCTGGAGATAGCCAATGAGACTTCTGTGTGGGCATGGCTTTCCCCTGAGAATTCTGGGAACTCCTGTATTTTCCTCCTTGGAGGCAGGAGACACACTCTCTCTTGGCTCACTCCCTTGGAGATGCTCTGCTGATGAGGCTGACTCCCTGCAAGACATCCCTGAGGAGAAGCCACATGGACCTACCCTGATGCAGCCACATGGAGACCCCTGCCAGCACTGAGATGCTTACAGTGCCACTGCAGGATCCAAAGACTTTCCACCCACTGGCCTGTGATCTTCCTGCATTCAGCATCATTACATGTGTTTCATGAGTCTGAAGAGGAATTTATAGATTGGTATCAGACATATGGGCTAACATCG
>NW_022103968.1:4049088-4050181 GCF_000313985.2 Echinops telfairi | reverse complement strand
CCTTTGTGCCTCCAAATGAGGTCATCAAGCTGCGACCTGATTGACAGGTTAAACTCCACCCCTTCACTCTTAATCCTCTCAAATTGACACCAGATGATTTAATGACCACATTTTCTGTCCCTTGAAGTAATGTGAGTGGGTTCTCCTTGGCTCTACAAGGGAGCTTCAAACAAATTGTGGAGAAACTCTTTTGTCTTTTCATCCCAGTTTTCCGTGAAAGGCCTGAAGCCCCTGGCATATCCAGTTCCACTAGGTATGCCCTCTGTCAACCTTGGCTGGAGAGCCAGAGGCAGATGAGATGGGCTAGAACCAGCTAGTTCCTTCAGCTCTCTTAGAAGAGCAGGGACAGAGCAAGTGTGGCCCAGAAAGGTGCTTTCTCTCATGCTGGGGAAATTCCTGGACTAGATCCCGTCTCCCCTGGGACGGGTGCATGGATTGACCTTGGAGGAGGAGGAGGAAAGTGGCTTTTTACTTCCAGTGATCCCCTGTCATCTTAGATGAGTCAGCTCCTTTGCCAAAAGGTATTTGCATGTGTAGCTTTTTCCTTGGGTCTCCTGGTATGTGTTTTATTTGGCTCAGAGGGCCGCGGAAGCCATGGCTCACTGAGCTCACTCCTGCATCCTTCCCATGGCCAACAGGTGGCGTGGCCCTCTCCAGAAGGATTCACACTTTCAATTCCGAATCCCCCTCAGCCCTGCACAAGCTGTCCTCTGGAGACAAGACCCCACCCCCACCCCAAGCATATTCCAGTCACCCGCATCGTTGGCTAGGTTCGACATTTGTTAAATCGTCCCTTTGGAGGTTGTATTTCATCAGTTCATCTTCTGGGTTGAGGATTTCTGAGAAACAATACCTAGACCATTGTCGTTGTGTCCCGCCCCGCTCCACCCCCACCCCCGCCAATCTAGCTCTTTCTGCAATCAATAAAAACAATAGTGATTCCTCTTTTATCAGAAACTCACATGAGACCATGGCTCAGAGGCTCGTCTCCGGCACACCTGTAAGTGAATCTGAAACATCAGCGCCTTTTCCGTTGAAGATACGTTGACGGGCTGCATACAGTCTGAGACGAGCAAGTGGAGAGAGAAGCCAG
>NW_022103968.1:4046890-4047963 GCF_000313985.2 Echinops telfairi | reverse complement strand
GGGTCAGCGGAGTGCGGATGCTGCGACTCCCCGAGAAGCTCTCCTGTTTTTATTTCTTAAAGAATTTGCACATCCTTATCTGAATTGATTCTTACCCTTTTGTGACGTAAGTAAACAATATAATGTCTATTCACAGTTGACAAAACTGAGATTCATAGAAGTCAGCCCAAAAACCACAACTCAGTCAGCTGACAGTGGGTCCTCATGATAAGCCCTGAGTTAGTTGATTGTGCCAACCTGGGCGATAAACACATGTGGGGTTAATTGAAGGGCGGAGGGATAAATGGCTCAGTGAGCCTCGCCTTTCTAGTTCTTGAGTCTCTTGCTTTGTGATGGTCGGACCAGGGTGCAGCTGCCTTAGCAGTTCCCTAGTGGGGTTTTCAGAATCCGCAATCAATGCTCATGCAAACAAACAGCAGTCACGAGACGGAAGGAAACAGTGCAGCGGGCACGTCTGCTCTTTAGACCTCTTTAAAGTGTTGCTCAGCAATGATGTCATGTTGAGAATTAAAGGGCACCTGGCCCAAGCCACGATATTGTCCATGGTCTCAGATGCATGTGAAGGTTGGACATTGACTAAGAAAAACTGAAGAAGAATGACGTGTCTGAAATACGGTGCTGGTGAAGAATATTGAAAGTATTCATGTACTGCCTGAAGAACAAACAGATCTCTTTTGGAAGACGTGGAGCCAGAATGCTCCTGAGAAGAAAGGACAGCAAGAACTTGCCTCGCATACGCTGGGCATATTATCAGAAGAAACCAGTCCCTGGAATAGGGCACCATGCTTGGTCAAGTAGAAGGTCAGTCACAAAGACACAGTGGCTGTAAGAATGGACCCAACTGTGCAGGACTGGACCATGTTTCATTCTGTTGGACACAGGGGTCTTTATGAGTTAGAAGAGACTTAAGGGCACTTAACAACAACAACAACAGAGTATTTATTTGGTTACGGCTTTTAAATTGTTTTTCTTTCTTTCTTTTTTTTTAGGGGTCACTGATGTTTATTTTGCAAACAAAACCACTGGGGATGTTGCCTGTTGACACCTCGGGATGACACTGGGACACTTGGTGG
>NW_022103968.1:4044063-4046085 GCF_000313985.2 Echinops telfairi | reverse complement strand
AGTGAAACACCGCACAGAAAACGCTCTGCAAATGGACGACCTCAGGATGCTGTGCAAAGCCGGCTCTAGGTCTCCTCTACGTCACTGCGGCTCACGGCAGCCCACGTGGGTCACATAGCACTCTTTTCCACATGACTGAACTTCCGAAAGTAGAGCTCTAGGTCTTTCTTCTGAGGACTGGAACCCCCAACCTCTCTGTTAGCAGCAGGGTGCACTAACCCTCAGTACCACCCGGGGCCAAGGATGCAGCAAATGCTAGCTGTTACTTCCTGTCCACATCATTCTTAGCTCCGTTACCACCACCATCTTCACCAAGCCGGCCAGGGCTTCGGGGAGTCTAGGGACCTGGCGCCAGGTGGGATCCTACAGTTTAGAGTTGACTGTGGTCCATGACCTGGCCTTTCTGCCCACGAGGTTGAGATATGCCTTGGCCTTCACACCTCAGAATGACACATTTCCATCAGGATAAAGTCTAACAAGAAATATGATTTGTTTTTATACAGTCAAGAGCTGTGGTTCAGGAAGCCCACAGGGGCTGTTCTACCATGGTGAGTCCATGGCAGTCAGTCTGTTTGTCTCTGAGTCTGTGTCTAAGGCAATTGGCCATGTGCTCAGCCCCTCTAGGAGCACCCACTCATCAACCACCGGGATCGTGCGGCACTCTGGTGCTGCAGCGTGTTAGGTGCTGACGCGCCAGTTGCCCTGTGGGAGAACAGAGGGACAATCTCCTTCCCTCGAAACCTACAGCCGCAGAACCCCCTGGGGCTGATCTACCCTGTCCTATAGGCTCGTGATGAGGCAGACTCCACTTGGGCTTGGGTTCGGTCTTTGCTGGGGCTGACCGTAGTATGGCGGCCAGCATTTTAAGTGGCTTGGACTAGGCCTTGCTTGCTGCGGGTTTTTCTCTCATCCCGCCTCTCCCCAGACTCTGGTACTCGAGAGCTCAAGGGGCATTCCAGGACTCCTCATTAGGACCCTGGGTCCCAGGGCGACCTTGCTCTTGAAGCGCCTCTCAGGTCTACAGGTGGTGGCTTCCGCTGCTACGACTGGGCTGATTACAGCTTGCTCGTAGCGATTAAGTAGATTTTTAAAACCCAGCTATGGCTTGTAAAATCTCTTTCAAGGAGGAGACCCTACCTTCTGGGGATTTTCATTAAGAAAATACTGCTGAGAAATGCGGTGAAAAGCTTTTGAACTTCCAACGTCTAAAGTGACTTAATGGAAGAGAGGAAAGTGCCCCCTACCTGGTGAAATGATCTGAGACAGAAGTTGAAACAAAATAAGCTAAACATTTGGGACAAGGAAATTAAAAAAATTTAGTTGTACTCCTGGGAGTGTCAGCGGCTCCGTGGTTCAGTGCTTGCCTCCCAACTGGAAGGTTGGTAGTTCTGCCCCCCAGCCACACCACGGAGAAAGTGGCAGCACTGCGTGTCTGTAGAGACATGCAGCCTTGGGAGCTCCCCGGGGCAGTTCTGCTCTGTCCTGTCGGGCATCTACGAGTGAGCATCTACTTGGTGGCAATGGGGTCTCTCTCCTTCCCCACCCCCCACCCTCCTCGGTGGGAAGACAGTCAGTCCTGGGAGAAGAAAGGCACTAATAGGACCTCGACCACATGTATTTCAATGTAAGCGTTCTAAAATTCTGTGAGTCAAGTGAGTGTGGGGGATCTTTGTTGACTTTTGCCCACATTCTCTTTGCTTAAGTCGTGTGTCAAAGTTATTTAATTTAGGATAACACTCAAGTTTGAACAAGACATATTTACACATAGAAAGCTCAGCATCTATTGCTCTATCAATAAGTCCAAGTCCCGTTTGCATTTGTAGAACATCCTTGTGAGCACACAATCCAATGCATAAATGCTCATGGGACGCAAACATACCCTCACACACACACACACACACACACACACACACACACACACTGCACTGGTCTTATGTTGGTTGCAACATAATTGGTTTGGGGATCTGACCAAAAGGGAAGGCATTTATGCACACACACACACACACACACACACACACACAC
>NW_022103968.1:4040987-4042957 GCF_000313985.2 Echinops telfairi | reverse complement strand
GGAGGATGAACAGGCAACCGAGAGGGCCAGAGACGTCACATGACCAGCCAGTGTCACCGCGCTGGTCAGTCGGAGGGTGAGTAGAGAGAGGAGGCCAGGCACTTGTTGTTGCCAAGTCAGTTCCAGCTCACAGTGACCCTGTGGGCCACAAGGACAACAGCACAAACTCTGCCTTCACAATGGCCTCGCCACCCCTGCCCCTACAGAGCACGGTTGGCAGTACTCCGTCCACCACCGACTCGTGCCTTCTCCCAGCGGTTCAGAGGATGCTCACCACTCTTCCGCAGCTCACTAATTCAAAGGCGTCAGTCCTTTTGCGGCCTTCCTGACTTGTTGCCTGGCAAATGCATGCCTGGTCAGGCCGTTGAAAGTGGCTTGACTTAGCCATAGAATCGTCTCAAGGCCACATTCATTTGCAGAAAGAGCCCTGAAGGCCTGTGTTGAGCTCACTCGTCTTCTCATCCAAAGTTGGTGGTTGGAATCCTCTAGTGACTCCATGGGGAGGGTGGTGGAGCCCCCTCCTCCTATAAAGATGGTGGCCTTGGCAGCTCCATGGGGCAGCCCCACTCTGTGCTACACTCTTAGGACGCATTGAAATAGGCTGAACCAAAGTGGGGTAGGGTCCCTTGGGGAATATTCGGGGAGCAGTTGGAATGGTTAAGAAACCTTCCTTATACCGATCACCATCAATTTCCACTGTGTTGTGATGGGTCCTCAGACCATAGGAACACAGCCCTTCTGCCCTCCACAGCCTGCTCACCTCATTCGCGCCCCCAACCCCCGTGATCACCCCCAACGACTGGAAGGGAAAGCAAACTTAGATGGAGCGCTGCAGTACCCTTGGGCCAGGATCTACGAAGACTCCAGTCTTTCTGGGTCATTGATCAGGGGGTCAGTCTCCTCTCTGGTGGCCGTGTGTGAGGCCTTCGAGAGCCCATGTTCTCAAACCCCTCAGCTGGCCTGGCCCCCACGACCTTCCCAGTACCCTTGATCACAAGCCCTGTCTAGCTGGTCATCTTTGCAAGCTCCAAGGAGGTTGAGTTGTGTGGAGATGGGAGATTGGAGGGATGCCCAATAGCAAGGACCCATCTGCTCCGGCCCCACGACCTACTTGTCCCTCTTACTCCTTTCCATCAGCAGGGTCTACTGTGCTCACACGATGCAATGATTTCCACAGCCCAGAAGCTGCCAGCTTCCTCCTCGTCCTGTAACTTACTGTGTGTGCAGCCCTGGGCAGGTGATCCCCATCTCCCAGCCTACACAGGGCTTTGCCTCTGGCAGGGAGCAGGCGAGGGCAAGCAAGCTTGGCAATGCTGGTGAGCAAGGAGCATCTTCACTGTACCGCCCACTAGAAAGACATCTCTTTGGAAAGGAAGCCCCAAACCCAAGATAACCCGGCTCCTGCCCCGGGGAGTGTAAGAGGGCCTGGAGCTGAGGTCAGAGGGGAAATGTACTCTTGCAGCTCAGGGTTTCCTGCTGGGCCAGGGGGTCAGGGGCCCTGCAGGGTGTGCACCTGTGTGGGCATTGGCTGCGGTTCCCAGATGGAGCCAGCGCAGATGGTGCCGGCAGCACAGACGGTGGGAGGCTTCTGTTCCTGGTGGGGGAGCAAACTCATATCCCCAGATGGGGAGGTCAAGGCTGGCGATATTTCTGGTGCCGTTCAGTGGGAGGACAACATGACTCCCCGGTCTGATTGGCAACCCCTTTCAGCAGAGTGTGTGCCTGAGCACTGGTGACGATGCCGCCCCTGTGCTGTTCGATGGTCGTGTGACAGAAATAAAACAGGGCGCTGGGCTTGCCTGTGACGTGGGACTCCCCGCCCTGCGTATCAGGCAGGTGCTGTCTGCAGGGAGGGAGAGAAGAAAGGGATGCTTGGGATTATTTTAGAGAAGGAAGCTGAATATAGCTCCCTCTTCCCTTGCTCCTCAGGCATTAACCCATCAATGATGGCACCTGCCTAAGCCACACCA
>NW_022103968.1:4032952-4040347 GCF_000313985.2 Echinops telfairi | reverse complement strand
TTTTCTTAATGAAAACACTGCCACCAGCTGGCTAATAAATGGTTCCGACGACTTTGTACCGACCGAAGCAAGCAAGTCACTTCCCCTCCATGTAGAGAGGAATCACAAGTCCCATCAGAAGTGGTTTTTTTGGGGGGGGGGGGTGCTTCTTTCATTAAAATGACTAGCACCTTCTAACACCTGTCTTTCTCTCATCAAGTGCAGAGAGGAAGTGGCCGGAGAGAAGTGCACCTCTTCATTCTTGGGTGCCAGCGGGTCCTGGCACATCCGCACGCAGCTGTGACGCTCACAGTTCCAACCTGGAGAGCCACACAGCTGTGTCCATCAGCTGGTCACAGGACAGTTGTCCTTCCTTCGGTAACGATTTCCATTCGCAGGGTCCCCATGTGGATTAAGCGTCCGGTGAATCCCCTCTACACATAGACCCGGGAAGAGAATAGCCTTGCTACGGGGGCAGCGGTGGTAAGTGGACCCTTGTAGACGTAGCCTAGGAAGAAGCGCGGCCAGAATGCTCCTTAGAAGAAAAGATGGTGAGACTTGGTCTCCTGTCCTTTGGACATGTGGTCAGGAGAGACCAGTCCCTGGAGAAGGGCCCCGTGCTTGCTGAAGTGGAGGGCAGCCCAAAAGAGGGAGACCCTGAACAAGATGTACTGACACCGTGGCTGAAACCGTGGATTAAAAATCAAGAACCGTTCTGGGGAGGACACGGGAGCTGGTAATGTTTCCTCCTGTCCCACGTGGGCTGCTGTGGGTCAGGCCTGAGTCGACAGAATTTAAAAACAACACCCACAACAACAAAACAGTTACGTTAAAGTTTCACACCTTACCATTTGATCTCCCTTTCAACCCATTTTTAATTTGTTCTAGCTATTAATATTTTCTGCTTTCTTTTCTCTCGGGATCAATCTCTGTTTTATATTGTTAAGGTTAGGTTTTTGTTTTGTATGTTTTTCTGTATATGAAATTCAAGATAGGTAAACCTGTAGAGGCAATAACTTGTAGCCGTTGTTCCTTAGGGGCATGAAGGGCCCAGGGCTTCCCCTGACTGAGCTTGACCAAAACTAAGGCAGCTCCTAGACTCCTGGGTGCTCCTGCCAGCTCAGGGCTGGACAGGTTCCTGCCACTTTTTTTCCGAAGCATCGGCGTCCTGACGAGGGCTGACCACCACATTTCCAGGTCAAAGCTGAACGTTCAAGGGCAGGAAAGGCCAAATGCCAAAGGAGGGCATGAGAAACATCACTGGAGTCCCCTTGGATACAAGGACCCCCATGAAGCCAGGATCAGAAGGGAAGGAAGCGGAGTGTGTGCATGGGCCAGCAGCTCAGACTGTGTGTATTTGTGTGTGCATGTCTGTGTGTGCACGTGTTTGTGTGCACATGTGTGTTTGTGCACATGTGTGTGTGAGTAGAGAGGAGAAGGCAGCACAAAGGTCACCTTATTGGAACTTCTCAGCTTTGAAGGGTGTTTCGGCACTCCCTGCTTTGGGGTCCAGAGGTCTGGTTGGAGGAACAGTTGGACCATCTGGGCCTCCAGGTGTTCCCAGCTATATTCCTTGAGGATACAGGTAGCAGGCTTCAGCCACTCAGGAACGGCGGAGTTGAGCAGTGCTGAACAATGTGCAGGGGGTCCCAGACTTGTTCCACTCTTTCGACAGGACATCCAGTGGACCTTGTGCCCTAGGAGAGCACACGCACAGCAGATTCTCCCTGAGCCAGCCGCCAGTGTGGCGAGATCAGGGCCAGGAAAGGGACCTGGCATCTCAGCGGAGTACCTGCTTCCAATGAGGTGCCTGGATGCTCTGCAAAAGTCCCGCCCCTCTGTGCTCCCAGCCTATGACACGGGACAGATGACAGGGCTCGGAGAAGACAGCTGAGCTGCTGACCCCCACACAGTGGACAAGGGAGGGCTGGTTGAGGGCCCGCTCCTTCCACACTGCCAGGAAGACCGAGGGCAAACTTGCTGGGGCTTTGAGCTCTTGGCTTGCGCTGGCTGGGCTCTGAGGACTGCTTTCCTTTCTGTGATTTGGGTCGAAGTGCACAGAGCAAACTGGTTTTGCATTCAACGCATTCATTCCCAATCTGTTCCCTGACACTGACTGAGGTCCCCACAATGTGCCACCCTTGTCCCTCCTCCCCCCCAGCTTTATCGTTCCCATCCATCCTTCTCACCTGCCCCTCCTGCCTTCTGAACCTGGTCTCCGGGCACACGCTACCTTTCTGACCTATCAGAGTTCATGGTTTTAAGGAGTGAGGACCCTGCATGGTTGTTCACCCTCCACGCCTGCCTATTGTTTGGCTGAACGTTGATCCATGTGGGAGTGACTTCATTTCCCGGCCGGATGGTGTCCAAGAGCCATCGTCTCTGACGTTCCACCAGGCCTGAGCAGACCTGGAAGCTGGGTCTTTTTATGATGTTAAGCTTTGCTTCATGTTTTCTCTGAGTTCCCAGAAGCCCCTATTGTGCCCCTTTCTGAGCAGTCAGCAGGAGGAGCCAGGCACCAGCTAGTTCTTCTGGTCTTGGGAGGATAACAGCTGGGGTTTGGGTGGCCCCTTTGTCCTTCGGCCTAGTTGTTTTCTTCCTCCTTTGATCTGTTCATCTTTGTTCGGGATGGGGAGGGACTGATAGCGGTAGCGTAGAGGGCAGCTCACGAGCTTTCAGGATCCCAGTGGGCATTCCCTACGAGGTCGGTCTTTATGGACTGCTGTTCTTGGGTGCTGTATTAGTCTAGGTACTTTGGAGAAACAAATCCACAGCAACTCATGTATAAGAGAGAGTTTTATGCAAAGAAAATCTGCATCACGAAAACATCCCAACCCAATGCTGCCCAAGCCCACAAGTCCAACATTAACCCATACCCAACACCAGTCCACAAAGTCCTCCACCTCACAAAACAGAGGCAATAATGCCGACTGCAGGAGGAAAGCTGAGTCAGTGAACGTGTAAGCATCTCAGCACTGGCAGGAGTCTCCACACGGCTGCTCCAGCACCCAGGGCTGCATCGGGATAGATCCATGTGGCTTCTCCTTGGGGATGTCTTGTAGGAAATCCATCTTGCCTTTCAACCAGCACCACATGTGATTATCGGCCAGGCTGGCACAATTAACTAACTCAGGTTCCGTTGAGTTTGGTCTGGACGCATAGCAACCCCGACAGAAGGACACACCACCTGGCCCTGTGCCATCCCCACAGTCGTTCTCATGCCTGAGCCCATGGTCGCAGCTGCTACACCGGTCCCTCTTGTTGAGCGCCTTCCTCTTTCTCCCTGTCCCTCCGCTCATCAAGCGTGGTTGCGTGCTTCCCCAAGGACTGGTCTCTCCTGACAACATGTCCACAGCTGGGGAGGCGAAACCTCACCATCCTTGCCTCTGAGGATCACTCTGGCTTGTACTTCTTGCAGGACAGATCTGGGTGTTCCTTCGGCAGTGCAGGGTGCTTGCAACACCCTTCACCAGCACCATAATTCAAACACATTTCCATCGGATCGGTTTGTCCTTTTCAGCGGTCCGCGGCACTTTCAATAGTCTTCAGCAACACCATAGTTCAAAAACGTCCATGTTTATGGGGTCTTCCTTGTTCAAATGTCAAATACACATGAGGCCACTAAAGATACCATGACCCGGGTAGGCGCACCTTTGTCCTCAACATCACATCCTTGCTCTTCAACACTCTAAAGAGGTCTTGTGCAGCAGATTTGCCCAAATGCAATCCGTTGTCTGGTCTCTTGACCACTGCTTCCAAGGAGAATTGATTGTGGAACCAAGCAAGATGAAACTTGACCACTTCAGTCTCTTCTCCCTTGCATCAAGGTGCGATCGACTGGTCTACTTGTGAGGATTTTCATTTTCTTCACTCTGAGTTCCAATCCATATCGAAGGTTCCGCTCCTTGATGTCCGCCAGCAAGTGCTTCAAGCCCTCCTCAGTTTCATCCAGCACACGGTGTTACCTGCACATTGTGGGTTGTTGATAAGCCTTCTGCTCCTCCTGACACCACCTTCTTCTTCACATAAGCCCGTCTCTCTGATGACTTGCTCCGCATACAGGTTGAATAAATATGGCGAAGAATACAACCCTGACACACCTTTCCTGATTCTAAGTCATGTAACATTCCCTCGTTCTGTCTGAAAGACTCCTGCTTAGTGCCTGTACAGATTTTGCACGAGCACAGTTATATGTTCTGGGATTCCCGTTCATGCAATCCTCTCCAAGGTTGATTCTGATCCAGACAGTCAGATGCTTTGCATGGTCAATAAACACGAGTAGCTGTCTTTCCGGTGTTCTCTGCTTTCAGCCCAGGCCCATCTGACATCAGCAGTGATCTCTCTCATCGCACACCCTCCTCTGAATCTCAGCTGGATTTTCTCACTGAGATTCTACTCCAGTCCTTTGAATGGAACATAGTCAGATAACACTGAAACCGAGAGAGAGGACTAGAAGAAAGAGGGAGAGAGGATGGGAGAGAGAAGAGGAGGCCTAGGGAGGGAGAGAGGAGGCTTCATGAAGGCCCTTTCTTTCCAACTAAAGAGGACAATGTCCAGGATTTCCTGAATAAAAATATTTGTGTCTCTGCCACTTTAATCAGAAAGGGGAAGAGATCATTAAGTATTTAAAGAAGGAAGATTAAATTCTCACAAGCTTCCCAAGCACTTAGGTGGAAGTTCCAGGGCCCCTTATTAACCACACAGCTTCCGGACCTCTTCCTTTAATCGTCAGCTGGATGGAGTGCACGCACAAAAGGGACGCGGGGACTATCGCTATGCGTCCAACTCAGGGACAGACCAGTGAGTCCTGTGGGAGAGCCCAGCTGACAACCAGGCACGGACTGCGCTCTTACTGATAGGAGCTTCCCCCGGCCTTCGCAGGGACCCCCAGAAACAGCCTGGGGAGAGCATCAGTTTTCCTCAAAAATACAGATTCAAAATACTTCCTTGTGCATACTACTATTCTTGCAACGGTTTCTTTTGATGCCCAGGTTGCAGTTTCTGTGACTTTGCTTCTAGAGCCTGGTTTCCTTGGAGCCAATCTTCAAGGAATTACTAGATGCCCATCAACCACCCACCCCCACCCCCGCCCGCTCTCTGTCTCTATCTCTCTTAAAATAAAAGCACCTAACATCTATTTCTTTTTAAATAGTTGTACTGGCAGAGAATTCACATACCATATCATCCAGTCATTCAATCCTGTTAGGAAGAGTTGTGCAATTATCATCGCCATCGATTTCAAAACATTTTCTTCTTTTCTTCCTCACGGTTACCTCCCCATTCTTCCCGCCCTCCCCCCATTCTTCCCGCCTCCCCGGCCACGCCCCTGCTGTTGTTCCCACGCACAGCGACCCTGTGACCCACAGAGGGAAACAGGAGGTGGTCTAGCCACACAGTGGGGCATTGCCAAGCCCAAACTCTTGGTCGCCAAGTGGGTTCCAACTCATAGCAACCCCACAGGACAGAGCAGAGCTGCCCCCAGCATGGCCCAGACCGCCCATCTTCACGGAAGCAGACTGACGCCATCTTTCTCCCAGAGAGCGGCAGGCGGTTCCAAGCGCCCACTTTCCGGTGAGCAGCTGAGCACTTGACCTCTGTGCCACCAGGGCACCGAATGGAGCATTGAGTGTGACCCAGCAGTGCAGATAATGCCAGTTCTGATCGACGCTATGTGCACAAACCCCAAAACCAGTGTGTCGAGTGAAGTAGATCAGACACAAAATGATTCGTGTTGTCTGATCGGACTTCCCTAGAGACCAACGTTTATCAGTGGAGGCTGAGGGCCAGCGAGTCCTTGGATGGCACCGCACGGCTAACCAGAAGGTATGAGTCCTCCCAGAGGTGTGGCTGAAGATGGGTCTGGCAACCCCACTTCTGAAGAACCGGCCATTGATAACCGGGTGGAGGTCAGTTCTATCCTGTTGCCTGGCAGGTCACCGGGAGTGGGCTCAACGGGGACAAGGGTCCTGGGGACAGCGATCAGGTGCCTGGGGCTGGGATGGGGACTTCTTGATTAAGGGTAGTGAGTTTCTGTTTTGGGTGGTATAGTAGATATATAATCGTTTGTCAATTTGAGGATTAAGAGAATAGGGGTGGGGTCAAGCTTGTCAATTGGGTCATAGGCAATGAGGCCTCTGTGTGGGCATGGCCTTCTCCTGAGAATTCTGGGAAATCCGGTATTTTCCTCCTTGGAGGTGGGAGAGATTCTCTCTCTCACACCCTGGGAGACTTAGCAGCTGACAAGACACATGGACCCACCCTGATGCAGAGGCCCCTGCCTGCGCTGAGATCATTGCATGCGTTTCCTGAGTCTGAAGAGGACTTTATAGATTGGTATCAGACATATGGGCTAATATCGGACTTAGGGACTTGATCTGGACTGGGCTGGCATGTTTTCTCAATGTTCAATTGCTCTTGTATGTAAATCTCTTTCTTATACACATAGGTGTGTCCATGGATTTGTTTCTCTAGTCTACCCGGGCAAACACAGGTGGGGGCTGAGAAACTTTTGCAGGGTGCTTTGGTGATGTGGCACAATTAAAGTCCCTGAATTGTCCACTGAAAGTGGATAAAATGGCGCATGTCTGTATATACGTATATGTGTACATACACACACACACACACACACACACACACTCACACTCACACTAAAAGGAGCCCTGGTGGTGTGCTGGTTATGCATTGAGCTGCTAACCACAAGGTCAGCAGTTCAAAATCACCGGCCTCTCCATGGGCAAGAGATGAAGCTTTTTACTCCTGTAAAGAGTTACTGTCTTGGACACCCAGAGGGGCAGCTCTCTGAGTCCAAGTCCACTCCATAGCAGTGAGAGTGACCACGCTAAAGCTAGTTTTTAAAAAACTCCCCAAACACGCACACTACAAAATAGTTGCCTAAGGAGCAATTTCCCCCAAAGAGGCACTCTGGGCCTGATTTCTCAAGGACTCTGCTTCTGGATTCCAAATCCGAGCAATCCGAAGCTGCCTCTTCCCACCCTCGGGCCCAAGACTCGGGCACTCTCTCCCGGGAGATGGCAGGCAGAGGCCATGACAATGAGCCGCAAGGCCTCAATGACCCCAAATCTGGGGAGACAAGGCGTCAGGGGCCGTGCTGGCCTGACTGGAAGGCCGTGACAGGCGCGTTGAATTCTCACGCATTGTTGCTGACCTTTCACGGCCGGCCTCCTCCAGCCCCAGGCTCAGTCTGTCCAGCCACATGTCCAGGGACATCAGGAAGGTCATTCTTCCCACAACTCCCAGTCCTCAGCCTGCACAGACACACACCTAGCGTCTTCAGCTCTGCGGCTCCCGATGGGAGAGGCGAGTCACTGACCCAGAGAAAGCAAAGCAGCAGAATTTTCCCGGCTTTGTTTTAAGTGTTTTCCATTCCACTGGGACATGTACGAGTCACAAACAATT
>NW_022103968.1:4020244-4031759 GCF_000313985.2 Echinops telfairi | reverse complement strand
GTCCTCTTTTTCTTTTTTCTTTCCTCCTGCCCCACTCTCATGTTTGCCCATCATCCACCTCTCAGGAAATCCTCTTAGTTACAGTTTGGCTGATCAAACACTACCAGGAACACTAAACCCTCCTCACCGTCAATTGTAAACCCTTGCTCTTCCCCTGTCCCCGTCATTATAGGCTCACTGCTCACCTCCCCCCGCTTCCGCCCATCCTGAGCCCCTCCCCTAGAGCCATGGGTCCCGTTGCTGTCTCTTTGGGACTGCTTATCCTGTCTATCTTGAACAGATAAACACCCCATCCCACCCCCTAAAATGAAAAAGACCATACAAATAGTTTCAAGTCTAACTGGTCTCCTGGCCCTGAGTAGATGTATATCTCTCTTAAGTATATCTCTTAAGTAGATGTATATCTCTCTTAAGTTAAGTAGCAAGCAGGACCTGTTCTAATCCGTCAGCCCAATCCCCTTCTCTTTCAGGGCTCCACATCCCCAGACCCACTTACACAGGACCATAACTCTTTCCCGGAGGAGACAGCCTCCTCTTTCTCCCGAGGAGGGGCTGGTGCAGCCCAATGCATCACCACGACCTTACAAAGGCTCCCAACCATAAACCCCGAAAGGCAAAGCCGTGTGTGTGGAGTCGATTCTGACGTGGTGAGTCCATGCAGCTGCACGGCAGGGAATCCCATGGCTGGCTTTTGGGACAAGCTTGTCAGGACTTTCTTTCTACGTACCTCTGGGTGACCTTGACCCACCAACCTTTCCATTAGCAGACGTGTGTGTGTGTGTGTGTGTGTGTGTGTATGGTGTTGTGTTAACCACATGCCCTAGGTGCCCTCTACACATATCTGCCATTGCTCTCCCCATCTCCCGCCAGTGACCTCGACTGATCGAGTCCCGTGGGAAGAGAATGGCCTGCGTGGTTGCCCAGGGGACCTGGTAGAATAGTGGTTAAAGCAACGGAAAGCTCGGGGTTAGAATCTACCAGCTGCTCTGAGGGAGGAAGACGGGCAGTCCACTTCCAGAAAGATCTGTAGCTTTGGAAGAACCATGGGGCAGTTCCACTCTGCCTGGTGGTGCAGCTGTTATGTACTGGGCTGTGATCTTCAGGTCAGCAGTTGGAAACCACTAGCCGCTCTGTGGGAGAAAGACAGGCTCACTCCCCGGGGAAGCAGTCACAGTCTCAGAAACTCAGAAGGCCGATCCTTCCCCGTCCTATAGGGTCGCCGTGAGTCGGCATCCACTCGATGGCTGGGAGTTTACAAGTCAGGATCTACTCAATGGCCATGGTTTTGCCTTAATCGTTGCGGGGGCAGCTTCCCAGGCCTTTTTCCAGCTGCACGGCTGGCTGGTGGATTTGCACTGCCAGCCTTTTGGTTAGCAGCCAGAGACTTAAGCACTGAGCCTTCTGGGTTCCCCGTGTAAGATAGAAACACTGGCATAGAAAGTGTGTTTGAAAGCGTTTTCACGGCCAAGAGAACTTCTGAAAATAAGTCTGAGGGCTTTACATCTGGAAGGAGGAATGTCCCGGCCCCCAGTCCATCAGGGAGGGGCTCATGGAGGTCAGGTCACATGGCTGATGCCTCTCCTTAGCTGTCAGGTTACCTGGTCACCTAGCGAACTCTGTTTGTTTTTCTTTTTCCTTTAAACGGTATTGTGTTTGAGTGAGCATTTGCACAGCAAACATAGCTCCCATTTGACAAAATCTACCCAAATGGTTCTGTGAGGTGAATTGCATTCCCCACCCCACCCCCGTGGGGGTCACTTTCACTTTTATTGCCTTCTGGTTGCTCTGGGTCCACTGATCTAGTTTCCCTGCTCCGGAGTCTTCCTATCTTTGCTGTAAAGTCATGGATGACCCACGGGCCACAGGCAGAAGGTTCTCATGATGGAGGGCCAAGTGCATGGGCAGTAGCCTTGACTCTGCCAGGCTTTCTGTATCATGTTGCTGAAAGGTGATGTGGGAAGGGGGTGGGGGCTAGTTTCAATTCCAGGTGTACAGAGTATCTCAGGGCCAGAGGTCTCGGGAGTGCCCTGGTCTCCGCGGACCTGGTGAATCTGGGCTTTTTAACAATGTGCGTTCTGGCCCCGCTGAGGCCCGATGGGTGGCCCTGAGAGGATGAAGCCTGGCTCTGTGAGGGTCCTAAGCACACTGTCTTCTCCTCCACCAAACACAGCCGCATCATTAAACTCACCCATCAGATGCCGGGGAAATAAAATAAAGCGAAAGGCACACACTTCAAGCAGGAATCTGGAAAATAGGGCAAAGTCCAAACAAGGAATCCGTATTTCCTCCAGGGGCGGCCTGTTTTTGCTTCGTAGTTTGCTTGCTTCCAGGGTTTTCTGTGGAGATAGAAATACGTATTTAAATGTGGTTTTCAGAAAGTAGCGTTATGTTTTATATTTCAGGCATTGCCTCCTCATTTTTCATTTAACTTAGCATAAGCATTTCCCACGCCGTGAAGCAGTCAGCAAAACATATTTAATGTCTGCATGATATTGCTCTCTGCCAGCGTGCTACGGCAGGATGGTTTCTTTACCCGCCGTCATTCCGTCCCAATGTTGGCTGCTTCCTGAAGAACCGGTGCAGGGACACCTTAGCCAGGTGCCCTGAGCTGTGGCCCATTTTCCTTCTCGAACTTCACAAGTGGACTTTCTCTAGGTCCTGGGGACCCTCCTCGTGGTTTCTTAGCATTCACGTCTTCCTCTGGAATGGCTTCAGGACAAGGGAGGCCCACGTTTTGTGGACCATCCTAATAAAGCACTATCCAGCTCGCTTGGAAACTTCTCCCACTGTTGCAATAAGAGGAAGCCTGGGGGTGCTGTGGGGTAGAGGTTGGTTTGCCCCCCTCCAAATGGACTGTTCACACCCAGCAGCTACACCGAGGGAAACGGATGAGGCTGTCTGGCCCTGCAAGACTTACAGCCCCTCGAGAGGTACTCTGAGTCAGAATCACCTCAATGGCAGTGGGCTTGGTTTGGGCGTCTGGTGCCAATAGTGCCCTCTACCATGTATTTGTTTGCTCCTGCTGTTCCACTGTTGCCGGGTCTCGGTATCATGTATTCCTTTTCTCCCTGTGGGCTTATTCTGCATACTCCGACTAGAGGAGGATCCACCCTTCACAGGCGTACCCTCTCTGCTGTCAAGTGCACTCAGGGTGCTCACAGCCCTAGAACGCAGAGGGGGTGCTCCCAGCGGGCCTAGGGTGGTAAAGCTGCGCAGGAGCAGACTGCCTCCTCCCAGAGCAGCTGGGGGTTTGACTGCTCTCCTTTCACAGCGCAGTGCACCGGATCCCCTGTGCCACGGGGCTCCCTAAGAATTCTGACAAACGTCGATGTGATGCAACTATCATAGATTGATTAGTGTCCTTCCCCATCCCCCATCCCCTGCCCCCCCCCTCCATGAGTCCACTTGGCTGGTCTGCCATGATTCATCGTGGTTTGGCAGTTGTGGCATGATGTCATTTGGCAGCTACATGATGAAGTAATCAGCTCCCGTGATGTGATCTGGTGGCATCAGTCAATCATCTGTAATAAGATTAGGGTGGTGACAGCGCCCTGACTCAACCCTAAGCCCCTGAAATACAGTTGTGCCACCTTCTAGCTGGGAAGGGACAAGAGGAGAAAGAAATGAGCAGAGGAGAGAGCTGCTACCACTGAGGGGGAAGAGGGGAAAAGGCGGGGCACAGAGCATAGCCCTTGGACCTGGGGTCCCTGTGCTAAGAACCCCCTAGCCCCAGGGGGAGGTTGATATCAAGACACGTGGGGATCCCCAGGGAACATCTGTTGTTGAAAGGAGTCCACAAAGCAAGCCTCCCCCAGAGCTAGAACCCGACTCTGGCCACGCCTGCGAGAACAACCCCTGCTGTCTGTCTTCTGTCCTGACAGTACTGGACAGCCAGACAGAGACGGCCGCCCACGTCAAGTTGTAGAGTCCTCCTATCACCCCAACACGTCTTCAAGCCCTTTTACAATTGCGCCGCTCCCCTGACTCTGGACGGTCAATTCCTGCTCCTGAAACAGTGTCTTATAAATGTCCCGTAAAGAGATTCGAACAATATGTAGTCTGCTATGTCAGGCACCTTTCCCTCATCTTGGGTTTTCGCGTCACCCGTGTGGCTGCATGCATCAGTATGTGGTTTCTTTTTATTGCCCAGACAACATGTCTGTCTGTTGATGACCGATTGATGCACATTCAAGTTGTTTCCACTTCGGGGCAGTGATGGAAAAAGCGGCTGTCAGATACCTGTGTGTGCATGTGTGTACGTGTGTGTGCACGTGTGTATGTACACTACATTTCTTTTAACGTAACTCCGGAAGAGTGAGATTGCCAAGTCGAAGATGAGTGCTTCTGATTTTATGCAAACCTATAAAATTGTTTTCCAAGAGGCAGTCATTCTGCATCTGTCCCAATCACAGATGGGGTGGAGGGGGGGGACCCCCGCAGTACTCCGGTCCGTGTCAGATATTGTCCTGTTCTTTAAAGCCTGACCACTCTTGAGGTAGTTTTCATTTGCCTTTCCTGAATGACGAACCAGAGACCACTTTTCAGATGTCTGTCTGGTCAAGACCTTTGCCCTCGGCGGGGGAGTGGGGGGCGGGGAAGTAGGGGGGGGCACAGCTTGCTTTCTTTATATTGAATTTTAAGAGTTCTTTTTGTGTTCTGGCCCAGCCCCTTTTTGCTTCTCTGCGTTGCAAACAGAGCCTCCCCTGGCTGTGTTTCCACTTTCTCCCCCTTGTCTTTCAAAGAGCAGACGCTCTTGAGTTGGGTGATGCCCAGTGAGCCATAGCGGATCTCCCCCGGCTCCCATGGTGGTGGCCACAAGGCAGCGGGCAGACGAGCCTCAACCCTGCATCCCTTGTTATCTTTTGCTGGCGTGGGCCGTCCCTCCCATGGCGCCCTACCTCTGTGGCTGCATCTGAGAATTCATTACGATGGCCGCACCGAATGCCCGGATGGTGCTCACAGTGAGGGGTCTTAGCAGCGATGTGAGCAGGTCACAATTCAGGGGAGAAATGCCCAGCGCGCAGCTGCTCAGCCAGGGCAGTGTCCCCTCAGCCGTGGTCACAGGCAGGTCTCTCTCTGGCCCTCAGCTTTTTGGCCTGGCCTCTGTGCCCATGTTAGAAAACCCTTTCATGGCTGCCAGTAAATGCCCACAGGGCATGCCATGTGGCTATGAGCTTCATCCAAAGGCGCCCCGTTCCAGCTCCCAAGGTCAGCAAACCCAGCCCCTCCGCGAAGGGCCTGGAGGCCTCACGTGCCACAAGCCAGCCTCCTGCCCCCACATGTTCAGCCGTGTTGGCTCTGTGGCTGGGCAGTCCACCACGCTGGCTCCCGCTCTGGCTGCTGGGTCTGCTGTCATGGCTGTCTGCTAGGTCAGGGAGCTTCCAGGAGCAGGGGACGCACCCCATTCCCGGTTCTTCGCTCTTTGGGGAAGAGCACCCCCTCCCCCACGGCTTCTGAGATGGTTGATTCTATTCCCAGCAGGGTGGCAATCACCACGAACCAGGGTGAGGGTTGGGGTGGGGTGGGGGTGTCACAATCACTCACAGCTGAATCATATGGTCTCATTAGCATCTCCCCCTCACCTTCTTACCCAGGCCCATGGGTAGAGCCAAGGCCTGCAGCTGAGAGGAACCCAGGGAGTGTCTGGAAGAGCTGTCTGACGTAATTCCCCACACTGCCCCACGACCACGGGCCACGGGTCATCGACTTCTCTCACAGAGGCCGAAGGCAAGGCCACGGAGGCACCCTCTTCCAGTGGCTCCGTCGTTTTACGTTGACTGAGCAGGATCCGGAAGAACTGCGGTGTCGCTGGGGCAGATGCAAAGCCGGGTGCCAAGGAGCATTCGCTCGACGAGGGTTTGGTGAAAGAGCCGTTCATTACCAGTCCTTCCGGACCAGAATTTAATGTGACAGAGCGGAAATTAACAGGCCTTTATATAGTTTTGTTCACTTAAAATATTTGCACTATTATCCTGATTTTTGCAGATTAAAAATGTTTAATGTGTCGAAAATGTTCACCACTCCCACCCGCCCCGCCACCCAGACAAATTAATCAACTTTGAGTAAGATTTCATATGCTGGGCCTTCTTTGCGTCTCCCCAATCATCCCTGGGGATACCAATCCCTCCCCTCTATCCTAAGGAGCAGTTGGACGGAAAAGTTGAAACTGTTTTAGATGGGCTTTTTATTTCCCAGGTGGTTCCCCCACCCTCACCCCTAGATAACACGTGTTGCCACTTGACAGCAAGTGAATTCTGTGCTTCCACTTGGTCTTCATGTCTGTGATAATGGGAACATAATAATCTGAGTATACTGTCCAGGCTAATGGACATAAAAGGACCGCTTAGTAGGCGAAATGTTAGGCTTGTCATTTCCTAAAGAGGACCGAGTTGGAAACGGCACCCCCTGAAAATCGGCAGTTTGAAACCACGAGCTGCTCTTCGGGGGAAGCCGAGTCCGTGCCCGCCCGTAAAGAGCCGCAGACTCAGGAACCCTGACCCGTCAGGTCTCTGTGCATCGGAATCGACCCGATAGTAGGGCGTTTGGTTTGAGTTTGGACGGTGACAGAGCAGAAGGTCCTCAGCGAGATGGACTGACGCCGTGGCTGCAACAGTGGTTCCTTCTGCTGGGCCAGTGTTTCAGCCATTGTCCACAGGGTCACTGTGCCGGAGCTGACCTAGCTGGACCTAACACCTTTATGGGAAGTCCTCGGCTGGTCCTCTGAATGTGCTTGCCTGGCGTCCACCCAACAGTGCCTGGTAACCTACTTCTGCAACATTCACTGCCAACAGCCCTCCGAGGCACAGTTCTACGCAGACACGCCTGGGGTGCCACGCGTCAGAAGTGACCAAAGGTGATCCTGTTTACCGCCAATGCGAAAGTCATCGCTGTTGGGAGACAGACACCCTGTTGGCCCAGGATGTGCCAGAGTGCCCTCTGGTGGACCTCTCCATAAACGTGTCTTCTGGCTGAAGGGTCACTTGTGCAAGTGGCCGACTGACCGGGTCTTGGACTCCCTACGTGTATTCATTCTGAAAGGTAAAGAGTAAACTGGGACTGAGAGAGATTCCGTCACAGCTGTAGGAATAGTGTCGGCCCTAGTCGAACCAAGCAGTCGATGTTCCACCTATTCCATCACGGCCGCCCATGAGGGGGTCAGGAGAGAACTAGGCTCCCCAGGTTTTCGATGGCTGTGATTCAGTGTTTAGGCTCTTGGCTCCCAAGTTGAAGGTCAGCAGTTCGAATCTGTCAGCTGCTCCCTGAGAGAAAGATGTGCTGGTCTGCTTCTGGAGAGATTGATAGTCTTAGGATCCTGTTGGGTGGTTCTACTCGGTCCTCCAGGGCCGCCGTGATCAGAACTCGCTGGGCAGCCTTCTAAGGCTGCTGGTCAAACCTCTAACCTTTTGATTAGCGGCCGGGATGCTGATGGTGGTCTGCGGGCCCAGAAAACACATTGGTGCCCACCCCGCCAGCCTCTCATGCTGCCATCAGGGCGATCTTTTCAGTGAGGGAAGACGATTGATGGTGTATTTTATTTTGCCACAAATGCAGTAAATCTCATCACATGTAAATGAACCATGCGTCTCAAGTGATTAATCGTCCCCATGATCAATTGTCTTCATCCAATTCCCAAGCTCATTTTCATTTCAACAATCTTGTCATCTGCAATAAACATATTCCATCTTGCCTTGCAATTGTTGATTAAGAGCGTTAAACATCTGCTAAAATAAACCAAATCTGCAAGCCATTCTTTATCGTTGGGACGAGCGATGAATTGATTTCCCTTCGCCAAGCGATGGCTCTTTAGTTTTCCTCCTTGAGGAAAAACAATAGTCCGATCACAAATCGGAAAATGCTGGCCAGACACTTTGTTCCATCCAAGAGCGATCATCTCCAAGGACGTCCAAGGCCACTTCTTGCTGAAGTTTCTCCAATCATAAGTGATGCAACACGGTTTGCTTTCTGAGATGTGTTGCTTTTACCACTCTATTTAGTGCTGTATGAGAAACTTTGAAAAAGCCCTCTGATGAGCAAGTGCCTAGATATGAGCACTTCACCCACACCCACAGGAATTTAGGCATGGGCTGTCTAGGGCTGGGGGTGTCCTGGTGTCTCAGATTCTGTGCATGTCAGTCTGTACACGGCATCGTCCTTGCCCCAGCGTATGCTCCTACTTGCCATCACATGCCACAGACAGCCAGCATGGACGGAGTAGTCTGCCACCAAGCAAGAGAGAAAAAGGTAAGGGGAGGGACCACGGAGCAGAGTTAGTCACTTGTAGCTGCAAGGGAGTCTGGCAATGTGGGTGCCTTGGGGCCAGAACACAACCAGGGTTTTCTTGGTGAGGAAGACTTGACTAGGCAATTAACAGATTGGGAGGCAAATGAACCTCAAATTTAGGGATAAGCTCTTTGGGCAGTGGGCGTGGGGTGGGGGGTGGGGCAGCAGAAACGTTTATTGCTGTCAGCTGCCCTCCAAACGTGGGAGGACCAAGTCCACCCAGAGGAGCCTGGAATGAAAGGCTTGGGGTCCACTTTTGAGGCCCCTGCAGAGCACAGTTCCTCTCGGACACCCCGGGGCTGCCCTGAGGGGACACAGCTCCGCAACACCGAACATTCCTTTTCCCCTTTCCTTTCAATTTCTCAGAAACCAATCGGACATACAAATGTTGTGATTTTGGCATCACCTAAGCACCCAAATGTGCACTTCCCCCCAAAATAAATCATGCAATTGTGATCAGAAAGGTGCTCATCCTTAGCAACATCAGGGCCATTATCTTACCACCAGCTCTCGGCAGCCCAACTCGTGTTCTCAGGTGCTTAATAGACTGAGCCGACGCAGATGCACCAGAGAGCTTCAGAAGGTTCACGGAGAGGTGGAATCATGGATTTTCCCATGCGCTTTAGGAAGCCCATCCTATCCAGACTGCTCATGTCTTTACCCCGCGGTGGGGCATGTCTGCATTCATCCCTCCCCTCCAGCACCTGCGGCTCTTTGTCCGAGGGATGCCTCAGACCGGAAGCCACTCTATTTGTCCACAGGGAGGGAGGGGAGAACTCTGAGAACTCCCACCCCCTCCACCTTAGCACCAGCCGGAACCAGGAGACTCCATGTTCCAGTTTCTTCTATCCCCCTGGAGATCACCCCAAAGTGTGAGCTGAAGATCTCTACAGTGTCTTCTTGGGGTCTGCCTGACACCCACTCTTCCTGTGTCTCCTACCTTCTTGAGTCCACGTCCGGTTCCTCAACTTATTTCTCCTGATAAATGACATTCGCAAAAACCCTCCCTCTCAGAGGATACTTCTCAGAAACCAAACAAAAGCATTGGCGGTCGGTCATACGTTTAGCTTCCCCTGTGCCTCTGAAACAGAGCTCTGGTGGCGTAGCATGTTAAGCATTGCGCTGGTAACCTCAAGGCCAGCAGTTCTAAACCAGCAGCTGCTCTGCAGTGGAAAGATGAGACTTTTTCCTCCTATAAAGAGTTACAATCTGTGGAAACCCACAGGGACAGTTCCACCCTGGTCTTTGGGGTGACCTGAGTCAGCACTGACCATTGGGCAGTGGGTGTGGCTTGTGTGTTTGTTTTGTTTTGGGTGCATCCAAATGTGCACTATTTCCCCAGTTAGTTCTGCGATTCTTTGTAAAATAAAATAATGCTCCTACATTATTGAAAACGCCCGTGTCGCTGCCTTCCCACCAGGCACTCCACAGCACACCTGGTGCCATGCCATCAGCAGCACAGGCTCAGAGAGGACACAGGCCACATCATGAGGGACTTGGCGAGCCTCCATCTGCACGGCACAGAGTGGGTGAAACTCCGCCTCTCAGCAGGAGTGAGGGGTGACTTTCAATCAGAATAAACTGCACCCTGATCACCCTGTTTATGAGACGACGTTTCAGTCAATCTACGTTCCAATCTGTTCCGAACGAGAATCAGTCATCCTGATGGGATCCAGCTTCATCAAGGTTTCTTGCCCCGTCCCAGGTGCCCTCCGGACGGCCCTGTCATTTTCACGGTCAGTGCTTGGGGCTGGCTCACCCATTCCTTCTTTCTAGAGCAGAGGTTTCTCTTTGGAGTCCTCAGGTTTTATTTTAAACCTGTTTGTTTTCAAACCACCATGATCTCCGGTCCGTGTCATTGATCGCCGCTGCTAGCAGGAGACAATGAGACTTCGGCTAATTTGCATCTCCACCACCCTCCTGGAAATAACTGACAAGTGTGCTCTGAATTGACAGATGCTATGAAGGACTGCCGGGGGGTGGGGGTGTGGGGGTGTGGGGGGGTGGCTGCACTCAGGTTCCATGTTGGAAGCTTCCGAGACAAAGCCGCACCTGTCACCATCCTCACTGACTCCAGGGGCTTCCGATGTCTTCATTGCCTGGGAGGTTGCTACTCATTCCAAGCCTAGCTTTAACTCCCCTGCTGAAACAACACCTTGCACGTTGCCAGCGGAAAGTAGAATTTTAAAATTATTGGGGGCTTTAAAGGGGCGAATGAAGACCAGCTGTCACTGGGCAAGAACCAGCTGTGGGGCCTTTCAGTCCTGAAGATCCCTTCCACTGGAGCTAGGCAGAACCCAGCAGTGTCTTGGAAAAACAAATCCCACAAGCCACGCAATAGCAAGCAGTCCGGCTGGCTCATGAGGGCCAAGTTGGCTCTCTATTCCCAAACCCTGGCTCAGGAAGTGACAAATGTGCTGTGGGAGTGGCTTCCAGCTCAAGATTGTGCACCAAGAGCATATTTTCAGGGTTTCCAAATAAAACTCCAATGGAAGGTTTTTTCCTTCTCCCTAAAGCACAAAGGGAATCAATTCATAAAATAAAAGAGAACACGATTACACCTTAAAGTGGCAAACGAGGGTGGACAGGAGCTTACTTTAGGCGCACCAAGTTTCAGAACTTGAATGCGAGGGGGGGCTCTGGCTGGCGATCAGCTGAATCCTGTTTCTATAAACAACACTCTTAGAGTGAAGCTCCCTCAAGAACAGCGGTTCTCAACTTGTGGGTCATGACCCCTTTGGGGGTCAAACGACCCTTGTATGGGGTCACCGGGTTCGTCACAGTAACAAAATCACAGTGATGAAGTAGCAAGGAAAATAATGTCATGGTTGGGGGTCACCACAACATGAGGAACTGTGTTGAAAGGTCGCGGCAGGAGGAAGGTGGAGATGCTGCTCAAGAAGGTGACATGCTTGGCAGGAGCCCATGGTGCTTTCTGGATTTCTGGATTGCTCAGCAAGGACAGTCACGTTGTTTCAAAACCTTCAGCTTTCAGTTCAGAGTTGGGGGTAGGCCCTGAGCCCACACATTGACCTTTACCTATAAGGAAGACCCAAGGGTTGATCAGGAAGGATTACGCAAGGGGATAAATTCCTAAGAAATATGCAGTAGACTATGCTCACCAAATATGACTCCTTCCTCCAGCCATCGGCCCTTCTGATGACAGTCCCCAAGCAAGCAAGTGACATGATAATCTCTTCTGATCCATACGTTTTCATTGCCTTTTTTTTTTTTT
>NW_022103968.1:4016776-4018297 GCF_000313985.2 Echinops telfairi | reverse complement strand
TGGCCAATACTAGTCTATAAATTCCTCTTCAGACTCACGCAGCACATGTAATGATGCCAAATGTAGGAAGATCTCAGGCTGGTGGGTGGGAAGTCTGGTGGATCCAGTGGCAGTAGAAGCATCTCAGTGCTGGTGTGGGTCTCCACGAGGCTCCTCCAACTCTCTCAGCGTCTCCTCCACAGGAAGGTGAAGCTTAGACAGTGTGTATCCCACCTCCAGGTGGAAGGAGCGGAAGCTCCCAGAATCCTCGTAAGAAGGTCATGCCCCTTCACTCTCAACATCCTCAGGTTGACACGAGAGATTATGTAACTACCACAGACTTTAGCATTCTTTGCTAAAATGCCAGCAAAAAACAAATGCTTATGAGTCCATACCCCTGCCCACAGTTTGCAAGGCCATGCCCTGTGTCTTAGCCTTCTTGTTGAGCTGATTCTAATGCACAGGGCCCCGTGCACAACAGCATGAGCGGTGCCTGGTCCTGTCCATTCTTTGTCGCCTGTGGTCTGCCGGAGCCCAGTGATGCTGCCGCTGCATGTTCACAGTGCCTTCCAGTCTAGGGGCCCATCTTCCAGCACCTTATTGGATAAGAGTCTCTTGTGACCCACAGGATTTTCACTGGAAAACTATTAGAAGTAGATCCCCAGACCTTGATTCCTAATTTTTCTTTGTCTGGAAGGTCCACTGAAATCTGTCCACCCCGTGCAATCCTGCTGGGATTTGAAACACTGGTAGCTAGCGTCCAGCCTCCCAGCAACATGCCAGCCGTCACAGTGGCACACTGACAGGCAGCCTCGTTTTCTGGGGTTACCTTCAAAGCGGCCTGTAGTGTGTTCCCTTTATCCCCTGTGGGATCTCGCATCCTGCGGGCCAGCAGTGTAGGCAGAGATGATAGAAAAGACGGGACATTGAGTTTGTTTTTAAATGAGCCTCCACAGAGCATGACTGGTTCCTCGGTGGGTATTTCTGGCCAACTCAATGGAGAGAGACTCTGACAATGAGCAGCCAGATGGGGCAGGGGCGCCCTGCCCTCCATGTGCTGCGGGTCATGTCTGCGGAGGCACAGAGGTGAACAGCTTTAGAGAGAGGAGGGCGGAGGCAGCCTATCGAGGGAAGCTGGGGAAATCGGCCAATGTGGGATTTCAGGGATTAAATGAGAACACGGGCACCGTGACACGGTGGTCCTGGAGCCCTCCACCTTCCTCCTAATGACCAACGCCCAGTGTCCATGAACCTAACCTCTACCTTAAGGTTTAGCAGCCCGCCACCTTCCTCCTAATGACCAACGCCCAGTGTCCATGAACCTAACCTCTACCTTAAGGTTTAGCAGCATGCCACGATTCCCATCGCTGCTTAGGGGAAAATACCCCATTCCAAAGACAATGTTGGGCTGCTAACAGCAAGGTCAGCAGTTCAAAATCACCAGGCGATCCACAGGAAGATAGGGCTGTCTACTCCGGCGGTTCTCAACCTGTGGGTCACAACCCCTTCACGGGTCCAATGACCCTTTCACAGGGGTCGCCC
>NW_022103968.1:4007892-4016424 GCF_000313985.2 Echinops telfairi | reverse complement strand
TAAGGTAGCATTGACGCAGCAGCAGTGAGTTTGGTTGGAGAGGTTTTGGGCACAACCCATATCTACTGAGTTCGTGTCCAATTTCCTTTGTGGAGGCAACATCAAGCGTCTTAAAATGACCCAGGAATGAGCGTACAAGTGTCCTGCAGTGTCTCCAATTCCATGATCGCAGGACGAGATCTGCTTCGTGTATCTCTGGACCGAGGGTGTAGGGCAGTGGTTCTCAACCTTCCTAATGTTGCCACCCTTTCATATAGTTCCTCGTGTTGGGATGACCCCCCCAACCATCACATTATTTTTGTTGCTCCTTCATCACTGTCATTTTGCTACTGTTATGAATCTGGCAACCCCCGTGAAAGGGTCATTTGACCCCCAAAAGGGTCTCGACCCACAGGTTGAGAACCGCTGGTGTAGGGATGGCGTGTTGGGCGGCTAACCACAGTCACCAGCTGTTGCGAGGGAGAAAGATGAAGCTTGCTGCTCCCGTGAAGAGTTACAGCCTCAGACACGCCCCAGGGCAGTTATCCCCGCCCCTGCAGTGTTGCTGTGCGTCAAATGGACTCTACTGCGGTGAGTTTGGATTTTTACTTTAGTTTTTTGGTTTTT
The DNA here is from genome assembly GCF_000313985.2 of Echinops telfairi. NCBI lineage: Eukaryota > Metazoa > Chordata > Mammalia > Afrosoricida > Tenrecidae > Echinops > Echinops telfairi. The sequence continues at coordinate 4,015,818 of NW_022103968.1, read as the reverse complement.
ATTTTTAAAGACCTACGACAGTCTCTCACATAGAGAGGTCACACAAAACCAAGGAAAGCCTCTCAACAAATGGATAGATCTGCTCAACAAATGGATCGATGGATGGGTGGTTGGGTGGATGATTAGTGGATGGGTGGGTGGGTAGGTGGATGGATATATTAATTATTGGGTGAATGGGTGGGTGGATGGATGGATGGATGGATGAATTAGTGGGTGTATTAGTGGGTGGATCAATGAATTAATTAATGGATGAATTGGTGAATGGATGGGTAAGTAGATGGATGGATAGGGTAATTAATTAAAGGGTGGATGGGTGGATGGATCAATGGATAGATTAGTGGGTGGGTGAATGGATGGAAAGGTGGTACCAACAACCTGAGGTTTAACTACCCAGCAGAAGCGACTCTAAGCCACTGAAGGAATTGCAGCGCTGCAAAGAAAGCCGAGATTCCGTCTGGACGAGTTGCCTAGATCAGCAGCCAGTTGAGACATGCCCAGCACCTTTGGAATCTGGGAAAAGCTCAGGCTTACAGGAATTCTTCTAACAGCAATGTCTCAATGGGCCAGTTCTCCCATGAATTGGCAGAGATGAAGGCGCACTTTATTGGTTTTCAATAACTGGGAAAAAAATAAACAGATCTTGCTTTTTACTTCCCAGACTCCTCACTTGTCTCAGAAGCAGGCTGGCAGTGGCTGTTACTGGAATTCCTTGATTTCCTAAAGGAAGGCAAGTTGCCTTCCCAGGTCATCTTGAAGCAAATGGCATTTCTTTCTTGGCCTTATTCATGAGAGGATGCATCTTGTGTCCTCTTTGTGTGGCAAAATCAGTCTATGGGCTGCTTGAAAATGCTCCTGGCATCCTCCTGAGCTCACCCTCTTTTTGTTCACCATCGACGGTGGTCCTCACAGGGCACAGAAGAAGGACGGGCAAGCAGTCCTGGTACATGTTACACTTCTCTGAGATTTACAACCATTCACCTTCCATGGAAATTTGTGGAGCCAAGCCTAGCCAAACGTGGGGAAATCAAATTTTTATGTGTTGGCGTGAATAGAAAGAATAAAACATTTTATAGTCTTGTTTATAATAAATACATAGCTGCAACGCCTTCCTTCCTCTCTCGAAGAAGGAAAAAAGAGAGAGAAAGGTTTTTGCAAAGAAAAACCTGAAGTATTAAAATGAAAACAAGATATTCTTCTCATCAGCTGTCTCTGACCTCAGAGGGGGCTGCTGGCTGAAGGACTCATCTCGAGAGAACGCATGGACCGGCGCGAGACTTTACAAAAAGTGGATCTTAAAGAAGTCTGTGTTCATTCGAATTGAAATCTCTTTTTGCGTGTTTTAAGCAAACTTTCTTTTTTTTCAAACACCGTGTTCCTATCTTTGGGCGTATATGATCCCCCCTCTCACCTCAGGTACCTCAGTGGGTCATAAGTTGGAAGACAAATGCAGGGGTTGGAGGTGGATGGATGAAGGCAATGGTCCTCCCCCAGGGGTGAACTCACTTGGGCAAGGGGTGGACTGCTAATCGCAAAGTCAGTAGTTCAAACCCACCAGCAGCTCTGAGGGAGAAAGATGAGGTTATCGGTTCCTGGTAAAGATCCACAGCCTCAGAAACCCTTTACAGGGTCACTGTTGGCTCAATGGTAGTGGGCTTGGGGTTTTTTTTCCTTTGGAAGAGGAACATTTGGCAATGTCCAAAGACATTTTTCATTGTAGGGGTGCCAGCGCTGAGATGTTTCCAATGACACTGGATCCAAAGACTTTCCACCCACTGGCCTGTGATCTGCATTCGGCATCATTATATGTGTTTCGTGAGTCTGAAGAGGCCTTTATAGATTGAAATCAGAAATATGGGCTAATTATTGGACTTATGGACTTGATCTGGACTGGACTGGACTGGGATATTTTCTCAATGTTCAGTTGCTCTTATATACAAATCTCTTTCTTATACACATATGTGTGTCCATGGATTTGTTTCTATAGTCTACCCAGACTACCACATTATGGTACCAGGAGTGGGGTGCAAACCCACTTGGACCTAATCCCATATTTTTGTATAAATAGAATAGTTTAGATAAGGATTTAGATAAGTTAAATAAGAGTTGAACTTGACTGTTTTAAGAATTGAGTTCAGGATCTGATTCTATATTCTTCATACTGATTTCTTATGCTTATATTGTAAACATAAGGATGTATAGAAATGATTTGGGGAAGGATGAAGATAGAAAGCTTGTAAGCCCACTTGCCTCAAGCCAGTAATTTGATCTTGAGATGGGTTTAGGCCACCCTGGAAAGAAGGCTCTGAGAAGATAAACCCCACTCCTAATGTGTTAGTCCGGGTGGACTAGAGAAACAAATCCATGGACACACATATGTGTATAAGAAAGAGATTGATGTACAAGAGCAACCGAACATTGAGAAAACATCCCAGCCCAGTCCAGATCAAGTCCCTAAGTCCGATATTAGCCCATATGTCTGATATCAGTCTATAAAGTCCTCTTCAGACTCACGAAACACATGCAATGACGCCGAATGCAGAAGATCACAGGCCAGTGGGTAGAAAGTCTTTGGATCCAGAGTCATTGGAAACATCTCAGTGCTGGCAGGGGTCTCTCTCTCTGGCTTCTCCGGCTTCCGAGGTGTGGTTGCGTCCATGTGGCTTGTCTTCTGCAGTGTCTCCCAGGGAGTAGCAGAAAGAGAGAGGTGAGGCTCGCTGAGCCATTTATCTCTCCACCTTCGACCAATCTCACATGTGCCATGTTGGCACAACAAACCTACCTATCACAGGGGGTGTCACAACTTGGTGGGGTAGTGGCAGGAATAATAGTGGCATCTAGTGAGATAGACGGGAGTCCTGGTGATGCAGTGGGCTCTGTATTGGGCTGCTCACAACAGGGCCAGCAGTTCGAAACCACCAGCTGCTCCACAGGAGGAAGATGGAGCCCTGGTGGTGTAGCAGGTACGCACTTGGCTGAGATCTGCGTAGTCGGCAGTTCGAAATCACCAGCAGCTGCTCCCGTGAAGAGTTAGTCTCAGAGACCCACAGGGGGTGCCATGAGTCGGCACTGCCTGGATGGCTGTGAGTTTCGTTTTGGAATGAGATAGGGGCCGGAGAGGCTGCCAAACAGTGCACAGGATGTCTCCCTGGCAAAGAATTGTTCAAGACAAAGGTCAGCTGTGATAGATTGAGAACGAATGCTGAGCATAAAGGTTTGCAGTCTGGTTGAAGGTCATAGGCCATAGTGGAACCTCCGCTGCCAAAGGTGAGCTGGGACATGTCCATTTCCTGATTCTGGATACGTCACCTTCTGTCCAGAGAGTCACACAGAACGGGGAGCTGGCCAGCTGAAAGGAGCAAGGTCATTATGGCTACATACAGCCTGCAGCCCAGGCCAGGCTCTGTGTCCTATTCTGGTCCTCAGCCCTGATGCCCATTCAAGCTCCCAACATGCCTTGGACATGGCTCCCCTTTCTCCCTTATAGAATTAATCAATGGAAATTTTTGAAAATTGCTGCTCTTAGTAAATGGGAAGAAGTTCCACATGCTTTAAACAGCCCTCAGGATGGATGTTCAAATGAATTTGAATTAAATCTTGATAATAATACACTGATAGAAAGCACAGTGGTCTACTCTTACGTTCTGTACCATGTGGACAGGAGCAACAAGATGCTTATAACCTCCCCGGGACTTCAAGAGGTGACGCATTCCCAAGAATGGAATCCGTGGGTGAACGGTGGGGGTTTCTTGCTCCTGTAGCAGATAGTGTGGGAAGAGTTTTCTCAGGCGTCCACCTGTCCCATGCCTCAATTCCACACCACCCTCCCCGCGGCACCGGGGCCCCCACCGCCTGCCCCTGAGATCTGAGACCCTTGGGGTGACTTGATAAAAACAGATGTGCTGCTGATTTATTAGTTGAAATGACTGTAGGTTTTATAACCAAGGGCATTTTTAATCCCCCTGCTCTTGGAAATGTAAGTTTTGGAAAAATAAAATGGTGTTTATTGTTTGAACAAGGTAAGGAAAAAATGCATTTCCTACTCAGTACCTAGAGTTACATGAAGTATAATATGGGCCCATTTTGCCACTTTATATAACTGGTGATAGGCTCTCTTGTGCATAGAATTTTCTCTTTATAGTACCACCAAAGGAGGGAGAATGATAGCTACTGCCTGTCTCTGAAAGGGCCAAGGTGTCTGTGTGCACGGGCTGCCCACCACTACTGTGTCGCTCTCAGGGCTGTGCGAGTGGAAATTCACTGCAGCCAAGGCCGTGCTTGAAACGGAGCGACTGCTTAATGGTGACTAACAATTCCTCTGTGCGCTCACGACTCGCTCCATCAGCTCCCGGGCGGTAGAGGGGCGTTGATATGAGCCCGGCGAAGTCACTTCATTTGCGCTTCCGTTTATTGCTCATCATTAGCAATTGTTTAAAACATCAAGGATTCTCTTTTCTCCCACTGTCAGATGGAAAGTGAATTTCCTAAATGAGAAACTTTCGCACAGTTGCTTAAAAATATACACCAGCAATTTTAAAGGAGTCTTTGTCAGTGTGTGTGTGTGTGTGTGTGTGTGTGTGTGTGTCTGTGTCTGTCTGTCTGTCTGTCTGTCTGTCTGTGTGTGTTAGACAGTGGTTCCAGCTGCAGGCTGGCTCTGCCACGCTGCAGTACAAATGGTCTCTCCGAGTTCACTGTGAGGCCAGGAGACAGATTGCCTTCCGCTGGTGCATTTCTGGAGACCGAGCTGAACCATGGAGTTAGAAATGGAGTTTTGGTCCCAATGACTAGTTCAGAGTGAGAACATATATATATTCTGTATATATGGCTCTTTCTCACTCTCATTAAATACATGTCATGTCTACATGTTATATATGTACATAAACATAAATGATATATGTGTGTGTATATATACACATATATGTATGTATACATCATCTATCTATCGATGTATGTGTATATGTATATATTTAAAATGTTTATTGTGCAGCTTCCAGGAGTCCCTGGCAGCACAGACATCTGAGTAGTCATCAGTAAGCTGCTAGTTCAACCCCCCGTAGAGGCACCTGGTAAGAAAGGCCTGCCAACCGACTGCCGCAGTCACAGGCGAGAAGGCCCCACGCTAGCCCTTCCCTGCCGCGCACGGGGTCGCCTGAGCTGGAACTGGCCCCGGGGCCTGGGCTCAGCTTCGTTTTGATGCATGGCTTCTGTTTGTTCACTAGCTTCCAGATGAAGACGCTGAGATTGTCCAGTGCCACGAGGCTGCCTTGCCCTTTGAAGACTGAAGAGTAACTCTTCATGAGTGGAAAGGGGTGAAGAGTCATGTCCGCCTCTAGCGACCACTGGCCAGGCAGAGCAGGGCTTGTGAACATGTGGACACAAGTTCTGGGGCCAGCATACCTGAGACCAGTCTTACTCATCCAATGAAGCGGGGAAAGCTTAATGTAACAGTTTATTTTTAATTTTAAGATGCTTGGCACAGGCCTGTCCCCCCAAACACATTCTATGCTGCTAGGGACCACGGAATCTGTCTGACTCAGTGACTCATAGGGGTAAGTCCAAAAGTATTTGCTACAAAACCATAGAAACCTTTATGAAACTTTAAAGATCAAAATGAGAAGTTATTTTTCTTCCAGCATCTTCTCCATCTGAGTCTGTACACCTCTGAAGGCAGTGGTGGCCCCTCTCTGAGCCTTCCCTGCGGACTCCTGCTCTCTCCTATTTGCACCACATCACAGTGGCGGCCCAGGCAGCCCTGAGGGCCCCAACATGTGTTCCTTTTCAATGTCCCTTGGGTTTGAAGGACTAAAGAAGTCTGAAGGGGCAAGACCAGGGCTGTAGGGAGAGGGGACATGTTTCTTCCATAATATTCTCATGAGACAGCCCTTGCTACCCCTGAAGAAGGGGCAGGCGCATTACTAGGATGCAGAAGAAAAAAGTCCTCGGCACAACTTTGCTGGACTTTTTCTTACAACACATTTTAAATCTTCTTAAAATTCTTCATAAGAAGACCCCGTGACCACCACGCACATTTCAAGAGAATCTGTGAAGGTGGCCCCTTTGGAATTCACCGCCAACTCTCCCACCCTCGGCAATAAAGACCCTTACTCTGAGAGACCTCCCTGTCTCGAACTGAGCTAACTTAGCAGCAGTTCAGAACACCAGACTTCCCTTGGAAGAAAGAGTTACATTCCAGGAAATTCCCAGGAAGCATTCTGCCCAGTTGAGTTGTCTAGAGAAGCAAAACCAGGACACACACACACACACACACACACACACACACACACACACGGATAGGTTTGTCAAGTGAAAAGGAATATTACAGCAAACTGGTCCACTCGGCAGTGCAGAGGGCTCAGTCCCTCACTTCAGCGGGACAGTTACTAAACTGAAGGTCCTTCCCACTCACAGCCGAGGAAGCAGGAAGATGAAGCAGCGAGGCGGAGCAGAGGCCGGCAATGCAGGGGTTCAGGGTGGGCCTCGCGGCTCAGCAGTGCAAAGTGCTGGCCAGAGATGTGGGATCTGCCGTGGGGCAAGTCCAGCAGAGTTGGCCTGCATGCAGGGGACTCGGCAAGGTGGAGCGGCACGGAACTGCACCGCACAGCCATCCGGTCCATCATGGTCCACAGCCGGGCTCAGCCCACAGCTAGCACAGCAGATGTGGTGAGGCGGGGCAGTACCTCTGCCAGCACTCTGGTCCAACCACCAGGACCACCAGGGAGAGAGAGGGAGGGGCCGGCCTCCAGGCAGCCATTTATCTTGGTCACACCTCCAAAGGAGGTCATCAAGCTGTGACCTGATTAACAGGCTCATCTCCTCCCACATCTTCTTTTGGGTGCCATGTTGACACCATAAACCTATCACATGTGTCCTGTAGGGTCGTGCAGTCAGTATGGACTCTATTAGCAGTGAGTTTTGGGTTTTGGTTTATTTTTAATGAGACTGGGACAAATGTACTGCCGAGAGAATGTGTCGGTAGACATCCACTGGTCCAAAGACATCACTGAGCACATTTTATATGGATGGCATAGACCCAGGCATGTCTGAGCTGGAAACCTAGTAACAATACCCTTTGGCTTGCCCTTGTACTGCAGAAGGAAACAGCCGGCCCTGTCTCATCCTCACAATGGCCACTGTGTCTGAGCCCAGTGGTGCAGACACCACATCAATCCATCATTGATGGTTAGTTAATTCTACAGATAAAATTACCTAATAGCAAAGACATAATATCATTTAATAACAATGTAAATAATTTTGCCTTTAGAATATTCCAATTAACTTGATTATTGCCATATCCCATATTACTATTATACTGCCTCTAAATTAAAAATTTAGAAGAGTAAGATCAAAGATTAAACTGCAACAACTGTAATTGTATGTGTGATTTACATGGCAATAGTTCGTTTTGAATATATATATATATCCAATCCAACAAAAAGTGTCCAAGTCACCAGAAACAATGTTCTGGAAGGGTTCGTCTGTACTGAGATCGGAATGGGGCTCTGAGGGGGTGAAGCTGGCCTGTGCCTTCCATCGAGAGTCTTTGGATAAATTCGGAGTAAAGTTAGGCGTCCCCAGTGAGTCCAGGCATCTCCGAAGCCTGCTGGGGAGAGTGTCCTCTCCAGAGAGGCATAAATCCATGGCTCCAATCTACAATTTATACAAAGGTAAAAGTGAGCGGCACAGGAGGAAGATGGCCACGCACAGTGCTGTTCGCTTAGAATGGGAGTGGGAACATGGGGTGTTGCTAGTCATTTAATTGTGTGCTTGAAGAAAAAACATGGGTACCACGAACCCTTATCTCCAAATGAGTTGCAAATGACATTTTTAAAGGAGTAGGACAAAAATACTCCAATTGGCCCATTAAGACTCTACCTGTCAACATGATACGTGTTGCTTCCAACTGATTGCAACACCACGTGTACACAATAG
>NW_022103968.1:4005297-4006295 GCF_000313985.2 Echinops telfairi | reverse complement strand
GAGTAGCACTGTGGGGTGTTAGAGAGTAGAACTGTGGTGCATTGGCGAGTAGAACTGTGGTGTGTTAGTGAGTAGAACTGTGGTGTGTTAGTGAGTAGAACTGTGGTGCATTAGAGAGTAGCACTGTGGTACATTAGAGAGTAGCACTGTGGGCTTTAGCGAGTACTCTAACTACTCTTGTCTAGTTCTGTGTCTACAGTGAGAGCTTTGAAGTCTCGCCATCCTTGCTTCTCAGCAACATTACAGTTCTGTCTCTTCTGAAGGCAGCATGTTTGTTCTTCCGGCAACCTCAGGCATACACGATGTGCCTTGTTGACGCCCAGTTAGAAATCATCGGTTTTTCCTCGCCTGGCGTTCAGGGGCCGATGAGGTGATTGAAGAGATCCTGGTTTCAAAGTCATCGAGCTGACACCTGGGATTTTGAAACCCATAAAGAGGTCTTTTGCAGCAGGAGAGTCTATACACTGGCTGAACTTATTTATTAACCATGGCTCCCGTTTGCCTACAATGATGAATGAAGAGGGTGCCCCACAGGACCGACTTTAAACACCCAAGCGGGTTATATTTATGGCATGAGATATCTCATATGGATTTCTACTTTTCAAAACACAAAAATAAAGCATTCTAAGTCATTCTACTAGGTTGATTACAGTTCCTCTTTTCTGATTTAGAGCTTATGTCACAGTCAATTCCATTGGTGTTTCAGAGAAGGCCAAGTGGGCATCTCAGCCAGCCAGAGAGTCATGGGGAGAGTAAGTCCACGTTACCACCTTCAACTTGGCAAAGTGGGACGGCCCTTGGGAAGAAAGTAGTGGCTGGAGATGCCCCCTGGGGAGAAGGTGGTGCATTAAAACACCATGGCTGACTGCATGGTGCTTGGAGGAGAGAGGATGCTGTGAGCCAAAGCCCATGCTTTGGAGCCAGGCTAATTTTCTGTGTCTTTGAAGTCATTGCCAAGGTCACCTATGATTATTGCAATTGGAGTAATTGAGTGGATG
>NW_022103968.1:3988135-4004663 GCF_000313985.2 Echinops telfairi | reverse complement strand
TCTAGCTCCCAGAGATCTTTTCCTGCCCGGGGTGATATAGTGGTATGTGTTGGGCTCTAACCCCAAGGCCAGCAGTTCAAAACCAGCAGCAAGTCTGCAGGAGAAAGATGAGCCTATCTGCTTGGGTGAAGAGTTACAGTCTCAGAAACCCACAGAGCAGCTCTGTCGTGTCTGGTCGCTATGACTCTGAATTGACTCGACGGCAGTGACTTGGGTTTTATTTGTTTGGTTGGTTGGTTTTTATTACTCTCTCCTCACCCTGCCCTGCCCTTCTCTTCTCTCGGTCCTTCTCCTCTTCTTTGGGCCATTGTGAGCCTCCTGAGAAGCGAACTGGAAACAGCAGACAGAGCGATGTCTCCACAGCTTCCAGGAGCCAACTCGCTGGATTTAATCATTAGCGTTTCCAACCTACAAATTCAGGTCCGAGTCAGCTCTGTGTCCTCGCAGCTGAAAATCACGGCAGCCGCGGTGTTATAGCACCTGGAGAGACTGCAAAGTACATAGCTTACCAAACCCAATCGGACTGGAACCTCGATTCCGCTTCCTGGAGAACCCCCTCCTCCCATATGAGGCTAGCCGCTCTACACCACCCAAAATGAGGAGAAATCGGGAGCAGAAAAGGAGAGTCCTTCTAGCTGATTGGTGTTAGAATACTCGCTCTGGCAAGTTTCACAGCCATGCGACACCTTCATTGGCTCTCCCGTTGCCTGAGGCTTGGATGTGAGGCAGCTTCATAGGAATTGGCAGCTAGAGATGCCCCCCAACACCTCCACAGGGGGCGCTATTGCAAGAGCCCTGGCCTGCCTACCCACCAGAAACCACTTACACGTATCCCCAAATCTGCTCATGTCGTGGTCCTTAAAATGTCTACTGGACGGTTGAGTTAACATTTGGCAAATCATTGAACTATAAAGGCAGGTAGAGTTCCAGTTTTCTGCACACTAGGTTGAATGTATTGGGGACAACGATAAAAACATCACTTTCAACATTCACATCAAGAAAGGAGTATAGGAGACCTCTGTAAACGATCAGGGGGGCACTCATAAAAACTTTCATCCAGCTTCTGTTCCTCTCAGCTCCTCCCCCCAAAGCCCCAAAGCCAAACATCTAAACCAACGAGCTTTCAAAGAAAGCACTACCATGATTACTTTTTCTCCTTCCCTCGTTCTTTTTCCTTCCATAAGAACGGCTGGGAGGCTAAAATTGACTCCACTGGAACACAGCAGCACCTCTGAAAAAATCACCGAGACCCTGGCGAGTTTGATCGGCTTCACAGGGAGAATGCTTAAATTACGACTCAACTGTGTCGCAACTATGTTACAGTCAACTACGCCATGGCTGACCCTGTGGACATCATATGTTTTCCGGTCCTCCCATTGCTTGTTATAATTCTTATATCGACACCCGAATTCTTTTTTTTTTTAATTTATTGCTACAGTATCCAATGACACATTTGTTACATATACAGGTAGTCCTCAGTTTACAAAGGGTTCCATTCCTATGACTGTCCTAAGTCAGTTCTGATGGATGTCAAATACATCATTTGTTAAAGTTTTCATTCTTATTGCCTCATTATCGTTCTTTTTGTAAATCCCCACTTTATTGTCTTTAGGAGTTGGAAACATGACATCTAAACTTACATATGTATTTTAATGTGTACATGTAGACATAAAGATGTACAAATCATAAACATGGACTCCATTGATAAAGAAGAGTTGGATGTTGTTGACATTTTGTCCATTGTGGTAATATCCTTCCATGTGTGGAAGGTTCTGGATCACATGGTTATCCAGGGATGCTGCTTCTGGTCAAAAAATTAGTGACAGTTGCCTATATGGTCGTTTCCTTTCTTTTTTCACATTTTTGGGGTAATATGGAACTACTTCCCTAATGTGTGCATTCACTTTGGTAAATTGATCAGTGTTTAGAGCCATGGTTTCAAGCAACTGAGGCCCCTGATTTAGTTTAGCAAAAACCCCAACCATTTGTCTGAAGAACTAGGGGACCATGTGAAACCCAGCCTCCATGGCCCTGAGACCAGAACCAGATGGTGTCCAATGGCCACTGTTGTGTGTGTGTGTATGTGTGTGGGAGAGGGAGGAAAAAGAGAGAGTTAGAGATCTGATGGTGTCATAGTTAGAGCACTCAACCTCTAAACAAAAGTTTAGTGTTCAAATCCACTGTGTTAAGCAGGGTTCTCTAGAGAAACAAAACCAGGACACTTACTATAGATGATAGATAGATAGATAGATAGATAGATAGATAGATAGATAGATAGATAGATAGATTTATACAACAAGAGGGAATATAACAGCTAATTAGTCCACAATAGCAGGACACTTATATATATATATAGATAGATAGGTTTATACAACAAGAAGGAATATAACAGCTAATTAGTCCACACAGCAGTACAGAGGGCTCAGTTCAACTCAGTTCTGTATAACGGATAGTATACTGGAAATCCTTCATCTCATGTGGGCTGTCTGGTCCAAGGTCAAAGAAGCAGACAGAGTCCTCCCTCGGGCAAGGCAAGCAGAGTCTGTCCACAGGCAGCAAACAGAAGTTTGTGTCAGCAACTGTCAATAGTTTCGAAGCTTTGCAAAACAGGCCCAGATGGGATATCAAACTCAAGCAATGCAAGGCAACAGGATCCACCAGCCTCAAGCTCAAGCAATGTACACACCAGCAATGTGACGAAGCAGGTCTCAAAGGAACCTCAAGCTCGAGTGACATGATCCATGGGTTGGCTTGGCCCACAGGTAGTGTAGCTCACAGGTTGAGGCAGAGAACTAGCTAAAGCAGCAGCATGCTGGTCCAATCGCCAAAGAGCAAGAGAGAGGGGCCTTGCAGAGCCTTTTATCTCTTTGTGCTCCAATCAAACTGTGACCTCATTAATCCCACATGTTCCTATTGGCCAGGTTGGCACAACAAACCTAACTCTCACATCCACCATTTAGTGTATGGGGAAAAGATGAGGCCGTCTGCTTCACAGAGATCACTGCCTTGGCAATCCCACAGGGCAGCCCTACCCTGTGCTACAAGGTTGACTCAATGACATTGACTTTGGTTTTTATCTGGACACACACACTCACAGAAAGAGAAGCGTGGGCTTCAAAAAATTCATGGAAAATGGAAATAAAAGAGTCATATGGAATTCCAATCCCTTCTAATTTCATTTCTCACAGCTTTTTGAAGCCGCTTCATATTTGTTTCTTACATGGACTGCTTCCTGCTTCTGTTTACCATCAAGTTAGTTTTCCATTGAGTGCCAATTCTGTTTGAACTTTAGGATAAATATGCTGATCTTGATGTTTTAAGCCTGCTGGTATTTTGATCGGCATGTACTGAGGCTATGGCTCAGCTTGGGAAGAATTACAATAGTGTGTGTCCCAGTCCATGAACATGGTATAGCTATCCATTGGTTTGGGGCTCCTTGAATGATTCACAGATTTGTAGCTTTCGGTGTGGAACCATCGGTTGTGTTGTGTCATATTTATCCCTAGGTATTTTATATTTTTCATGCTATTGGACATTTTTACAGTCAATCTTCAGTTTTTACTTGCTAGTGTCTCACATTGCAATTGATTCTGTACACTGATATTGGATCCTGATACCTTGCTAAACTCAATTGGTTCTGTGTACTGTAATTGGATCCTGATACCTTGCTAAACTCACTTGTTGGTTCTTGTAGCTTTTAAAGAGGGATCATAGCATTAGCTGCATCGGAGACCAGCTTGTTTGTAAAAGAAAACAGTTTCCGCATCTTCCTTTCCCACATAGAGGTCTTGATGCTTTTTATGCCCTTATTGCAGTGGGTAGAACGTCCAGACCAATGCTGAATGAAAATAGTAAATGTGGACTCCTGACCCTTGCTCCTCATCCTAGGATGAAAGCATTCGTTTTTCACGTGAAATAGAATTTTAATCTGTGCCTTCGATCGGGCTTGGCAAATTCTTACTTTGTCTAATTTGCTGGGAGTTTTGCTTTGCTTTATCTTTTAAATAAAGGTTTGATCATAATCTTCTCCATTTCTAAGGAGATGATCATAGAGTACGATTTTCTTTTCCTTTTTTGTCTGCTGATTGATTGATTGTATTAATTGATTTTCAATGTTAAACCAATATTGCATTTCTAAATATAAAAACCCCACTTGCTCATGACACATCAAGGTTGGCATCGATGTTTATGAAATATATTCAGCTGCAGTTTTCTTTGACTAATAGCTTAGTAAATTTTTGTTTTTAGGTTACAGCTAGCTTCATAGAATCAGTTGAAAATGATTCCTTCTAGTATAATTTATGGGAAATGTTTCCATAAAATGAATACTGTTGCTTTTTGGAATGACAGGCTGAATTCATCACTGATACGATCAAGACCTGGAATTTTGTGTATGGAGGGGTTTTTTAACCAGAAATGCTATTTATTGGTTTATCTAGTTATTTGATAGTTTGTGTCTTTGAAGACATTTTTAGCATTCGTTCCAAGTTGTTGATTTTTGGGCGGCAGAAGTTTGGTTATAATATTCCCTTACTTCAAAAATATGTGCAAATGTGCTGTGTCGTCTGTTTACAGCAGCCCTTCCCCCACTAAGGATTTCCCGCCAATTCTACCTTCTGGCAACGGCAATGTTTTACAGGGTGAGGGAGGTGGGCTATGAATTCCACGGAAATATAATTATGCCCACAATGCATACTAGTTACCAGGCTGACTCAAAATAAAAGGATTCTGTTTATAATCATAGTAAACTGCAGTCTTACATAAAATGAAAATTGGGGTTGTACAACACGTCTCAAAACATCTAATTACAGGAAAGCAACGCTGCATACAAATGCCCCAATCTATTATTACATACAAGCGCATGTCGAGGTGCACCCACTAGTCAATCCCTCTCAGTCTGACCTCATACTATCCACGTCCTGCAAAGGCCGTCAAGCCCACTCTAGCGATGTAGAGGCCACTGTGCTTTTGAAGGAAGGGCTGGTCAGAAGGTGAGCCTGATAACAAGAGGTGCAGGCACCACACCTGGTGCGGGGGGCGGGGGGTGGGGGGGGGGTGATCACCCAAAGCAAACAGTCTGAGGAACTGTCCCAGCCAAGGAGTCTCAGGAGGCACAATGACTAACTCCTGAGTCCTGAGTCTCCTCTAGAAGGAACATTGGGTGAATTAGTCACGATGATCAGCGCCATCATTGGGGACTATTCGGTCAAAGGCAGCATTGCTGCACAAGACCTCCTTAGAGGGTGGAGGGAGGAGGCTGTCACTCTAAAGAGGGTGTGCTTGACCCAAGCCTTGGTATGTTCAATCCCTCGCATGCATGTGAAAGGGGTCAGCCTCCCGACCGGAGGCCTTGGAATGGTGGTGCTGGCAGAGGACACTGCTGCTGAAAGGACATGCCCATCTGACCCGGAAGGAGTACAGCCAGGAGTGCTCCTTAGAAGCAGGGAGGCGAGACTTGGCCTCGCGTACTGCGGACAGGTTTGCAGAAGAGTCCAGTCCTGGAAAAAGACATCACGCGTGGTCAAGAGGAGGGGCAGCGGAAAAGAGGGGAGGAAGACAAATAGAATAAGGCTTGTAAGGAAGATGCAGGCATGGCTGTTCTTGGCAGGTGTCTTTGAGTTGGTTGTGACTCCTAGTGACCCTATGTATGGACAGCAGAACCAAACGCCGCCCGGCCCGCTCCTATGGCTGAGCCCGTTGCTGTCGCCCCTGCCTCCTTCCATTGGGGAGGCTGTCCCCTCTTCACAGGTCTTGGTTGCTGTTGTGAGAGGCAAGAGTCTGCTCTGACCCATGGTGACCCTGATCAGAGCAGAGCAGGACTCGCGCCATCCTGCGCCTGCCTCACAATGGTGCCCGTGCCTGCCGGAGCCCATTGTGCGAGGGGCCACCAAGAGTCGGCTCGACTTGACGGCAGCTTGAATCCAATTGCTGCAGGGGACTGCAGGGACTGTCATCCCTCCACAGTCTGACCCAGAAAGCGCTGCCTTCTTCACCGCAGGGGAACATTCACCTGCATTTATTCCCAGTTAGCCCTCCAAACATCTCAGTATCCTGGACTGTAGCACTTACAACCCGAAAGGTTTCCATTTCTTAGAAATACCGTCTGACTGTGGAGCCCTGGTGCAGTGATGTCGCGTTGGACTGCTAAGCCTAAAGTCAGCAGTTCGAAACCAAGAGCCGATCCTCAGGAAAAAGTTCAGGGTTTCTACTCCCCCAAAGAGGTCCAATCTCAGAAACTCACAGGGCAGTTCTACCCTGTCCTGGAGGCTCGCTGTGGGTCGGCATTGACTCCATGGCAGGGGATTTTGAGTCTTGAGCTGCTAACCATAAAGTCAGCGGTTCAAAACCGCCAGTCACTTCCTGGGAGAAAGACCAGGCACTGTGCTCACATGAAGAGTCGGCATCTCAGGGACTCACAGGGAGTTCTGTCCTGAGGGTGGCTGGGAGCCTGACTCGAAAACAGTGAGTCTGGCATTTTTTGAGTTTGCGGTGAGCATGCAGGTTATAAAGGCATCGCCAGTAACGCCAGGTGGGTCTAGTCCACGAGACCGGGGACTTGGGTTACGAAGAACCTCGTGATGGACCAAATAACAGAGGAGGGAAGCGTTTTCTTCTTCGAGAGTGCCTGTGACATTCGATGTCACTAAAAGCAGGTTAATTGCAGGTAGTTCAACAGTTATTGCCCCCAACTGCAGGGCTTTCCAGAGAAGGCAGCAGAAGAAGCAGTGTGGGGGAACGGAAACTATTTCCAAGGAACAAAAGGCTTTGTGTTTCAGGATACAGCACCTTCCTGAAAATGTAACAAACTCCTGCCTCTAATTACAGCGTTGGAGTGCAGTCGCCCTGTGCACAGTATCTGATCCCCTGGCGCGAGTTGTCCTGACAGCTAGGAGGGGACCTTTCCCCATGTGGCTGTGGGGCAGTTTGAAGGGGGTGGGGAGCAGGTGGGCTGTGTGTGTGCAAGCACGGGTCTGCTGATGCTGATTGCAGGACAAGCTGGGGCCAGGCTGTGCCAGCTGCTGACGGGCAGCCGCAGCCCCCATTCTGTGCAGCTGGGCACCTGTGAGTTAGCGTGTTAAAGATAGAAGCACTCTGTCCCTTCCTTTGCAGGGCTTGGTCAGGAAGGACATGCCGGCAACAAATGATGCAGCCTGAAGATGCTCTCACCCACACATTGCCGTGCGTGCTTAACCTCCATCCTCCAGCCAGGGGGCCCTGGACCACGGGAGGGTCTTCTGAAGCAGGTCACCAGACTTTTCTTCCGAGACATCACGGGTAGACTTGAACCTCCAACACTGACTGGCACCGAGGCCATCCACTGGGTGCACCGCCCAGAAACAAGATGGGGTGACAACTGGATCCCTGGTCTGGCACTTCCCTCTTTTCAAACAGTTGCCTGTCTTCCCAGGGGCCGGGGGTCTGATCCTCCTACCTCTGTCCCTGCACTCCTCTCTGGGTGGGCAAGGGAGGTGGCCGGGGAAGCATCTCAGTATTAAGATGCACAGAAGAGCTGTGGGAGGAAGCACAAGGAGACGGCGGGTCTATGCCACCCACAGCACCTCCTTCAGCCACAACTGGATGGACGTGGATGTGCACAGCTGCGTTTACTCGTGTGGTATGTTAAGCTATGCACGCCTGTGTGTGTAGCCATGTACACCCATGTGTGCATTTCTGTGTACACCCATGTGTGTGTACCCCCTATGCATCCATGTGTATACCCACATGCACATGTGTGTACCCATGTGCACACATGTTTATAGCCATACATACCTATGTGTACACCATATACACCTGTGTACAACTGTGTGTATAGCCATATACACCTGTGTTTGTATGGCTATTGTCATGCATAGGTATAGCTGTTTACACCAGGAGTGTATCCCTGAGTATAACCCTGAGTATATCCCTGTGTACAGCCATGTACACCTGTGTATAAACCATGCACTCCCATGTGTATAGCCACATATACCCATGTGTGTATAGCTATGTATATCCCTGTGTACATATTTGTATAAATGAACCCATGCATATAGCCATGCATACCCAGGTACACCCACTATACATCATATACCTGCACATGTAGCCATGTACTCCACGTGTATGGGCAGGTATACCCCTGTGTACCTGTATCCCTTGGTATAGCAGGGAGTCGCGTCCATAGCAAGGCCTGGAGGTTTCCGATTGGAGTGTGGCTGTGCTCTTGACTAGCCAGTACCTGCCTTCAGTCGGGTCAGCTATGCTCAGGGTCTCTAGCAGCACAGGCTAAGGAGCCCGAGGGCAGTGCTGATGGGAAGGTCAGCAGTTTGATCCTGCTAGCTGCTCCACAGAAGAAAGGCACGGCCGGTCTGCTTCTAGAAAGATGATCCGCCTTGGAAACCCTGCAGGCCATCGCCTGTCCTGCAGGGCCACTCTGAATCTGAATGAACTCAGCTGTAATGTGTTTGCCTTGGGATTTGGTCCCACTTCCTGGTAACTGCATCCCTTCCTTTTGCTTGGATGAGACTGAGCTTACTTGTCTTAGTCGCAGGACAGGCCACCTGAGCCGAGCTGCCACGCTGAAGTCTTCTGTCCACTCTGCTCCAGAGCTGGGTCGGACACAGGTATGAGGCCAGGCCCAGCAGAACTCCCCTGGAGATATCCCTGGAGCCTCCTGGACAGCCTTGTACTCCTGCCCTGAAGGAGGAACTCAAGGAGTAGGTAGGCTTGGCCAGCCACTAGCTCACTGCCCAGTTTGAAGTGAGTCCACCCTGTGGACCAAGTCAAAGAGCCAAGGATAGAGACCCCGAGGCCTCGTGGACTTGGGAGCGCGTGGTGGGCCACCCCTTGGGTTCCCAGTGCTAGGACCCAACCGACTCTCTGGTCACTCTGGTCAGATTGAACAGGGCTGTTGTCAAGTGGCTACTGAAACATTCCTGCTTCCAGCATACTTTTCATTCATTATTTGATTTTTGTTTTGGGCCCCTCCCCTCCCCGCCCTGCTCCCTCGGGGTCTAAGTGTGATCAATAGTATCCCACCTCAGGGCTCATTCCCTATTGCCACTTAGCTGTTATCCTGGTGATGAGGCTGCCGTTGTACTTGAAGCGTAGACTTAGTCTATCTCTTTGGCCTATTTTCACCTTGTAACGAGTCCTCATCCACATCTGGCGTTAGAGTGGATGTCTGCTTCAGTTGCATCTGATCTCCCAAGCAAAAGATGAACTCCATGAAAACCAGGCTTCTTTTCATTCAGGGTTGGTCCACGGACTCTCTGAAACATTGTCAAGCGATTGATGCTAGTCACAAAGCACAACTTTTATGGCTTTATGCCACCATTAAACGTTTACTAAGCACAGTGTCTCCTCTCAAGGCATCCCCAGTGGGGAATAAACTGTACGAAGTAGGAGACAGAAGGAAGCCCAGAAGAAGGAAATCCCCTAGGCGTGGACAAGAGAGGTCCAGGAGATTGTGCTAGAGGGTGGGATTCCAGGCCCAAGGAGCACGAGGGTCCTAAATCAGGGGCACAGCGACCCTCCCATTATGTGCAAGGTGTTGCCGAGGACACGGAGATGCTTAAAAACAATAAATAAATAAATAAAAGGAATCCAGGATGACTCTGAAGGTAGAAAAGAACCCATTTGAAGAGAAGTCAGCATTTTATTAAAATGAATAAATATTTAAACTCAATTTAATCTGAAAGCTCTTTAAACGTTAATGGAGGAGGAGGGCTCTGTGATATTGTTTTATACTTTTCTGTTCTCCTTACATCACGCAGCTTCAGCTCCAAGGGAGAGACCTTCAAATGGATGTGTGCTTTAGATGAGGCCATCGATATACTCGGGGCAAAGGCAGCTGTCTGCTGGGCTGTAGGGCTTCCTCTGAAGCCCTACAGGCTCCTCTTTGGAGATGGTGTGAGGAGCATAATCTAAAGGTGAGCCCTGTGGCCTAGTGGGTTATGAATTGGGCTACTAGCCACAAGGTCAGCAGTTCAAAAACAGCAGTCTCTCCATCATAGAAAACTGGGGATGTAAAGATTTACAGTCTGGGAAAGCCACGGGCCAGTTCTACTCTGTCCTAGGGAGCACAGTGAGTCGGCATGGATCCGGTGGGGCGGAGTGGAGTTCTGGGGGAGCCATGTAGAGCACAACCTAAAAATGAGTCATGGGGGTCGGTCAGGCTTTCAAATATGATTTCTCTTCTCAGTTTGTGCCGACCTGAACAGCTCTGTAACGGGTCATTTGCAAAGCAACTTGGGATGTAAATAGGCTCAGAGAGGGCCTAGTTAAACTGCTCAAGAGGACAAAATGTTTTCATGCATTTGTTTACGTGCAAAAGTGGTATGCTAATTAAAATAAATTTTATTTAATAAAGGCACCCATTCCACCTTAGCCTGACAAAATTAATTTCCCTGAAAACTAGTACATGTCTTTAAGTAGTCACTAACTCTCACTGGTGTACACACATGGAGAAGGAGGCCCGGAGCACAGGATGAAGGACGCAAGCCGTGTCTAATATTTCCTCGTTAGGGTTTCTGCTGTGTTTGTTCTTAGTGTCTCTGAACCACTGCGTGCAGGATGCTTTTGGTTTGTGTTTATGTCAGCTCTATCAACCAGTTGATGGGCATTTGGATTATTCACAGTTTTTGACTATTATGAATAAAGTGGCTATGAATATTCAAGTGCAAGTCTTTATGAGGACATATGTTTTCATTTCTCTTGGATAAATAAATACCAAGAGGGAAGCGTCTGCCCCATATGGTAGATATAAGTTTAACTTCCTTAAAAATCAAAACTAAGCTGTTTGACAAAGGGGTTGTACCACTTTACATTCCTGCTAGCAACCACCTCTCCTTTGGTCCTCCTGCAGTGACCTCGGAGCTCTGGTGGAGCAGCGGCTTCGCATTGGGCTACTAACCCAAAGACCCAGAGTTTGAAACCACCAGTCATTCTGCAGACATAACACAGGGCTTTCTAGTCCCGTAGAGAGTTGCAGTCTAGGAAACCCACAAGGGCAGTTCTACCTTGTCTATAGCATCGAAGCCAGTGGTTCTCAAACTTTCTAATGCTGTGACCCTTTAATACAGTTCCTCAGGTTGTGGTGGCACCCAGCCATTGGAAATGTGTGTTTTCCGGTGGTCTTAGGCAACCCCTGTGAAAGGGTCATTTGACCCCCAAAGGGGTCGCGACCTCCAGGTTGAGAACCACTGGTCCCATCAGCATCGACTCGATGGCAGTGAGTGGATATGAGTGTAAGGAGCTCTGGTGGAGTAATGGTTACTTATCTGGCTACTAACCACAAGGCCAGGAGTTTAAAACCACCAGCTGCTCCACAGGAGAAAGATGAGGCTTTCTGCTCCCGTGAAGAGTGAGAGTGTCAGAACCTCCCGGGGGCAGTTCTACCTTGTCCTATAGGGTGCACAGAGTGTCCGTGAGTTGGCATCCTTGATGGTAGTGAGTGAGTATGTGTGCAAGGAGCTCTGGTGGACTGATGGTTGCTTGTGGGGCTACTATCCACAAGGATAGCAATTGAAAACCACCAGCTGCTCCACGGGAGAAAAATGAGGCTTTCTACTCCCATGAAGTTACAGTTTTGGAAACCCGCAGGGGCAGTTCCACCCTGTTCTAGAAGGTTGTTATGAGTGAGCATTGACACAGTGGCAGTGAGTGTGGTGGCCTGGGTGTCACTGCGATACGGAAGCTCTGCCATCTGTATTTCAATAGGAGCATGGTCCCCTATGCTGGACAGCTTCAGGCAGAGCTTCCAGACTGAGAAAGACAGGGAAGATTGCCTAGGGATTGACGTTAGGGGGCAGGGGAAAGGCCAGGAAAAAGCTTATGGAAACTTGTCTGACTCCGTGCAGGAAGATGAGCCCCTCGTGCTGTAAGTCTCTCAAAATACTTTAAAGACCTGACTGCTCCAAGGAGACTCAGGCCGGATGATATGGAG
Organism: Echinops telfairi; assembly: GCF_000313985.2. Taxonomy (NCBI): domain Eukaryota; kingdom Metazoa; phylum Chordata; class Mammalia; order Afrosoricida; family Tenrecidae; genus Echinops; species Echinops telfairi. Next base: position 3,992,740 of record NW_022103968.1, on the reverse strand, counting down.
GGGCCACACCTCCAAATGGGAAGACACTCGCCAACAGTCAGAACATGGAATGCACAGAGAAAGCATGACCCTAGGAAACCCGGAACTCTTCAAGATGAAATGGACCACATCAAGATCAGTAGCGTAGGCTTTTGTGAACTGAAATAGACTGACATTAAGCATTCTCAATCAGACAGCTGTGTGGTTGAGTCTGCCGGGAATGAGCTCCAAGAGGAATGGTGTGACCTCCGTCATCCGAAAGAGCGTTGCAAGATCTATCCTGCAATAAAACCCTGCTCCGAACAAGCAAGCAAAAAGCCCTGCCACTAAGTCTATTCTGGTTGATAAAGGGCCTGCAGAGCAGAATAGAACTGTGCCGTCGATGCCTGAGGTTGCCAATCTGTACTGAAACAGACAGCCTCAAATTCCTCTGGCAGAGCAGCTGGTGGCTTTAAACTCCTGACATTGCCGGTTAGCAGCCCAATGCATAAACAACGACACCCCAGGGACCTACAAGGCTGTCAGTGATCGGACAACATCCAACACCTATGTGGAAGATCAGTTAATATGACTGTTATTCTGATTCATGTAGCAGTTACTAAAGGCGAGGATGAAGAGATGGAAGAATTTTACCAAATTCTGAGTTTGAGATTGAGCTAGTACATTATCCAGATGCATTAATAATTAGTAGTAATTGGGATGTGAAGTCTGAAAAAGACCAGTAGTTAAGAAGGATCCATAGTTGAGCTATATGGGGTTGGTGATAGAAACCATCCAGAGACTGCATGATATAATTTTGCAAGACCAACAATTCAGTCATTGTAAACACCTTTGTTTTCAACAGCTTAAATGGCAACTGTTCGTGTGGAATTTACATGGTGGAATACACAGAAATCAAATGGACTCTATCTGTTGAAGGAGAGTAGAGAGACTCAATCACCATCAGTCAGAACAAGGCCAGGGGCTGACTGAAGAGCACTTAGTAGTTCACATGCAAGTGCAAGTTGAAGCTGAATAAAATGAAAATAAGTCAATGAGAGCCAAAGTACAACTTTGAGAATATCCCACCTGGATTTAGAGATCATTTCAAGACAGATGTGATGCGTTGTTGACCAAAGACCAGATGAGTTGCAGGATCACACCAAAGGCATCCTACTTGAAGGAAGCAAAAAGGCCCCTTAAAGGACAGAGAAGATCAGAATGATGTTGGAAGAGACTCTGAAAGTTGCTTGTGAACACAGAGGAGCTAAAGCAGGAGGCAGACAGGATGAAGAGCTGAAGAGAAGATCCCTGTTAAAAGGGCGGCACAGGAAAGGATTCTGATTAAATGTGTAAAGACTTGGAGTTAGAAAATCAAAAGAGGAAAACACACTGTATTTCTCAAGCTGAAAGAACTGAAGAAAAAAGTCAAGCATAGAGTTGCAATATTGAAGGGTTCTATGCGCAAAATATTAAACCAAGAAAGAAGCAATAAAAGAAGATGGAAGGAATACACACTGCAACCTCACTGCCACTTCCCCACCCCTGTGGTTGGAAGGGTGCCAGCCCACCACCACTAATCACGGGTTCAATAGGCACAATTGTACGGTTGAGATATATAAATATTATATTAAAGTCATTGAGAGCATGAGAGATAGAAGAGAGGTAGAAATAATGGAGTCAGACGCATTTCATGGTAGCAATGCTCACCTCAGCCTCACTTGGTGGTCCACGTGGAGAGCGGGGGAAGGGAAAGAGGACAAGGGGAAAGGGAACAGGGTAGCGAGGATGGGAAGGAAAGGGGGAACTGATGAGATGCCTAGAGGGGAGCCCGAGAGAGATCAATGGAGGAGCAGAGAGAGATATTTATTGCTAACCCAGGCCTATATGCCTTTGGGGGGAGTGCAAGCCCACCAATTACAGGTAAAGACATACATCACCGGAAGGGGTTGCACTATAGGTTATACAGCAATGAGAGGGGGACAATCTATGGGTATACACGCAATAGGAAGAGGAGGGATTGGGGGTCTATTTGTGACAAGATGGGCAGATTCTAGATTCAGGATGGCAGCCTAGTTTTGGATGTCACTGAGCTGGTTTGATCTGTTGCTGGATCTCCATAGAAGCCATTATCAGTAGAGTGTGAACCCCACCTACAAGAACTAAGCTAATGGTCACAAGTCTTTAGGGAGTAGCCATTGTCCTTAACAGCAGGGAGCAGGACCTACCTGTCTGGCAATTGAATGCCTTCAGGGAGGATGTCTCTAAGAATCTGACCTCTCCCATATGCTGGCAAAAGGCCCCTAATATTTGGCATGTCTTTGAGGGAGACAAAGCTGGGGAAACGTCTCTTTATAATCCCACACACACCCCAGGAAAAAAGGTTGACATTCAACCATTTCAGGAGGTAATATAGGATTAAAAAACAATTTTAATGGATGAAGAAGGCCAGGATTCCCTGAAGATAATGGGGGGGGGGGGATCAGCAAGCCTCCAGGAATTTATAGGACACCAATTGCGACATTTCAAGGGAAACAATGCTAGAAATACAATCTTCTATGCAAAGAAATCTGGAGGACAGCTATCTAGCCAACTAACTGGACGAGATCCATAGTGTATCATTAATATCACACAAAAATAAAAACATTCCAAAGACAGTTCAAAAATGGTATACCAATACACTAATGAAGCTATCAGAAATTCCAGGCAGATTCAGAAGAGGACCTGAAAGAGGGTTATCACTGCTGATGTCGGGTGGACCTTGGGTGAAAATAGAGAATACTAGGTCCTGGGGTGGCTGGTTGTGGGTGGTGAGCTGCAGGTTGCTGGCTGATCTGTCTTGCATCTTGCCCTGTCCTGCCCTCCACCCACTAGGGTGCCCAGGTACAGTCACAGACAGAGCCACTCTCCCTGGGTCAACCTGGAGAGGCTGACCTGAAACCACCCAAGGAGGTAAAAGGATCAGGCCAGGTAGACATCCAGGTAGATTCACCCTACTGGTGCTCCCATTGTTAGATCAGAAAATGAAGAGGTAAGGAAGCCAATATTGGGAGGCTGGATGCTAAAACTATATTCTGTGAACTAGGGTCTGGTTCTGACCACACCCACCCACCCCCCACCCCCATACGATTTTCACCCATGGAGTAATTTGAGAACTTGCTGAAAAGCTTGAAGTTCACTATGTCTGCCCACAGGCTCTGCTAATCCCTCACCAGATCCAACAGGATGGTGTCCACCACCCCTTCCTATGCCCAAGATATGGGACTTGCAGCATGCAGTAGTTTCCCTAGGGTGTTGCCTAAAAGTGGTCATAATTCCAGGCTCACAGAAAGCCTCCAAGAATGAGCCACAAGATCTCACAGTGGAGTTCCCCTCTTGGCTATCCACACCACTCTTGCATTCTTGGGTTTTGCATGCTCCCTCCCAGCCAACGGAGTGACTACTTCAGACATCACCTTTCCCCCTCTCCCCAGCTCTGTGCCTGCCAGCGTAACAGTAGATAATAAGTCACTAATTTGCAGCAATTGAGAAACCCTTGGGATCTTTACCCATGACATAGCTGTGCAGGAGAGCTGGGAGTGACACAGGAGTGGAGCCAGGGAATAAATCAGATCCATTGGGCCCCTAAACCACCCAGCTAATCTGGTCCCCTTTCCTTGGGGGACAGAACAGCACAGCCCCGATACCAGGGCACACCACAAGTACATTATAAAAAGAAAAATATATATTTACAATTCCAGGCTGTGTTCCTTTGCATAACTTTTAATGTAAGCCTTCATAAACCTGGTCCTGGTCTATTAGCCTAATTGGCATAATTAGACAGGAATAACTTTAATCCCCAGAGCACAGCCTAGAATTTTTATATAACAAAACAGGAAAAGCCAGGGGCTGAAAGTCACAGCCCATGCCCCAGACTGGCTCTATCAGTTTGGGGCTCCACAGAGAGTCTTTAAAAGACTTCACATTGTGGCCAGAGAGTCCAAACCAGACCTGTGCCCCCACTGCAGACTCTCCCCAACATGGCCAAGTGGCATACTTGCAGTTGCTGGTCTTGGTACACCCCCCTGCCCCAAGGTCCCCCACCACCTCTGGCCACTGAATTGCCGTGGTAGCTCACCTACACAGCAGCCCAACCCACCACACTATTTGGCCAAAGATAGACCCTGAAACCACTCATACCAGTCACACAGAGAAAGAGCTCAGGGCCTCTCGGTCTCCCAGGATCATGACTCCCAGTTCTTCCAAAATGGCAGGCAAACAGCACAATACCTCAACAAAAAAACAAGAAAAATGAAACACAACATCAAAAGAAATCCTAAACCTAACAGCACTCATAGAAGAAACAGATATTGCTCTGCAATGAAAATAAATCTTCAGGAGGCTTCTTGGAGTAATACAGGATATGAGGGAAGCCACACAGAAGAGGGACTCAATGATACAAGAGATAAAGCCCATGATAGAAGGGATGTAGTCCAGCGCAGAGGGGATGAAGTCCATGCACCAAAGAGAAATACAAGAACTAATGGATGAGGTAATAGTAGCAAAACACAAGATATGGAACTCACCAACAGACTAGAAGAGGCAGAGAATTGTAGTAGCGATCTCACAGACAATCAGGCAGACTTCAACAAACAGGAAAGACAAGCA
>NW_022103968.1:3980481-3986988 GCF_000313985.2 Echinops telfairi | reverse complement strand
CTAAACTCCACCCCTTCACTCTTAGGTCTCAAATTGACAACAGATTATGTAACAACCACACCTCTGTAATTCATTGGCTTATTCTTACAGGCTGTGTATTAACACTTTTGCCAGTCTCTTGCCTCTAATGAGACCTCATCTCTCTGGTAGCCAGAGGGCATATGCCAATGTGGGTGTCTAAAGGCCCTGTTCTGAGACCTTGCATGGGCTGAGGATGACATTACATTAGTGGCTGGGTATAAAATGTGGGTCTACAGCATTTCATCCCAGAACATCTGTAGGCAATGTCCTCTGTCTTGCGACGGATCATTTTAAGGACATCTGAGGTCAGCTAGCCAGATACTTCTAGAACTTCTACTCTCATTTCCAATATTGGAATATTTCCAATATTCAAAAATTGGATTCCTCTTCCATTTGTCTGGAACATAATGGTCATTTTCAGTGTGTTTATGATATATCTGATTTTTCTTTTTAGATGAAGAATTGTTTCTTTATGGATGATCAAGGGGGAAAAAACCAAAAATGTATTGCCATAAAGCAAGATCAAGGATTGCAGCCTTCAGTATCGAATATGACTCAACGTAAAGACAAAAATTCTCACACTGGGACCAACAGGTAATATCATGATAAATGGAGAAAAGTCTGAAATTGTCAAGGATTTTGCACTGCTTGTATTCACAATTGATGCTCATGGAAGTAGCAGCTAAGAGATCACAAGATATGTTGCATTAGATAAATCTGCTGCACAAAGCCCCTTTAGAACATTGAAAACCAAGGACGTTACTTTGAGGACTAAGGTGCTCCTGACCCAGTCCATGGTCTTCTCCTTCTCATATGCAAGGGAACGTTGGACACTGAGTGAAGAATCCATGCACGTCGACGTGGAGCTGGACAAGCTATTGAAAGCACCGTGGACTGCTAACAGGACCAACACATGTGTCTTGGACAAAGTCTAGATGGAGTGCTTCTTTTTTAAAAAAAAATCATTTTATTGGAGGCTCATACAACTCTTATCACAATCCATAATACATCAATTGTATAAAACACATTTGTACATTCATCACCCTCATCATTCTCAAAACATTTGCTCTCCACGTAAGCCCCTGGCATTAGCAATTCATTTTCCCCTTCCCTCCCCGCTCCCCGCTCCCTCATGAACCCTTGATAATTTATAAATTATTTTTTTTGTCATATGTTGTACTGTCTGATGTCTCCTTTCACCACTTTTCTGCTGTCCGTCCTCCAGGGAGGAGGTTATATGTAGATCCCTGTAATTGGTTTCCCCTTTCTACCCCACTCTCCCTCTACCCTCCCGGTATCGCCACTCTCACCACTGGTCCTGAAGGGATCATCCGCCCTGGATTCCCTGTGTTTCCAGTTCCTATCTGTACCAGTGTACATCCTCTGGTCTAGCCAGATTTGTAAGGTAGAATTGGGATCATGATAGTGGGGGGAGAAGGGGAGCATTTGGGAACTAGAGCAAAGTTGTGTGTTTCATCGTTGCTACACTGCACCCTGACTGGCTCCTCTCCTCCCCGAGACCCTTGCCTTCATGGACAGAGTGCTTCTTAGACAAAGCTTCATCTTACATACTTGGGACATATTATCGGGAGAGACCAGTCCCCAGAGAAGGACATCATGCTTGGTAAAGTAGAGGCAGCAAAAAACAGGAAGGTCCTCAATGAGATGGATGGACAGAGTGGCTGCAACAGTGGGCTCGGGCATGAGAGCGATTGTGAGGATGGTGCAGGACCTGTCAGTGTTTCCTTCTGCTGTGCACAGGGTTGCTAGGGGTCGGAACTGATCGATGGCCCCTAATAGCAACTAACAACAACAAGGGCCATCAAGTCGATTCTGACTCATAATGGTGCTGGTGGAAGAGGGAGCTGTGTGTCCAGCTGTGTCCAGCGCACGGTCAGTAGCTGGAAACCACCCGCCGCTCCTCAGCAGAGAGACGAGGCTCTCTACTCTGGTAACGATGGACTGTCTCAGAAGGCTACAGCTCTATTCTACCCTTTACAGGGGGGAGCAGGAATCTCTAGGCAGGCTGGTCTTTTTTCATCCTCCTCCTGCACACATCCCGGCTCCTCCATTCTCCACGTCCCCAATTCCCACCTTCTCACCTGAGATGAGCGGCTGACAAAAGCACTGTTTGGTGTTCCAGGTCCACTTGCGCACCTGCAGAAAACACGCAAATAAACATCGCTCCCAATCCAGCATTCTCCATGTCAATGGACAGAACAATGCCTCATGTTTCAGAGAAAAATTGGCATCATGAAGAAAGTATCTAAAGACACATATAAAGGTTACCCCGGAAGAAACCAAGATGATTCGGGGAAAATCCACACCGAAACTCATTGCCAATGGGTTCATGCCGACCTTGGCCACCCTACAGGACAAGGGAAACTGCTCCCTGGGGCTTTTGAGACTGTACATCTTTCGTGGAGCAAAGTCTCATCTGTCTCCCAAGGAGGGGCTTGTGAGTTTGAACTACTGACTTTATGTTTAACAGCCTAATACCTTACACTGAGCACCACCAAAAACAAAACAAAGTAAACTAATCAATGTCATTAGGTTGATTCTGACTCTTGGCAGTCCTGTAGGACAGAGTGAAACTGTTTCTGTGCCATTTAAAAAGCATATCTGAGAAATAAACTGTAGACTACATGGGTTATGTTAAAATGACACAGATATAAACAGCTGAACCCAGCATTCATTTTTAAAACACGATGTCAGGATGCTATTTATCAGCATTTAATCTGTATTAATGCAATTTGTATTAATGCAATAAAGTGGCACTAAAATTAGAAGTAATTGCATATAATAATTGGCTAATGTGTAGTTACAGTTACGGAGTCAGGAGTGGAAGGCCTGGCATGCTTTAGTAAATCTGTTTATATGTTTCTGTGTCAAACTCTGGTCTTTGTCCTTCTGGGCATAATTCAATAAGAATCAGATATAAAATCAGCAACCATGCCATTATGTTTAATATGTTTGATGATTAAACTTTTCCGGCGTAGTTAATGAAAAGGGAAATATATGTTACAGAAGCCGCATCTGTCCAGCAGCGAGCATATCTTATTTTTTACTGCTAGGAACTTGGAAAGGAAGCCTAGCAGTGTAGTTGGGTAAGCGTTTGGCTGCTAGCTGCGAGGTCAGTGGTTCCAAACCACCAGGCACTTCTCATAAAGATTTACAGCCTCTTAACCCCTTAAGAAAGGGTCCCTATGAATCAGAACCTAATTGATGGTGTGGGGTTTGGGTGGGTTCTTAGAATCTGTAAATATGAACCGTTTTTTGCAGTGCAGTAAAAATGTGGGTGGGACTAGGCACCGAATTACACTTCGAATCGAACAGGGTTTAACCACTCTGTGCAATGTCATTGCTGCTGTCAGGTGCCGTCAAGTTGGGTCCGACTCACCGCGACCCTGTGGGCAGCAGAGAGAATGCCCAGTCCTGCACTATCCTTACTCATGTCTGAGCACATCGTTACGGCCACTCCGTCCATCCAGCTCATCCAAGGGCTTCCTTTCCATCGCCCCCTCACTTGACCAAGCGTGATGTCCTTCTCCAGGCACTGGCCTCTCCTGACAACAGGTCCAAAGTCTGTGAGACCAGGTCTTGCCATAGGTCCACATAGAACCTGACTGCTATGACTCACAGAGTTGAATGCCTTTCGTAGTCACTAACACAAAAATAAGCACTTTCTGGTGTTCTCTGCTTTCAGTCAAGATCCATCTGACAGCAGCAATGATGTCCCTGTTCCACGTCCTCTTCTCCACCCAACCTAAATTTCGGGCAGCTCCTTGTCATTGTACTGATGCACCCGTTGCTGAATGATCTTCAGCAAAATTTTACTTGCATGTGATATCAATGATATTGTTCTATTGTCTGCATGTTCTATTGAGTAACATACCCCACTTCTTAAAAATAAAAAATTGTCATAATTTTTTACCCAATAATCCCATTTCAAGACATTCTAAACGTGGAGGTGTGAGACTGTGTACATTTGGATGGACAGTCAGTATTGTTCATCGTGTATCAAAAAGAAGAAGAATTTAGATGCTGGGCAGTTTGGGAAGACTCAAAGTACCCTGCAATATTGAAAATGTGTATTGAGGCGTGATTTCATTTTCATCTAGACAAAAAAAAAGTGAGTGAAATATTTCGAAGTGGGATTAGGTTATTCTGTTAGATCATAGAACTTTATGCAGCTTTGTATGTGCTCCACTTTGCTTCAGCTGGTTTTCTGTATTTTAAAAAATATGTGAGAGACTTCAAGAGAGGGGAAGAATGAAAGGGCAGAGAGAGATTTGGGGCAGGGGCAGGTCTGAGAAAGTGTGTTATGTGTGCTGTCTGTGTCTACACTTCTGGAAGCTCCTGTTTTATCTCGCCTTTCTCCAGGGCTTGCCCTGCACCCCACTTCCCACTCGGAGTACCGATGGCCCTCAGAGCTATCACAAGCTCAGCGCCAGATCACCCCAATAAAGGAAGTGACAGTAGGTGATGTCTGCACTGACTGTCGTCTGTTCAGAGTACAGCAGGGTGACGGGAGACAGATACCGTGAGAAGGATCAACACGAGGAGACGAGACCTGGGCACTTGCTGTAAAGAGTGGTGCCCATCAACCCGCTCGCCACAGGGTGGCCACAGACTTTCACTGGTACATTCTGTGACGTGCAGTGTGGCAGAACACAGGAAAGGGAGCATGCCTGCATTCTACGTCTTCCACGTGGAACACCTTGCTGTGCCAAATGCTTCAGGCACTCTCTTAGGGCGACTTAAAGAGTCTTGAATGATCCCCTGTCTACTTCCTTTGCTTTACAGATTCCCCCACCACCCAAAAAGAAAACAACCCATTTTATTGGGAGCTAATACGGCTATCATAGCATTTCATTGTTCAATCCCATCAGGAAGTAAAGCTGTATTATACACTTGCTATCACAGTCAGTTTTAAAACATTCTCTTTCTTCATTAACTCCTTGATGTCAGCTCCCTTTTACCACCAACCCTCCAACGGTACCTGCCACAAACCCTTACTCCACTTGCTGTCCCCACAGGGTCACCAACCCGGGTTTCATATCCAGAAAAGCATACAGCAAACATTCTCTCCTCCAGACCGTGCGTGTGTGTGTGTGTGTGTGTGTGTGTGTCCACCCAGGTGCTGCAGCTGTCCCTGGGCGCCTCCTTGAACCTCTGCTCTCAGTGTCCCCATTCCCGCAGTGCTGGACTGGACTGCACTTTTCTGTTTTTCTATCCCACATTGGTGATGGGGAGGACAATGTCCATCCCGGGTAGGGGAACAGAAAGGAGGGGGTACAAATAAACAGCTCTTATCTTACCCATCCCTCCCCCCACCCCAGCCACCCAGCTGCGCTTCCCTCCCTGCCACGCGTCCCACCTCCCTCTGGGCCCCCAGGGGGTTCTCGCTCTTGATTTTCCTTCTCCAAAGCCTCACGGGTTTCTCCGCCTTTTTAGCAGCTTCAGTGTGTACTGGGAAGAGAGCCAGCAGCCCACACGCCCTCTTCCGGATGGCACACAGTCATAAAATCATACTAACTGGGTCTCTCTCGATGCTTATACTTAGGACAAGCGAGTCACTCAGACAAGGCCTTCTGCCTTGATTAGGGTGCACGCAAAGGTCACACTTCAACGCAGAGACTATTCTAATCACCTTGTTGAAGACCTATGTTGGCTTTTATGTCCCGAGGGAATCTGCTTACGCCACCTGCTAATCTCTTTATTCCATCAGAAATATGTATTAAATGCCCAATATGTGTCAGGCTATTCTACCTGCTCGGAGTGCATCGAGGAACCAAAAAAGCCAAAGGCCTCTCTCCTTGTGGAGCTTAAAATAAACTAGAAACAAAATCAATAATTAAATGGGAGCATGCCAGAAGGTGCTGAGAGCCATTTTTAAAGTATAAACCAGGTAGGAGAGTAGCCATGGAGAGAGAGGGTGTGCACTGCATCTTCAGTCTCATCTTGTTCTATGAGATGCTGACACCGGAGCTGAGACTTGAAGATGTAGTAAAGATTTGATGGAAACGCAGGTCTTATTTGGTGATGAGATTCACCAAGGGCTTTCAGAAATATCAAGCGAGCTGGAAGAAGATGCCCCACTCAACGCCCGTCCCGCATGTTGACCAGTTAGCGCTGTGCTCCACTTTGGGAGGAGGGTCATTGGGAGGTTCCTGGCTAGAGCTGACTCAGATTTGCTTTGGGGGGAAGACTGGCCAAGTTGAGAGGCTTGAGATGGGGCATCTCAAACCCTTACATCCTTCAGGACAAGGTAGAAAATTACGGCCTTTCACGCTATCGTCAGACTGATAAAAAGGCCTCCGCAGTAGAGGTAAGTTTCTAATCCTATTTGATCCCTGCTTGGTTCATTAATTGTATCAACATTTATTTGGCCAATTTATTTTATTTTATTTTTTTAACATTTTATTAGGGGCTCATACAACTGTTATCCCAATCCATACACACATCAATTGTGTAAAGCGCATT
>NW_022103968.1:3976519-3978630 GCF_000313985.2 Echinops telfairi | reverse complement strand
CTGTGGACTGGCTGCTCTATTTGGCCTAGTGGGTCAGGATGTGCTCCAGTCTCTCCTCCTCCCCCGTCATCTGTTCCTGTGTGTTCTGGTCAGATATATCCTTCTCCTGAAGCTGCAGATTTGGCCGATTTTTGAGTGGCTAAATGCTAAGAACTACACTGTCTGTGTGAGGCATGGGTTGCTAGTCTCCCATCAAGGAGGACAGGAGAGTGGGAGACTTTAGGGAAGACAAGGGGCATGGAAATAATCCTGCCCAGGAATTGTTAAAACAGCAGGCACAGTGCAGCTTTCATATACATTGTTTCATTTTAGTGTTTACAACTCTGAGTAGATGAGAAAGCTAAGATGTAGAGAACTGTGTCTATCAGTCAGAGAACCTCGCAGCAGGGAGGTGGAACAATCTAGATCTCGGGCTAGGACCAAGCCATGCCACTGTTGAGGATTCTTGAAGCATGCCTTCTCTGTGACCCCTGAGGAGACCCTGGTGGGTTGTGCCTTGGACTGCTGACCACCAGGCCGACAGCCCAAACCCACCCACTGCTCCGTGGGAGAAAGAGGTGGCAGTCTGCTTCTGGAGAGGGTCAGTCTTGGAAACTCTACGAAGCAGTTAGTTCTACTCTGCCCGTTAGGGTTGCTGTGTATGGACAGCAGTGGGATTTGGTTTTAACCTGTGAGGAAACCTGGCTCTCACTGCTGAGTGGCGGGCTGACTCCCAAGGAGTCACATGGCGGCTGCAGCGGTGGGCTCCAACATGACAACAGTTGTGAGGGTGGCCCAGGAAGCAGGCAGTGTTCGGTTTGGTTGTTCATGTGGACACTGTGAGTCAGAACTGACCGGAGAGCACCTAACGATGACGGCATGGAAAAACTTGGCAAGGAAGACACACCAAGACCGCTCTGCGGGCATCTCGGCCCTGCGCCCAGCGCTGCTCTTTCCTAATTGGTCCCAGGCACATACTGGTAGATGCTTCTGAGACGTCTTCCTCTATTACTCCAAACCGTTCTGCCTCAGACCAACCCTACCGCTCTACCGCCATGTAGGAGGACAAGAGACAAGTTGCTCCCTCTGAAATGTTGCCTACTTTGATAAAACTCTATGTCCACACAGAGGGGTCCCTGAAAATCCCACATCACCGTGGAGAATGCTAACAAATGACGTCAACCCCTTTCCAATGCTGCTGCCCCCCAATCTTTTGCTTGTAGTAAAACCGCTGAAGATGATCCATTTCAATGCTGGTCGATAAGAAACCTGGGGGTACAACAGTTAACTGCCCAGCTGCAACCCCAAAGGTGGGCCGTTTGAAGCCGGCATCAGCCACTGGCAACCTGTTCCCATAAAGATGAGAACCAGTCAGACCCTATGGGGGCCGTTCTGCTGTTTCAAACAAGGTTGCTACGAGTCAAAATCAACCTGAAGGCACCCAGGGTCAACAACGAGTGATTTTGGTGTAGAATTCAGAAGCATTTCAAAGTGTTGCTATCCGGAAGCTCCTTTTATCCACTTATTTATGCCAACACGTTCTCTTAGCACTTAGGTCGCTTTTAAAACACACGCTGAGTTTCCCCGCATGCTAAAAGTTCACTCATGTTCACTTGGATATTCATATTCATAAACCAACTATAAAAATCCATAGCCATGTTATTAAAAGACGGATTTCCAATGAAATTATACATATGTTTAATAGCTGCTTTTTAGAACTTATACTCTGTGCTGTGCTATGTTGGTCAATTGCATATTAACAGTACATTTAATATTAGCTTCGACTAGAATACATATTTTAACAGCCTAAGGAACATAATGATTTTCTTAAAATTTAAGTATACATATACATAGGAGCACTGATGGCATAGTGAGTTAAGTGGTGGTCTGAGAACCACAAGGTCAGCAGTTTTAAACCACCAGCTGCTCCACAGGAGAAAGATGAGGTTTTCTGCTCCCATTAAGATTGACAGTCTGTTACTGAAACCCGAATGAAGGCTGAGCGTGATAGTGGGACAAGAGGAAAGTCAAAGGAAATAGAAGAAAGAGCTAGGAGGCAAAGGGCATTTATAGAGGTCTAAATAAAGGCATGTACATATGTAAATATATTTATATATGAGGGCGTGGAAATA
>NW_022103968.1:3973355-3975321 GCF_000313985.2 Echinops telfairi | reverse complement strand
AAAAAAAAAAGATTGACAGCGTGGAAAGCCCAAGTGCAGTTCTGCCCTTGTCCTGCAGGGCTCTTCGAACATGCAAAGGAACACCGAAGGACAATCAATAAAGATTTTCCATCGTAAAATGTATTGGAGGTGGGATGAAAATGCAAGTTCAAGAAGCAGTCAAAGTATACAATTTCTGTTCATGAATATGGTTAAGGAGCGAGCCTCAGTGCTGAGCTGTGTTCTGAAACATCTGAGGTTTTAACCCACCTGCAGCTCCTTGGGAGAAAAGACCTCGCGGTCCTGCGCCGGTAAAGATCCCAGACTGCAAAGCCGTTAAAGGCCGGGTCACCTGGGACGACACCGCGTCTCTATGGGCTGGAGTCACTGCACAGTTCCCGGCAACAGTCACTGTGAAATAGCGTGGGTGTCTCTTAAATGAGTGGTGGTGGGTGGTCCCTCACTGTGTACAGATTTCACTAGCGTTACTCATAGGAATGCTATTGCCACGGAGTCACTGAGTGGGTTTCAGCTCCTGGCCACCTGCTGTCCGCAGAAGGAGCCCCGCCTGGCGCTGCCCCATCCTCCCCGACGTTCTTAAGTTTGAGCTCAGCGCTGTAGTCACAGTACCAGCCGGTCTTGTCCATGTCTTCCTCTCTTTATCTGGCCTAGTGGGATGTCCTCCTCTAGGGACTGTCCCTCCTAATAACAGCTCCAAAGTACGTGAGACAAAATCTCCCATCGTTGCTTCTAAGGTGTCTTCTGGTTGTACTTCCTCCAAGACAGGTCTCTTCCGTCTTCTGCGGCCCATAATGTAGTCGATATTCTTTGCCGACACTATCGCTCAAGTGCATTAATTCTCCTCTGGTCTTCCTTATTCATTGGAGAGAGGAATAAAACTATTTTGTTCTAAAATGCAGATCCCTATTCTGCGTCTCACACTTGTCTGCATCATTTCCCACGAGATCAAAGCATCTTATGTGTGAAGACAAGAATGCCGAAGGGCTTCGGTGGGCTCTCCAAGTTCTTTGGGGGGAGTAAAAGGATTCCATCAGCTGGAGCTTTAGAACATCAAATTGTGGGTCTTGAATTGATGAAAAAGCCCTGTGTAACCAGGGGCAGGCTGAGGCATCAGGCTTGGGGATTTTACATGCACTGATGACTCCCGAGGGCAAGTCTCTGGGTCCTTGGAAGACAGATCATTGCTGGAGCCCAGCTCTCTAGATGCAGTTGGGGGTGGGGGAGAAAAAGAAAAATGGCCCAAGGAAGATGAAAGTTTCAAATCCCTAACTTAGTAAGAAGTCCTCTACACAGAGTTATATCAAATATAAATGTTTTTTTTGGTTAGAAATATTTCCAACACCATCGCAAGACTACTCAAAGGAAGGGAAAGAAAAAGACGTATGCAGAACTTATGTTTCAGAAAGAGACTTAAAATAAAAAGGAAGCATTAGCCACCCACAAAATTAAATACACACCCGCACACACACAGTTTCCACCAGGCAGTAGACACAGACATCATGAAATGTCTAAATCTTCCAATCTGCAGAGACGCATGGGTTTATTTTGATCCACTTAGGCTTTTTTACAACCACTTTCAGTTGACCACGTGTATTAGGATGCCAAGGTTCAACCCTCAGGAAATGAATTTTCTTGATGAGAAGAATTCCAGGCCGAATCCCACCATCTCAGTGATTCTGTTGAGTAACTACTTAGAATGCTGGAAAAGCTCTTTTATGACCTGTGTATAAATTGAAAGCTCTCCTATCCCCGAAAAGTAAACTTAATGCATATCAAGAAGCTTATATTTCTCCTGCGTGGTGGGCATGCTGCCTGCAGAAAGGAGCGTGCCTTGGCACCTGAATTATCCTCTGCTGCAGAGCGGCTTGGGAAACGGAATTTTTATACGTACTCCATTCTATCACTCTGGAGAAGGCCCGTGTAAAAATACTAATTATAGCTGCCATTAACCACACACCAAGCCATA
>NW_022103968.1:3966113-3972884 GCF_000313985.2 Echinops telfairi | reverse complement strand
TTTCCCTCACAAGAATCAAGTCCAACCCCTCCGAGGGGGGAAATAATAAGTGTCTCTTACACATGGCAAAAAAAAAAGGTGTCTTTCCACGTGCAGCATTTTGACTTGGGAAAATAGACTCTACGCTTGTCTTTAAGTTGGATTTTCCATCATGGAAGCAAAGTGTAAGTGGTTGGGATTTGTCTGTCAAGTGAGTGCAAGCATTGGATCGCTATGGATCCGATCAAGACTTAGACACAGAGGCGAAATTTGACCCAGAAAGCACTTTGGAAGAAAATGTGTTTGATGACTTGAGTCTGTGAAACCTTGTTGGAGACCATTGACTCCCTAGTGTCTGAAAAACGGGGAGGTGTGGCTCAAGAAGCCTGGAAGACCAAGGGCTTGTTGTTTCTGATGGGGGATCCAGGCCTCAGTGTCCCCAGAAAAGGAGGATTTGAGTGAGGAGTTTGAGTGAGGAGTCGATGCCTCATCCGTTGTTGGGACATCAACAACTGCTTCTGGGCTTCATTCCTAGTGTCACCTTATCCGCCGACTCCCAACCTGCTCTCTGGAGGCAATGTGGAGCCTTCATCAGTGAGGATGCCTTGTTGGTGGGTGTGTTAGTTAGATGATTTTATGTCAAGTTGAATTCTTTAGAAAGTGTAGGGGTGGAGTCCCTACACCTGTCAACCAAGGAGGCCTGAGGAGGTCGCCTTGCAGGTGTGGCATTCCTATAAGCAGGGCAACCTGGAAACCTCCCTGTCTCTCTGCGGCTTTGCCTTCCTGCTTGATGGGACTCTGCTGTCGACTCTGAGAGCTATCAGCATCCTGCCACGTTTCCACCGATTTTGGACCCACCTGCCTCTGGACCCACCAGCCTGTGATCTTCCTGTTTCTTGGTTCATAGGTCTGCAGTGATGTGAGTCTGAACAGGTACTTGGGGAGTTTGGGTCCATGCAGTTACACAGGTTCCCACCAGATGGCAACATGAACTGAAAGTGGGATTGTGACATCCCACTTAGTTCCCTAGGTGGAAAATATAGGTGAGTACATGTGTCCCAGGGGTCATAAATGGTTAAGCTACTTCAGCGAGGCTGCACATATAGTCCTTTCTACCAGCTCCAACACCAGGGACCCCTTGGGGTCTGTACGCTCGACTAATTGTATCAAAACCCATATTATGTTAAAAAAAAAAAACCAAACACTTTTTCATTTCATTTAAAACACTTTCTATTACGTGGTTTCCACAACAGAAGCTTAACAGAAGATATGTTTTTCTTGAAGGCGTTAACTAGGCCTCAACACAAGATCCTTATACACATCACATTTACCACCCTCTCGGGAGGTTGTCTGCTGACACCATGGAAAGAAGGAGGATTGAAGACAGTTACACAACTCAATAGACATGCATGCACTTTGCTTAGATTTTCTCAGTATTACATGTTCATAAATAATTTCCCAACAGTGATTAGAAGTGTGTTGATACAATGTAACTATATTTTGTATAATGAGTATTCCTGTCATGTAGAGAACAAAGATGAGTGGGGTATACTTTGGGGGAAATTCTGGAGTTTATTAAAGATATAAATTATGAATTCAACAAATGCAACATAGTAAGTTTGAACCATATTCTTTATATGCTCAAGTAATTATTCTCCTATTTTCTTATAATATCCCATTGCTATTAGAAATTTTATGCCCTATCAATCTTTCTTGACTTTTCCCCTATGGTGTAACTTCACTATTAGAATACACACACACACTTCCACACGAACAAACTTATACCCTCATGAGACTAATTACTGGCAATGAAAGTGAGTAGGAGTACAGCTCTAACATAACACATCTGCTTCTAAAATGGGAACAGACTATTTTCTAGATTTATCCTAAAATATGAATTAGAAAAATTAAACTTGGAGAAATTCCCGGTAAAGCATATGATTATAACATGTGAGTTGAAGCTGGAGTGATTTGTGTGTGTGTGTGTGTGTGTGTGTGTTTGGCAGGAATTCGCATTAAAGCGGTTTGAACAACAGCTTTGAGCCTGAAGGTTTCTTAAGAATTTTCCTTCTAGTCACAGAGAAATCTTGATTAAATGGACCTTCTTTGGGGACCTTCCATAGTTCCTTGTGAAAGGTATGATTCAAAGGAATGTTCCTTGCAGAAGAAAGCTCAACCTTTTGACTAAAGGGCTCTGTTTATCTGAGCTATTTATTCCCCATCTGAATAATAGCACGGTGTTGACTGCAATGTCAATTCAGCTGCTATTGCATTATACCTTTCTCTGAAATATTTGAGAAATGCATTTAAAATGTAGGAGCGGGTGATGGAAAGGAAAGGTTTCGTGGCAAATCTTTTCTGTGATGTTTAAAATTTTCAAGTGAAATGCTTATGTACTCTCAAATGACCTAACCAAAATGGTCCTTTTGCAGGCCAGGCACTCCCATTCCACACTGGATAGACGGGATCCCAAAGCTCAGGTGACCTGTGACGGCCCTCTGGCCATCCTAAGAGCTCAACTGGAATTGGAGCAGCAATCCTTCTCTCCTCCTCAATGCCGTCCCTGTAAAAGCTGCACAGACGAGGGGAAAGGAGACGAAGGTTGAATTACCTTCGCGAATTGAAAGTCCACTATAAGTATGGAACCTGTGGAGGGCACGCTTGTAGAGTAGAAAGAATAAGCCTAAAGGTGAGAGCAGGACTTGTACAAACTTGTTGAAAAGACATACTTCTGAAGCACAAAGGGGAAGGCGTTGGGTATGGGTGATGAAAAGAAGAAGAAGAAGCAAGGAAGCACAATTAGGATTCTCCAGAACAAACGAAGAGACAACAAATGGATGCTCAACACTCCTCTCCCAGCCTCTCTCAACAAAAGCCATCCGTTAAAGAGATCAAACTTCCACTGCACATAAGAAAAGCATGCTTTTGTAAGGCACCCCAGACTACCAGTTGTGTACATGAATGATCAGAGCATAAAGAATTGTCAGGTATGAAACTCCTGTAAGAAGAAAGCACAAATAAATAGGTTTAGCAAGTAAGAACTTTCCCCTCTCCTTCCCCAAGGAGCACCAAAGCAGAAGATGCATGAGAACAACAACAACAATGACAACCAAACAGTAAACGGAATTAAATATCATTAACAAGCCTTTGGGCGTATTAGAAACACGTTATTGCATAGAAATCTCATAGCGAAAACTCAACAAGAAGTACAACACTAGCCGATTAAGCTTAGAAAGGAGACACAAGAAGGAAGCAAAAATGATACCAGAAACATCCTTAAATTTCATGGTGGTTTTGAAAGAGCAGATTTGAATGAAAATGTTATATGAAGAATTGAGGGAAAGCAGGGAAGTGATCTGAAAAACAAACATGGCATTAGCAAAAACTTAGTTAACTGTTTTGCGGAAAGTGGTTTAAATGGAAGTTAGGTGGAAAAGATACAACATTCATATAGCTGTTTTTCCCAAAGTTGGAACGATGAAACAGAATTCATATTTAAAACTGTAATAAAGTTAAGCTTTATTGCCAATAAAATAAAATCTAACTCTAGCAAAAGATTTTCCTGGGAGAACTGACCAGTACTTATGAGCTCTGAGGCTTATCCAAGTAAAAGATTACAATTTAAAAGCAAAGAAAAACGCTCTTGGGCTACGCAAGCGAAAAGGGTCCAAAAGTGGGGGAAGAACTGAAAGAGCTCCTGACTCCTGTAGAGTGGTGTGTGAGACAACGTGCGACTGAGAAGCATTTTTAAAACACTCGTGGCAAGTACTTAGGAACCAAGGATGTATTTCTGGCCAAGTTGTCCTTTAAGTATCAAAGTTTGGGGAAACCAGTCTTAGATGTGTAAAAACTTGGGGGCTTCTGTGCCAATCTGTCCTTCTTTCGGGATTTACTGGAAAATGAATTTTTAGGCAACCAAGAGAAGATCAGTGAAACAGTAGCAAAATAACTGATCGTGTGCGCTGTACATATGCAGCTATAGACGTAAAGGCCGAACAAAGATGTTTGGGTGTTGTTATCTGTTGTGACCCACAGAGACCTTGTGCACAGCAGGCGGCGTACTGCCCAGGCCTGTGCCACCCTCACGATTGTTGCTGAGCTTGAGCCCTTTGTGGCAGCCCTGGTGCCAATTCAGCTTGTTGAGGGCCTTGCTCTTTCCCCCCGGCCCTCTTCTTCACCAAGCACGCTGTCCTTCTCCAGGGACTGGTCTCTCCTGACAGCCTGGCCAAAGTTCGCCCGACGAAGCCTCACCTTCCTTGCCTCTCAGGAGCACTCTGCTGTACTTCTTCCAAGAAAGATGGGTGTGCAGGCCGTAGTGCTTTCAGTCGTCTTCTCCAAAGATATCAAAATAAAGAGACTGAAATAATGTTTAGCTGCATGTAGTCTGAGGAAATAGAAACGATGCCATTAAAAATGAGAGCAGAGGAAGCAGCAAGAAGAGACCACAGGGCTTTCTACATAGACACTACACAGAGCCAACGTCCGTTAAAAGCAAAATTAAAGCAAAATAACCAGATAGCTAAAAAAACACTTCAGAAAACAGAATTAAATGCATTGAAACAGGAACTCAAACAAAAATACACACTCTCTGAAATGCAAAAAAAAAAAAAAAGACTAATCAAAACACACGCTTAAGAGACAGAAACAGAATAACCACATATGGTACACAAAGAAATTATATAAATTGGTAAGGTTGAAACTTAGAATGTTAATTATATTAGTAAATATGAATAGATTGGATTCAACTATAACAGAGAAAGACATAACATTTTGTTCTTACAAAATGGGTACATAAGCAAATGTGGTGAAGAAAGCTGATGGTGCCCAGCTCTCAAAAGATATAGTGTCTGGGGTCTTAAAGGCTTGAAGATAAACAAGTGGCCATCTAGCTGAGAAGCAACAAAGCCCACATGGAACATGCACACCAGCACGCCTAATCCCATCGACACCTCATGTGATCATGACCCAGGTATCAAAGACCCAGAATGAAAAATCTTACCAATGGGAATGAGAGGTAGTGTGGAATAGAGACCCAAAGCCCATCTGTAGACTATTGGACATCCCCTTACAGAAGGGTCACAGGGAAGAGATGAGCCCGTCAGGGTGCAGTATAGCACCAATGAAACACACAACTTTCCTCTAGTTCTTTAATGCTTCCTCCCCCCATGATCATGACCCCAATTCTACCTTACAAATCCAGCTAGACCAGAGCATGTACACTGGTACAGATAAGAGCTGGAAACACAGGGAATCCAGGACAGATAAACTCCTCAGGACCAATAATGAGAGTAGCGGTACCAGGAGGGGAAGGGGAACATGGGGGAGAAAGAGGGAACCAATCACAATGATCTACCTATAACCCCCTCCCAAGGTGATGGACAACAGAAAAATGGGTGAAGGGAGACATAAGTCAGTGTAAGACATGGAAAAAAATAATAATTTATAAATCATCAAGGGGGAGGGAGGGAGGGAGGGAGAAAAACGAGAAGCTGATACCAAAGGCTCCAGTAGAAAGAAAATGTTTTGAGAATGATGATGGCAACAAATGTACAAATGTGCTTGACATGATGGATGGATGGATTGTGATGAGAGCTGTATGAGCCCCCAATAAAATGATTAAAAAATGTTTTGTTGTTCTTAAAGATTTGACTATAAGATGCATATAAAGACATACCTGAAAACACACCGTCAGTGCTGGGATTTAGAAAGGTGAAAAGTAAAGGGCAGGCAAAAAGAATACATAAAAAGCGGGGCCAGGTCTGGGGACTTCCCAGACGTGTGGATCTCCAGACGTGAGCGAGCATCTTGCCATATTTCCTATATAGCTTGGAGTCATCCATCTGCACGGCCCGTGAGGAAGCAGCCTACCATCTGACCTTCCATCTTGGACTCATGAGGTATTCGACCTACTTGAGTCAATAGAAGTGTGCAGACTGATATCTGAGCCTTGCCAGCCTCTACAACTGTGAATTGAAAAGGTGAGTGGTGTGACTAGAATGTTTCCTAACTATTTCTCATACAGGGTGGCAAGATGCAAGAAAAACTGGGCTTTCTAATGTAGCAAAGGGTACAGTCTTGGAAACTCCACAGGGGAAGTTCTCCTCTTTCCTACAGGGTCTCTATGAGTCAGCATCGACTCCATGCCTTCAGGTGAGTAAGGGACCTGGGGCCAAGATCGTGGAGGGCTGGGCTCTCCCTGAGGTCTGAGCAGACAACTTACCATTCAGAGTTCAGGATTCCTTTTGGAGCAGATTCATCAGAATGAGCTCAGCGACCCACCCAGGACTTTGGAGTTTGCCGTCCAGAGCTTGCTGCAAAATGAGGCTTCACCCATGGCCTCTCTGGAATAGACATTTCCCCACCGTTGTTCATGGCAGCTGCTGCCCAGAGATGCAGAGACAGTGAAAGTCAGGGTGGAGTCCTGGCCCTTCCTCTCACTGCCCCTGTTTGTTCTAGTGACAGTCTCACAGGACAGCTTTGGCTTGTGAGAGACAATTGCCTTTATACTCTTCAGTTTCAAGAGTATTTCGATAACATTTGATATTCATTGTTTTTTAATTCACGGAGGCCCGTGTTTTCCAGAGTATAACCATGCCTCATAGTGTTCTCAGAGGTTGGTTTTTCAACAGTAAGTCGCCAGGCCTGCCTCTTAAAGTGTCTCTGAGGAGAAACCAACTATCTTCTAAGTTAGCTGCTAAACATTTTATCTGTTTGCATGTTTAGGAGTTCCAAGTTTAAACAAGTTACCATGAATCTCACATTTATTCAAGAAGAAAAATGACACATGGTGAT
>NW_022103968.1:3921200-3964965 GCF_000313985.2 Echinops telfairi | reverse complement strand
ATGTTTTGAGAATGATGAGGGCAATGAATGTACAAATGTGCTTGACACAATTGATGTATGTATGGATTGTGATAAGAGTTGTATGAGCTCCTAATAAAACGATATATTAAAAAAAATCCTATGCACCAAAAAATTGAGCAACCGCTTTTATCAAGCAGAAACTAAGGCGATCTAGAAAGGAGGAGAATGCTCTCAGATCAGGGGACAGAAAAGGAGCAAGGCTCTAAGATACTTCCACACACAACTGGCCAGATATGCTTTTGGATATAGACCCAAGTGTGCACACTAACGTAGACAATGCTTCTTCTAATGTGCAAGAGGAATACTCAGAAAGATTGATCACGTAAGAGCTGGACAGAATCAGTGAGATCCAGAAGGTGGAAATCTTAAAGGCTGGACTACCTTATCGCGATTCAAGGAGACTACAAATAATTGCAACACATACCAAGGCCTCTCCAGCGAGAAACGAGTAAACCTTTTATTAATCAACTCTTGCGTCAAAGTGCAAATCCAAGCGATGCTGCCCAAGTTTTGAGGAATAGTGTTAATGAAAACACTGCGTGCCAGCTTATACACAGCACATTTAACATGGGGAACAACTTCGGCAAGATGGAGAACTAGGCAGACCTGTAACCAAGACACAACGGGCCAAATTAAACTGACAAAGATGATGACCCTGGAACCTTGCGCTTCAGAGGAAAGTACAGAGTCAAGACTGAAAACGGGGATCCAGAGATACCAATTTGTAAAAAATAAGAAGAGGTTGATAGTGCAGTTACAGAACTTACAAATGGATTGAAAATCAAGATTTCAAGAACTTGGGTGAATGGAAGGGCAGTGTCTAATAAGAGGGAGGTTGGCAAGAATGATGGAGGTAGGGGAGGGCACCGGAAACAGTGCAAGCATTAAAGACAACACAGGGAACTCCTGTTATACCCACAAGCCAGCAGTAATGGGGATCTACAATCAGCTGTGTGAACAGACACGTGTGCTGAATGGACGTGTATGTGTGTGGGGAGAGGGGATATATTTATGCACATGCATATGTAGGTTTGAAAGAGGGTATTTGTAAATAGGTATTGGTCCTGGCTGCAACAATCTCCATGGATGTGCTAAAGCACACTGGGGACAAAGTTGTGGAAAGGACTTGGATGCGCCAGGAACCTTGGGGGCGTGAGCTGCAGAGCCTAGAGTTCAAGACTATAAGCCAAGGTCAATTGGCATCGCTTCGACTGGCATCCTACTTAGGTGAACTGTGACTGGCATCTTAAAAGTCCACGAGTTTCCCACCTATGGGAAGCCATTGATCTCACTGTTTGGAGGAGGAGGAGTGTTGGAAAACAAAGGCATACAGAACCGATTGGCTCCACGGACTCATGGGCTCCAGACACATCAGTCTCCACGAGTCCACGATCAGGTAGGTCTGGACGATGTCTGGGCAGCTCTACTGACTGCTCGGAAAGGGATTGCTCTGGCCCTGGAGAGAGGGGACTAATCATCTGGAACAAAACTGAAGACCATGAAAGAGCCCAGGCTTCCTGGTTGGACAGAGACTGGGAGAGCTCCCAGCACGGTGGTCCTTGGTCACCCTCAGAATTCAGCCAAACAATGGGCACGCCTGTAAGGGGAATAGTAACACTATGGATGTGTGCACTTCTCAGGATAACCACAATTGGGATCAAAGTTCTAGAGGGAGGAGGACCGGAGACAGGAAACACAGGGAGGGGTGGGATGGTGGCATGAGATGGAGAGGAATTCAGTGAATGGGATGGAACAAAGTGTATGGATCACTGGAGGCAAAACTGATGATCTCTGTAAGCCTTCGCTCAGTTCACAGTGAAACGTTTTATGAAATAATGAAGTGGTGAACAGAGAAAAATGTGGAGGCTTTTCAACGACAGCAGAAAAACAAATACATTACGCTTCTACCTTAAAATGTTTGGGGTGGTGGGGAAGGGAAAAAGAGGAGCTGATACCAAGGGCTCAATAGAAAGTAAGTGTCTAGAAAATAATGATGGCAACGTATGTACAAATATGCTTGATACAATTGATGTATGGATTGTTGTGAGAGTTGCCAGAGCCCCCCCAAAATGATCTTTTAATACAAAACAAACAAATAAAAATGTTGAAAGACAAGGAGACATGCAGAATAATAAAAATTAGAGAAATTAATGAAAGGGAGAAGAGAAAAGGAATATAGCTAATTAGCAAATAAAAATCCTATTAACCTATCGAATGACTATCGAATGTTAATCAAGAAATCACACCTTTATAAATTAGGATATAACCAATGGAAATAACTACTGAAACAGAATACCTTCTTTTTTGTTTTTTAGCATGTAAGACACCGTGGCACAATGATTGGTTGATAGGACCCTTCCAGCCATCTCTTTGTGCCCCTCACCAAACTGCGGGATGGCTGTGTGGGGTGTGTCTCCCCTCTTCCCGATGCGTGTGAGGAAGGCGTGTGAGAGAGGAAGGTGCTTCCAGGATTACGTCTTTCAGCTGTTGAGTGACTGCTAACAGATAACAAATAAAAATGTTGAAAGACAAGGAAACACGCAGAATAATACATCTAATTTATTATTTTTATTTGTTAATTAGATATATTCCTCATTGCACTGTAAGGATTTGAAACTTGAATGTGGGGATTGCCCAGTGTTGCCACCCTGCTGGGGACCAAATAAGCCATCGCTCTCCTTTTTCATGCCACCAGGCAAGAAGAACCGGGAGTGGGGTGTGTGTGCCCTGAACCGCCTTGATCTAGGAACAGAGAGGAGGCAGACAAGCCAAGAGCCAGAGCGCGAGACAGAGGGGTAGGCTTCTGGGCCACGGAGTGATTAAATCTGAATATGTCCCACTCAATAGAGTCGTGGGGCAGCAAGAGAGAGGAAGCCTCTGTGTTAGTCTGGGTACTTTAGAGAAACAAATCCACAGAGACTCGTGTAAAAGAGAGAGTTTTATACATAGGCTAAGTGTGCATCAAGAAAACATCCCAATCCAGTGCTGCTCAAACCCACAAGTCCAACCTTAACCCATTAACCCATATGTCCGACACCAATCTACAAAGTCCTCTTCCATCTCACAAAACAGAGGCAATGATGCCGACTGCAGGAGGAAAGCCGAGTCAGTGAACATGTAAGCATCTCAGCGCTGGCAGGGGTCTCCACACAGCTGCTCCAGCACCCAGGACTGCATCAGGGTAGGTCCATGTGGCCTCTCCTTGGGGATGTCTTGCAGGAAGTCAGCCTTGCAAGCTGAAGCAGGGAACTGCTAAGGCAGCTGCACCCTGGTCTGACCATCACAAAGCAAGAGACCCGAGAGCTAGAAAGGAGAGGCTCACCACCCATTTATCCCTCCGCCTTTCAATTAATCCCACAGGTGTTTATTGGCCAGGTTGGCACAATATACTAACTCAGCGCCTCAGGGAGATGACCTGACACAGTGTCTGTGACAGGGGGCTCCACCACAGGAGCAGGACTGGGACAGGGCTTCCTTCTGCTGTGTCTGCAACCAACTCAGGAGCATCCGAGGGCAACCCCCTTTGGACAGGAAGCTTGCGTGTGCAGTGCGGGTGCCTCCAAGCACTTGATTGGGGAGCTAGGTTTACCGACCCAAGGGGACAGAGCTGGGAACCTTTGGGCTGAGGCTGATGGAGGAACGGAGTGCCCTTTGGGCATGATTCATTCAGCAGCTCTCCAAGAACTTTGTAACATTGCCTGAGTAGGGCAAAGAGCAAGGGGTCCCAGGGCCGAAAGGCCAAGGACCAGAGAGAGGCCTGCTTATGGTCATGGCTCAGAAAACGGTGTCCTGACCAAATAATTGTGTCCTGAGCCTTTCTGACCCTGAACTGTAGCCTGTGAGCTTCCCTAACAAACCCCACGGTCAGGCGTCCTGCCAGAGTTCTGTGTGTCCTTCGCAAAGAACCGTGAAGCCCGGCTGAATAGACAGTGCCCTGAGTGGCACCGCGGGCCGGGGTCAGAATTGGTGAAGAAGGTTGGAGGATGGGGGCCTGCAGCCTTGGGCTGCTGTGGGGTTGGGTTCCCACCCCCCCGCCCTTTGGTGAAGTCAAAGAAAGAGGCTCTGGTGGCATGGTGGTTACCTGTAGAGCTGATAGCCCCAAGGTGTGAAGTTCGAAGGCACCAGCTGCTCCATGGGGGAAAGGTGGGGGCATTCTACTCCCACGGGGAGTTCTGGTCTCAGACACCCACAGGGGCAGCTCGACCTGGCCCTCTGGGGTCCCTGTGAGTCAGACTTGGCTCCATGGCAGCGGGCTTGGTTTTTGGTGGGTGAAGTCAGAGGAGGTCCAACGCGCCTTCACCCACGGCGTGAAAACACGGTCTTGCTAGCTCCTACGCCCATGCATGTAAACCCTGGGGGAGATCAATATTTTATTAGGAAAATACAGCTTGCCAAAATTGATCCCATTAAAGTAAGAATGCTTAATCAGGCCAATATTTGCAGAAGTGATTAAGAATTTAACAAGGCGCTCCGTCATCCTGAAGCACTTGGACCAGTTGGCTTCCCAGGTGACTTTCACTAAACCCCCAAGGGCCTTCTTACACCGAAGTCACACAGCAAAGAAAAAGATGCCGGAGACGGGCCCTGGTGTCCCAGAGGTTAAGCCCTCAGTCGTTAAGCCAGCGGTTCTCAACCTTCCGAATGCCGCGACCCTTTCATACAGTCCCTCATGTAGTGGTGACCCCCAACCACAAAATTATTTTCATTGCTACTTCATAACTCCAATTTTGTTACTGTTATGAATCGGGTGATCCCTGTGAAAGGGTCATTCAACCCCCAAAGGAGACATGACCCACAGGTTGAGAACCACTGTCCCGAAACATTGGCATTGTGAACCCAGCAGGCTCTCCGTGTAGCACAAGCCCTATGAGGTGGTGTTCCTCTGCCTCATGGGCTGCTGTGGGACAAACAAATCTGTTGGCAAGGGGTTGGTTGTTTGGCTTTAAAGACAGCAAAAGCCAGATCTCAAGCTCGGAAAAATGAGCGTGGTCATTACTATAGACACACAAAGAAATGCTATCAAGGACCCACTATTGTAACTTCATGGCAATAAATTTGACAACTAGATGAAATGGCATTAAAAAATTAGCTTATCAAAAGGGAAACAAAAGATCTCAAAAGAAAATTGCAAACCACCCCCCTATGTATTAAAGAAGTTGAAATCGCAATCTATGGAAAACAAAGTGATACAACCATTATCTACAGAGAAAGTCTCGGGCCGAGACGGCTTCACTGGTCAGCTATATTAATTTTTAAACAAAGATAATGTTCTCTTATTATACAGGAGGATGGAAAACATCTGAATCCTTCCTATGAGGCCAGCATACGTTCGACACCAACACCTATCAAGGGCATTGTTGTGTGTTGTCAAGTGAATTTCTATTTCGAACCACCTCATCTGACAGAGTAGAACTGTCCACTGGGGCTTAGTGGACCATCATCTTCCTGCAGGCCACCAAGCCTTTTCCCTCTTGGAACTTCAGTGGGTTCAAACTGCCAACCTTTCCATTAGCATCCAAGTGCTTAACTACTGTGCTAGGAGGGCTCCTGCTGAGAACTTTACAAGAAGAGTAAGTATAGATCAATAACACCCAACGTAGATTGGAAGGTGCTAGATAAAATAGTCACGATTTGAGTCCAACTTATATATATATTCCAAGTGGCCAATTGAATTTTTAAACTTTATACAAATTCACTGGGCCTAGAATAGCTAAAACATTTCTGAAGAAGAATAAAGTTGAAGAATCTTATTTCAAGATGTCCTAAAAAGCTACAGTAATCGAGACAGAGTGAAATTGCTGTGCGGGTAGGCATATAGATCAATGGAAACTAATAGAGTCCAGAAATAGGCCCACAGATAGCTATATACTCAATTGATTTTTGGCAGAAATTCCAAGGGAATTCAGTGGGGGCAATGATAGACTTTTCAAAAACGATGTTGAGACAGCTGGACAGCTAGATGCAAAACCATGAATCCCGACTGTTAGCTCGCACAGTCACAAATCACAGCTGGAATTGGACCCTTGAAGTGAAACTATAAAACGGCGAGAAGAATGTAGTGGAAAATCACGGTGGCCATGGTCAGCCAGGTGGACATGCGTAAGCCTTGAAGGAAAAACTTGACAAAATCAACCTCTTCAAAGTGGAGTCAGTTCTTCAAAAGACATTACAGGAAGGAAGGAAGGAAGGAAGGAAGGAAGGAAGGAAGGAAGGAAGGAAGGAAGGAAAGACAAGCTACAGAATGGGAGAAAATATCTTGAAGACAAATGTCTGATGAAGTCTTTGTACACTGGGTACAAGGAGAATCCATCATCCCAAAAAAACACCCAACCAATGGCCAAAAAAACCACTTAAAGCACAAAATATTTAAACAAGCATGTGCCGAAGAACCTCTGTGAATGACCAGATAGCACCTGTGGCCCAGGTTGGGCCCACGTTCATTCTGGGAGAAGCTGAACTCCTGCCTGTGGATGTGTTCATTCAGTTACAGTAACGCCATCAGCGCCAGCTGAGCAGGGGACCGAGCAGAGCTCTCAACTCAGGGGAGGGTTTCTTGTTCTGTGAAAGGGAGCCAGTAAGGCTTGCCTAATCTGTGTGATGCACAAGGATCCGCCAAAATTGGATAGAGATATGCCTTTGCTCTTTAAAACCTAAAACGCTCTAGCAATGGGCTAGCACAGTGAATGCAGCAATGGGCCCAGGCACAAGAACCAGTGTGGGACAGGGCAGGACCAGGCAGCATTTCTTTCTGTCCTAACAGAGGGTCGATCCAAGTCAGAACCGACTCAATGGCATCTAACAACAACAACCACTCTTCCTAGTAACGCTGGTCATGTATCCAAATACACAGGAAACATATTAATACTAAATATAGCTTCATTGTCTTAATCTATTGTTCCACAAGCTTCATTCCACCTTCTGGCTGAAATATTCTTTCAACGAAAGCTGAATAGCGAAATCCAGAGCTAGTTAAAGATGCCACAGACTAGGCCTGGCAGTCTTAGCTTTTTTGAGAGGAATCGGAATCTCAGCGGATAGTTTGCTAAAGGGTGGGCCTGGGCAATTAGCATCACGTAAGAGATGGCAGTGTCTGAAATAGGCCCATTCAAGAACAGGGTACCTCTCTTCTTGAGCTCAAATGAGAGGCCTGGTCGTCCAAAGCTCAAAGCCTAGGTACC
Organism: Echinops telfairi; assembly: GCF_000313985.2. Classification (NCBI taxonomy): domain Eukaryota; kingdom Metazoa; phylum Chordata; class Mammalia; order Afrosoricida; family Tenrecidae; genus Echinops; species Echinops telfairi. Next base: position 3,957,766 of record NW_022103968.1, on the reverse strand, counting down.
CGAGAGTGGACTTTGTTAGACAATAGGGTCCTTCTCTGAAGGGCTTTCAAGAGTTAGCAGAAACATTCCATTTCCCCATGAACTCTTTTGAAGCCCCTCCGCCCTGTATCTCTCCTTTCAAAAGAACTTACCGGATACTAAGAGTAACACATTCGGTGACACTCAAGGACAACCAGGTGTTGCCCGATGGTCCAGGCCACGTGTCCTCAAGAGCACACTCCTTTGAAGCTTTCTGGATTGCTCTTCCTGGCTCCTGACTCTTCAGCATCTTGCCGAGTGCTGGATTCATACACTGTCGTACTTTTATCACCCCGTGATCACATCTATAAACCATGATGTGGGGTGACGTACAAGGAACACCCAACTGGAAAAAGTTCCATTTGTGCTTTTTTCAACAAACCCCCTGCTGAAGGCTGGCCTCTCTCCGTTCCAGAGGACCCCCAGGGTAGAACTGCGTGGATATGTCAGCATGAGGGGCAGCCCAGCACCAGCACCGGCGTGAACTGCACTGCCCAGTCTCTATCACACCATCCATCACCAAAGCACGTTGCTGCTCTAATGATATATTAGTGTAATAATCTGCCCAGGACACACCGATGATGTCTCACTCGAAAGATGGCCTGACTTAGGAGAGTGCGGTTCCGGGAAGCGCCCAGGTACATGTGAAGGCGGTTGGCAGGCTTCCATGGGATCTAAAGTCAGCCAACAGGCACCATGAATAGCAGCCACTTACCCAGCAGCAGAGAGGAACACTGGGTTTAAATTAAATTCCCTGTCATCTTCGTAACAAATCTGCCGTCCCACTTGACCTTGGTGTCTCGGCTAATTCTAATTTGTAGGCGCCATGTTGGTTGGTGGCTGGAATATGGGTTTTGCTCTGGGGTGCGTCTGTCTGAGAGGTAGCCAAGCTGTGTCTCCAGGTCTCTTTCTTAGGGAAGCGGTGGCGCACAATACCTTAGAGGTTTTCAATCAGTTCGGAATAATTGAAATCACCCATGACGATAATCTTATCGAACACACACTTGGTCGTCCCCTACGTGTGTCATTGCCTCGCCTGCTCTATAAAAATAGATTTATCTTCCTCCCTGCTCTCTCTTCCCTCAAATTGTTTCATGTTATTAAAAACAGAAGATTGCTTGCCAGGGTTTTATTCGCCACATGTGTGGGGACATTGATCATCTCTCCTGGCTCTGGGTGAGCATGTGCACATCATTAGCTCGATGCCATTCATCTTACTCGGGTCTGGAATGCTGCTGATTGAATTAACAGGTACCAAAGTTCATTAAGACATGCCATTTACGTCACAGTCATTGTTCTTGGGGAAGGAATAATGGAAGCAGCCGAGTACAGGAAATAGTCCTCCTACAAATTGGACCCAATGCACGTAGTTGTTTCGCCCCCAAAGGACTGACTGGCTTTGAGACATGCTTCAAACTTAGAACTAACTGAGAAATTCCCCTACGGATGGGCTTATATCAAATTCCTCAAAGCTAGTATTTCCAAAATTAGGCCTCTGGGACTGCTCCCCTTTGCAGGCCAGAGGAGCACCTGGGCATTGGGCCCCCCGACTCGCGTCCACCTCCTCAAAGTCAACAGGCAACAAAGCCTACTTTCCCCCCATCCTGCCTCTGTCCAAGACCAAGTTCTTTCCTTCCTGGACCTCAGGGAAGGCTCCAGGCCTCCATCCAGCCCACCCCACTGGGCTTCCATCTCACCCACATCATTAGAGCTCCATCTCCCATCCCCCTGGGCCTCCATGCGCCCTTTTCCTCAGTGCTGTGTCTCAGACTCCTTTACATGAAAATACTACCAGTCTTCTCCACTCACGTCTCTCCATGTCATTTGTAGGCAAAATACCCAGAGTCCTTGATAGGGCCTAAAATGGCCTTTCCCCATCTCCTTCTCCACTCCGTCCCTCCTCAAACATTAGCTTAAAGCTCATGGTCTCATGCATTGCCCACGCATGCCCTGTGCACTTTCTTGCTCATGTTTTTCCACCCATGATGCCAAGTCCCATGCAAGTGCCCTTCCTCTTCTGAAGGTAGCCTGGGTAGTAACCTCCAGTGCCATCGCATGGAAGAACATCAAAAAGTATTGATTCCCTTGGTTTCTATTATTCAACAATAAGAGGCCAGCCACGTCCCTTCCACGGCCAACGTTAGAGAGAAATAGTCACAAAAAATCCACCAGGTGGAGTGCTGAGCTGTCCGCCAGCTTCCTGGTTGCCTGCTCCCATTGCCAGGGCAGTCTCTGGCTCTGATACTGTGTCTTGTCTTCTTGTTTTACCCCTTGAGTACACTGTGTGTGAAACAGCTACGGGAATTCCCTTGCCAGGTTTGGGGGCGCCCTTATCGCCTAAACCGTACGTCAACAGCACCTGATTGCATCAGAAGGAATTGATGGGCTTGGTGGCATTCCCAAGGCATTGGTTGGGGCAACTGTGAGGAGAAAAGCTTCTCGACAAACACCTGGCTTCTGGTAGCATCCTGACAGCGTTCTGCCTTAGCTCCACATAAAGCAGGTGAAGGGAGTCAGGCAAACACACTGAACACTCGCCCTAGATGACTTCTAAATACGAGCGGGCACCCAAAATATAAAGGGAAAAGTTCTGATGGGCAGAGCTTCCACAGTACGCATTCCCTGCTAGGCGAGCACCAGTCAAGTCACGCTGAGTTGGTGCACCCGGTGGCCTGGGAAGCTTCTCTCTGGTCACAGTGAATTTTTTCATAAAAGCAGTTTCGCTTGAACTCTGTTTTGGTTGTTGTTGTTTGGGTTTTGTTATGGTGGATTTAAGAGAACAGCATGCTTCTGTGACATTTTGTTTTCTGCTTGGGAAAAATGCCTTAGAAACGGTTGTGATGTTGAACACAGCTTACAAGCACGCACTATGGGAAAAACACTGTACGAGTGTTTTCCTCATTTTAATTGATAACAAACCTCGTTCCGGACGTCCGTCAACTTCCCGAACAGATGAAAATGTTGACTCGTAGTGCATTTGGAGTTCGTTCCATGGGTCCGAATGTTCATCAAGCTTTGTATTTAGCGGTTCTGAAAAGATTGCATAACAGTGTGCCACAAAAAAGGCAGGGGGAAAAATAAAATAAAAATAATTTTTTAAAAAGGCAGAGGGAGACTGGTTTTGCCACTACGGCAATGCACCTGCTCACGCAGCCATCTCAGTGTGCCAGTTTTGGGCAAAAAAACCCAGCATGCTTCTCTTACTGCAGGCAGCTGACTCACCTGATCTCGCTCCCTGCGACTTCTTTTTGTTTCCCTGGATGCAGAGGGGCATGAAAGGACAGCAATTTGATGACATAGAAGAAGTGAAGAAAAAACAACAATCAGGAGGTTCTGTCAGCCATCCTAACAGATGAGTTTGAAAATGTTTCCAAGATTGGAATCACAGATTTGACAAATGTATTAAGTGTAATGGAGAGTGCTTTGAAGGTGATAAGGTTGTTTTGTAAGAAAAATTTAAGTACATAGCTTTGGGAGGGGGGGGATCCAGTTTTTGGGTGGGGGTGCCCCTTCACAACTGAAGAATCATGGCATTTGAACTTTCTGTGGAGGGTAATCATGAGAGATGTTTTGGTTTGGCCTCAAATTTAGCAACCAAAGAACATCTTTGGTGCTTTCTCTTCCCTTTATGGGGTTGACATTGAGTCGAACATTTCTCAATTGGTTTCTGAAGGTCTAAGGCATAATGGCCCCTCCCTGCCAGCCCATTGGCAAACATCTTAAAAGTTTCCTGCATTTTAACCTCTTGAACCTGAAAACACACATCAAGAAGGAAAGCCAGAGATTTTTCTTTTTCTTTCTTCTTCTTTTTTTTTAAGCATAGGTAAGGAGCCAAGGTGGTGTGTGGTTCAGCATCTGGCTGCTAGCTGAAACGGCAACAGTTCAAACTCACCAGCTGCCCTGTGGGTGAAAGGTGAGGCTTCTGTGAAGATGAGTCTTAGGAACTCCGGGGGGCCGTCCGCTCTGTCCCCTAAGGCACCGGGAGTGAGCATCTCTGGGTTAGTCACCATTGGTAACTGTGTTTTAAGCTGAAAGAGATTTAATGCTGGAAATGTGTCATCAAAAAGTCGTTCCAACTCACTCATTGCCATTGAGTTGATTCGGACTCACAGGGCAGAACAGGCAGGCTGGTGAGTTTGAACCACTGACCTTGCAGTCAGCAGCACAATGTGTCACCCACTCCCACCAAGGTTCCTTTGTATATAATTGCTGTTGGTTCCGTCTTGGGCATCACAATAGCTGTTGTTGGGTGTTGTCCAGTTGGTTCCAACTCACGAGACCCGGTGGACGAGAGGACCCGCCCTCTCCTGGACCGTCCTCACCATGGTCCTTAAGATTGTGCCCCCTGCTGCAGCCACTGTGCCCGTCCATCTCCCTGAGGGCAGGCCTCTTTTCCCTGCCCCTCTTCTTGGCTAAGCATGATGGCCTTCCCCCGAGACTAGTCTCTCTTGATCACATGTCCAGAGTCTGTGGGGCAACGTCTCCAAACCCTTGTCTCCCAGGAGCCTTCTGGCAGCGTGTCTTCCCAGATAGATTCGTTTGGTCTTTTGGCGGTCTGCGGCACGCTCACACGCACAAAGTGTTGAACCCGGATTAAGATCGTTAGTCAATAGGAAAATAAGGTCATTGTTATTGAATGGCGAGGATGCGAATGAAATTCTTGGTCATCTGAAGTCTTGTTTAATTAATGATGTATGTTAAAAAAAACTGGGTAAAAATAACTTCAGAAATACAGCGACTCCGTGGCAGGCCCCACGCAGAAGCTATAAAGTAGAGTAAATGATCTGAAAAATAAACCAGAAGAACCGGGGTGTAATTTAGTTTAAAAGTTGTATTAATAAAATATGTGATGCCATATTCTGCCTTTCATCTAAAAAGTTGTGCTTCTTGATGATCAGCATGTGCACCTCTCGAATTGCTTTTCCAATCATTCACATCATCAGCAACGGCATGACACACGTGTGGCGGCGGCAGACTGCTGCACCACTTGGCTTTCAAGGCTGGACCACCTGCCTGCCCGTCCTTCCCACTCCCAGACCAGCACCTTCCTCCATCGGCAGTGTCCACAGAGAAATTGGATCCCTTTGCTAAGGAGCTTCTACGGGTGTGGCTAAAGCCCAGATGTGGCTAAAGCCCAGGTGTGGCTAAAGCCCAGGTGTGGCTGAAGCCCAGGTGTGGCTCTTAACCCATCCTCAAAGCCCCTGTGACATTAACAGGGGCTTCAAATATGACACCAAGAAAGCAGGTTAGGAGTGTGGGAAACTCCCTGAGTGGCACAAACAGTTAAGAGCTTGAGGCCTTACTAACCCAACATGTGGGGTTCAAGGGCAGCTTGGAAGCAGGTCCTGGTGACCTATTTCAAAAGGGCACAGGCACGGGAAGCCTGAGGGGGGCGCAGGTCCACCCCCAGCACATGAGGTTGCCCGGAATCAGAACGGGCTCCACAGTGACAGTTGGTTTGGGTTTTGGATCCTCAAGGCAGCCCTGGATGGTCATCGCTTTAAGTGATGGAGGGTGGGATGGGTGATGAACTGGCTAGTGAGAAGACGCCCCTGCAAGGGGAGTCAAAGGGAAACGCAAGGAGAGGGGAGAGAAGGGGAGAGGAGAGGAGAAAGGGGGAAATCAGGGGCAACAAATTGAGTATTTATTGCTTTGTTTATTTATTTTTGTCTGGAGGGAGAGAATATAATTGCAAATCTGTATACTAGGCAAACACATATTACCCTGTAAAAAGCCCTATGGCGTTCCTTGTTGGGGATCATCAGTGAAGGACGGTCGTCCTTTCCCTTTGGAGGCAGGCACATTGCTGCAACAGAGCACAGGAAAGTCTGTGTGTGAAATACAAGGGTCTCAGGTGTGCAGGGAACCCCGTGTCTACTGCCTGGCTTCTCCTGTGTACCCAGCCCCAGGCTCTAACCAGCACCTGCCGGACAGCACAGGTGCATGAAAACCTCTCTCTGCACATTTCTCCAGACCTGTAGCGTGAAGTCCAGGAGGACAAAGCTGCTTCCCAGCACCAAGAAGCCAGCCATTGCTGCCGCCTGGGCCAAGATCTTCTCCGAGTCTGAAGTGCCCCTCGGGCCATAACCCAGTGTGTTAGTCTGGGTATATTAGAGAAACAAATCCACAGAAACTCAAATGTATAAGAGAGAGTTTTATATAAAGGGTAATGCACATCAAGAAAACATCCCAATCCAGTGCTGCCCAAGCCCACAAGTCCAACATTAACCCATTTGTCCGATACCAATCCACAAAGTCCTCCTCCATCTCACAAAACAGATGTAATGATGCCTACTGCAGGAGGAAAGCCGAGTCAGTGAATGTGTAAGCAACTCAGCGCTGCCAGGGGTCTCCACACTGCTGCTCCAGAACCCATGGATGCACTGGGGTAGGTCTATGTGGCTTCTCCTTAAGGAGGTCTTGCAGTAAGTGAGCCTTGCCAGCTGAAGCAGGGAACTGGCTAAGGTAGCTGCACCCTGGTCCGACCATCAGAAAGCAAGAGACCCGAGAACTTGAAAGGTGAGGTTCACTGAGCCATTTATCCCTCTGCCCTTCAATTAACCCCACATGTGTTTATCAGCCAGGTTGGCACAATAAGCTAACTACCTCAGCCGGCCAGCCTGTGGGAGGCAGGGCACCCTCTCAAGCAGAAATTGTAAGCTTAGAACATTACTGGCAGCTGCTTGTGCTTGACCTTCCCGGTGTGGCCACATTCAAATTGGGGCTTGGAATTGTAGACTTCTGTTTCACATGCACACATAGGGTTTCAGGAGTCCTGGTGTTGGAGTGGTGATGCAGTGGGCTGCTAACAGCAAAATCAGCAGTTGGAGCCCACCAGCAGCTCCTTGGGAGAAAGATGAGGCTTTCTTTCGCATAAACAGTCTTGGATATCCACCAGGGTGGTTCTATCCTCTGCTATAAGATTACTGTGAGTCAAATAGACCGGATGACAATGAATTTTATCTTGTTTTTTTTTGTTTGTTTGTTTTTAATATCTATGGTTTTAGGGCTTCGTTTGAAAACCAGGACAAACCAAGGACCCGAGTTTGCCTGCTGTCAGGACAACCATTGGCTGAGTAGTGACTCTGGGTACAACCTGAGCAAATCGGTTTGCCCAAATCCCCACTCCTCTCTATTGCCCCTTGGACACTGAGATTGAAGCTCCAGACGCTGTCAGGCATTTGAGTTTGCAGTCCCAGCTCCGTGCCTCAGAATCCTTTGCTACATTCCATCCCTATAACTTGTCAGAGGCTCAAGCTTTAAACCAAAGATAAAATGAACTTGCAGTGCGAGGACTATCAGGTCCGTGGGTGGAGCGAACATTGTTCACTCTGCCATTTACTAGCAGGCTGGTGAGTAGAACCCACGCACCAGTTCCGCCTAAGAAATGCCTGGAGATCAACTTCCGTCAGATTAACCCATTGAGAGCCCCGTGGAGCAGAGTTCTCTGAGCATGCGTGGGAGCTCTCTGTACAGCTGAAGGTTGGCTTTGTGTTGTCAGTGACCTTGCAGTCACTTGGCCAACTGCTGGCCTTGTTTGATGTCACCCCATTGGTTCCACTTCATGGCCACCCCATGCTCAGCAGAAGGAAACCCCGCCTGGTCCTGAGCCTTCCTCACAGCATTGCCATGTTGAGCCTGTAGCTGCAGCCACTGGGTCAATCCATCTCGCTGAGGGTCCTCCTCTTCCACAGACCCTCTGCTCTACCAACCATGATGTCAGGGATCACTGCAGCTGTTTCCTCTCATTTCGAGTCGTGCCCCGTCTGCAAATGAAGGTTTTACGGTAGCTGGCTCTGCCTGCATCGTTAGGAAGGACTCGGCCCGAGGAGCGGCTTCCCCAGTCAGACTCCCAGGGCTTTCCAAGGAGAAGGGCGCAGGCTCCGGCCCGCTGTCCAACGGTGTCTTCCTGCTCTTCGGAAGGCTGGCAGTGGCTCATGTTCAGGAGTGAGCTGCCTGTCCTCCGCCCCCGTGTCTTCGTGTGGAGGCTCTGCGGAAGCCTGTCCCTCATGGGGGACTGATGGCATTTGACATACCAGTGGCAAAGCTTCCAGCAGCACAGTAGCATACAAGCCACCACATTACGACAAACTGACAGCGGGTATGGGAGTGGGGGCACCTTCAGGTTCCCGTGTTGGAACTCAGTTTTCTCCCTTGTGACGTGGGAAGTGTGCACGCCCCTGGAACTCTCTGGAAACTTTCCTGGTGCTGACTTACAAACCACAGACTCGCCCACCGCACCGCCCCTCCTGCCTGTGCTCCTGAGATTTGAGGGCATCGGTTTTGAGCCTCTCACCTGCATTTCCTGTGTGCTGAAAACGTTTAATCGTTTGAAAGCTAGCCCAAGGAGTCAGTGACAGAATGCTGCTCATGCAGACAACCGGGAGCACCCCGCCCCCCTTGACCTGATGGCTATCCACCAGACAGGAGGCCACCACACGCACAGACCAGTCTCCGGGCCTCTCAAGCTCCCCTGCTAGCAGGTCTTAGAAAGAGGCCGGTGACTCCGTGGGCCTCAAAAGCCAGCTTCCATCTCATTTTGGAAGTTCACCTGCTGGGCTCAGCTTCGCGGCAGCTTGACCGAGAAGAAGGGCGCCCCGGTGGTGAGGCGGTTACACGCTGGGCCGCCAGCCGCAAGGCCGGCAGTCGGAAACCACCAGCCGCACCCCTGGGGAGAAAGAGGAGGCTTTTCGTCCCCATCAGGAATTGCCGTCTCAAAAGCCCCCCCGGGGCAGCTCTACCCTACCCCATAGGGTCACTGCGAGTCATCACTGACTCACAGCAGGGGCTTTTTGAGTCTGACGGTGGAGAAGTGGGGTCTGCAGCCCTTTCACAGGAGTTCCTGCATCATGCCTCTCAACCCATCACGACGGTGGTCAGTCTGCCAAGCCCCCCTCACTGCCCCCCCCCCACCCGGGAGCGGGCGGAAGCATCCAGGCCGTGGGAGGCACAGCTCCCGGATACAGGCTCTGTGGGAGGCTGGGCATGAGAAAGAATGGCCCAGAAACATCCCAAATGCACCCCGCCTCATGTAAAACTTTTATTTCCCTTCCTGCCAAATGACGTCCTTGAGATTTTTTTTTCTTCTTTCCAAAAATTTCCCCAGAGTGCAATACATCTCGCAACTTGTTACTCGTTACGCAGCATGTAGTAAAGTGTGAGGCAAAAAGTATGATTCTGAAATGCACGGCAGAATTAGATCTTCTCTCCTCAGGATGGATTGATTAGGTCCTTGCCGGCCGAAGTCAGCTCTAAATGGCTCTGGGTGGATGCGCCATCTGACGAGGCATCAGGCTGAAGGGAGGCGGGCACCCACGGAGCCCAGCATTGAGTGAGAGCCCTCTGATGACGAGCTTTTCAAAGACATTCGGGGCTTGGGCTTTGGGTCTGCTGCTCACCATGGGTGGGGGGGGTGGGGGTATGAAATATTAATCCCTGAATTTGTTCCTCCGTGTCCGAGAATCACGCCAGATGAGGCCATTGTGGCTTAGTTCAAGGAGGAGAGCGGCAGAGAGGGGGGTTTTCCAAACATTGGCTTGAACACATGTAATATAGGAGCAAACACCTAGGACCACACCCACCGCCATCAAGCCCCTGACCCCTGGCCACACTGTCTAGGGTTTCCTGAGGGAGCAGACAGCCTCAACTTCCTCCCTCAGGTCGGTAGGTGGGTTTGAACTGCTGGCTTGTGGAACTGCCCGGTGCTTACCTCACAGGCCACTGAGGCTTGTTTGCGATATATTAGACAAAAACAAGTTAGCGTGCAAACCCCACTGTGGCTGAGCCAATTCTGACTTCAGATGACAGTAGCCAGGACTCCCGGTGTGGTGCACCTTCATGGCAGTAGAAAGCCTTGTCTTCATCCGTCAGAGCGGTTGCTGAGTTCAAACCGTTGCCATCGGCGGGGCTCTCCTGCGATGCACGTCCCTGCCATGGAGTCGATCCCGGTGCGTAAGGACCCGATAGAGTGGGGGGACAGCCGGGGGGTTGGGGGGGCTGCCCCTGTGGGTTTCCACTGGAGTAGAAAGCCTCATCTTTCTTCGGTGGAGTCAGTAGTGGTTCCGAACTTCCGACCTTGTTCGTGGTGAGAAGACCAATGTGCAGGGGGCATATTTTTTGGAAGATTATTTTTCTTAGAGAACGATGACGCTGTCTACTCCCGTAAGGAGCACAGTCTGGGAAACCCACAGGGGCAGTTCTCCCTGTGCTGTAGGGTCGCTGTGAGCCGGCACTGGCCTGATGGAAGTGAGTTTTGCTTGGTTGCATGGGTCACTGTGAGTCAGAATTGACAGGGCAGCCCCCGACAATGACCACAGGCTAGTGTACAGCAGCATCGAGGCATTCCCATGGAGGCACTGACCTCAGACACTCACCCGGGGCCTCCGAGAGACAAGTCGCTCAGAGAAGAAAAGCGACCAGACGCCTCTTTGCAGCCAACGTGTGAGAGGTTGGCTCGTTCACTTTGGAAAGACCAGTCCCCCAGAAAGGCCAGTCCCTCTGGCCTGACCAGAAGAGGGTCGGGGAAAGGAGAGAAATCCTCCCTGAGATGGACGGACACAAGTCAGGACATGAACGCAGACACATGGGCAGATGGCTCAGGACCGGCAGTGGTTCGTTCCAATCAAACCACTGGCATGGATTTGAGCTGGCTCCATGGAAACCAGCATAACCTTGTGTGAGCAAGGTCTTGGGGAGCCCCCCCCCAAGCCCCTGGGATAAACCAAAGAGCTCTGTTTTCTCTCTCATCCTGTTAGAAATTCTGTAGATGGGTCTGGGCCTCGCCACCCTAATGTCAACAGCACCTTGAGGATCTTTATAGACGACATAAGAGGCCTCTTCAAGAGGGCTGTTTATGAGTCACATGTTTGGTCTAATAATAACATTTTTATTTATTCATGGTGGATAAGGGCAATCAGGAGCAAAATGATTGCTAGAGACCTCAGGAAGGGCACCCCAAGGCCATGGCCGGGACCGCATGGATGTGTTGTTTGGGGGGATCATGCGCCAGCCCACACGGAGCCCACTCAATGGGCCGGAGCTGGGAGCGTGGGGCCGGGTACGAGCCGGAGAGCATGTATAAGGGAGGCTGGGAGGCCCACTGCTATCCAACTCAGCTACCCTGCTGAGACACGCTCCTGATCAGTTGTTACGACGACGTGCATGTCCTGGGCAGATGGGCCACTGACAGCTGTCTCTGAGGGGACTATATCCACTTCATTCATTCATTCATTCATTCACTCACTCAGCCCTCTCTAGGACTCTAACGAAGCACATCCCAGCCCTGTGCTAAACCTCGGGAACACAGTGCTAGCAAAGAACAGGAGCCCTCTGTCTGGCCAGGGAGATGGCGTTCCACAAATAACAATGTCACAAATACACGCGGTTACAACTTGCAATAAAGGTTTTCAAGGAGAAGAGCCGGGTGCCCTGTGGCTGACAGAAGATTCCATTCTGCAGGGGCGCGGGGACCAGGAAGGCATGACCTGAGGTGTGACTTTCTACCAGAGACAAACGAGTCAACTGAAGAATAAGTACACGTGGGCAGGCCCAGAACTTTCTAGGTTGACAGATCCACAGGTGGGGGCTTCAGGTGGTATTTGTAAAGAGTGAGAGGATTCTCGGCGTGTCTGGCTTAATAAGAGAGTGGGCATGACTGGAGATGGTGTCTCAGGGGTGGCTGGGTACCAGGCAGGCCCTTGAGCAATGCTATGGCTTTGTGGATCTGCCCATGGACGCAACGGAGCATCTCAAGAAGAAGCGGCGTGCGATCAACAACTTGGGGCTCTATGCAGGTGAGATTGAAGAAGAAAGACGGCCGTCCGGAGCCGGTGCAGAGAGCAGCACATGGGTCCAGGTGAACATAGGCGGTCAGCTGGGTCATGACCGGTGTGCTATTACTTTGGTTACCGAGTCCAGCCACAAGCAAATTGCTCTGAACTGAGAGGATCCCCAGGGGGTATGAAGATGGCCCACAGCTCATTCTTCCTGGGCTCAGAAAAGCCCCTGGCAGCCCCTTTTTGGATTTGAAAGGGCTTCTCACATGCGGAAGCCTGGTAACGTCGTCGAGGGTCACCTCCAGGATTCTGCAGGGACCGTGCTCCCTCCCTGCCCCCGCATGGATGCCTTCCTATCTGCTGCCTAAACCAGAGGCGCAGGGAGAGCACTGGTCTTGGTGTCTCGGACAGGGCACCGTGGACTGAGGACTGGAACGGACACAGAAGAACACAACCTACGAGCCCGATGGCCTGGCGTGAGGGTCCAGTCGGGAGACAGGAACTGTCGGTTATTCCCACAATAAGACTTGCCAGCAAGAATGGTTCATGCGGTAGTGTGGAAATGCAACGGCAAAGAGGAGGCACTAAGAGATCAAGCTTCAGGAGCAAAGTGGTGTCGTTAGATTTCTGATGACTTAGATGGTGGCAGGAAGCTCCCCGTGGGGCTGGGAGGGCTTGGTGGAGCAGGTTTCTCGGGGGCTAAGATGAGGCCGGTGCTGTGGTTCATGGAAAGACCCACAGAACCATTGGCTGTTCTTGACCATAACAAGCAGCAGGCCCCGCCTCCCTTCTCTCCCGTGGATTCTATCGGTCGTTTCCCAACAGGGGCCACCCGTGCTTGGTAAAGCAGCGCCCAAAACCCTCTACCGACTCATATCGACCCTATAGGACAGAGTAGAACTACGCTCAAGGGTTTCCAAGATTGTAACTCCTTTTTTTATGATAAACCTTTTAAAAAACATTTTATTGGCACACAATTTATATATTATATGATTGAATAATTCAATCGTTTGATCATATCAAGGGGAATTGTACAATCAGCACATCTATCCAGAGCATCCCCCCAGACCCTCCCCCACCATGGTTAAATCACCTTTAAAACAAGTGGTGCAATCACGATCCTTCCTCGTACTCCTACACAGAAGACATCAGAAATAGACCAGACAGACATCCGTGCATTGCTGTGTAGTTTACAATGGTTAAAAAAAACACACACAAAAAAACCCCTGGAAACAGCCTGAATTTCCATCAATAGACAAATGGATGAAGCAAAAACCTCTGGTAACTACACACAATGGACCACGACGCACCCCTAAACACTAGTGATGGAACTGTGACACCGCATTGCGTGGAAAGAGTCGGAGGATATTATGCTGAGTGAAGTTAGCCAAGCGCGCACGCGCGCACACACACACCCCCGCCCCAATAACACGATTGTAACCCTTTGCAAGAGTAGAAAGCCTCATTTTTCTCCAGCCGAGCAGCTGATCGATTCAAACTGCGGACCCTGCCGTCAGCAGCCTAATCCTCCTGACTGGCCGCAGCGCTCCTCGGTGATGAAGCCGAGCGACGGTGAGAGGAGATCGTGATGAGACGGATGCTGCCGTGGCTGCACCAGCAGGCTCCAGCGCGAGAGCCATTGTGAGGACGGCGCAGGACCAGGCCGTGCGCGGTTCTGCTGAGCACAGACTCCGTAGCACCTAACAGCCGGGGCAGCTGCGCACCGCCTGGCCGAGTGCGGTCATTCCGGGCCTGTGCCGAGCCTCCCATCGCTGAGCTTCCGGGTCTCCCTTCTCACAGAGCTTTCCTTCTTTGCAAGTTGGAGGTTTGGGGGGACCTTGCGTTGAGCAAGTCCATGGGCGCCGTTTTTCTGTGAGCACCTGCTCCCTTCCTATCCCTGTGTCCCATTTGGTCCCTTCCCACAATGTTGCAACATCCCCCCTAGTGTGAGGCACCCCTAGCAGACTGCGGTGCGGTAGAACATCAGTGGCCTATGCGTGAGGACCCCGGACATCATTGTGTGGCCCCTTTGTCGAGGTGTGGGGTGACCGCAGTGGTGTGGACCAGAACAGACACATCGCTGAGGCACGCGCAACGGAAGGGTGGGTGGGGCCCAGAAGTAATCTTGTCGTTCCTGGCAGTGTCCCAAGGGATCAGGGATCTGCGGGTACTTTGTGTTACTCTCCTCCGGCCTAGAAGGTGTCTTTTCTCTCTCGCCGTCTGCAAGGTCTTCTCGTTGATCTTCGGTCCCATCCGTTTGACTACAGCGTACTTAGCGGTTTCCTGCGGGAGATTTGATGATTTTGTTAAAAACGATTTTGATGCTTATATTTTATTAATTCCAAAAGAAACTTACAGTTTATCTGTTTTTTGGGGGGTGGGGGCATTGAATTTGTCATTAGTTTTTATTTTTTTCAATTATTTTTTAATCATTTTATTGGGGGCTCGTACAACTCTCATCACAATCCATACATAAATCCATGATGTCAAGCACATTTGTACATATGTTGCCATCATCATTCTCAGAACACTTGTTTTCTACTTGAGCCCTTGGTATCAGCTCCTCATTTTCCCCTCCCTCCCCACCCCTTCCCTCATGAACCCTGGATAATTTATAAATTATTATTATTTTGTCATATCATACAGATTGCTCTCTCCCTTCACCCACTTTTCTGTTGTTCATCCCCCTGGGGAGGGGGAGCTATATGTTGATCATTATGATCAGTTCCCCCTTTCTCCCCACCCACCTTCCCCCTACCCTCCTGGTCGAGATTTGATGATCTTATGGAATGTTTCGGTTTCCTAGATTTGGGAAATGTCAGCCCATCCCCTCACATCTTGACTGCTCTGTCCCCGCTCCTGTTTGTTTGAGATTCTGGTGACGTGTCCGCCAGATTACCGGAGAGGATCACACAGGTCACGGAGGCTGGTCAGCTTCCCACCTGCCTTCCGCTCTATTCCTCAGCCTGGGTAAGTGCTCTCTCTTTTCCTTCAGGTCTACGGACCTGCTTTCCCCGCTGTCTCCCACCCACTGCAGGCCACATCCTGTGGGGTTTTGTTTTTTAACTTTGCAGGCTAGCGTTTCAGTTCCAGCTTTGCATTCTCCTTTTCAGTCGTGTCCATTTCTCTGCTCAGATTTCAGACGAGGCTTTCCCTTATCTGCGGTCACTGCTGAGGAAATCTTCTCCACGATTTCTGGGTCACGTGGAAGGGCCAGTATCTACCGATTTGCTTTTACTCTGTCCTGTCTCCAGGTCACACGTCCATGGCTCTTTCGGTATCTGGTACTGTCTTATATTGTGTTGAACAATGTGAGTGATCCTCCACGGAGACACGGGGTTCTGTTATGTTTCTCTGAGGAGCGTTCCTGGGTTGGCTGCTTGGTTTGTGGGTCTGCTTTCTGGGAGGCAGCGAGCCTGGCTAGATGAGATTCCAACTGGCTCCTCTGAGGTGCCGAGAAGATGAAAAAAAGAAATCTCCACTCATTTCTCGTATCTTCCCCCTTGTTTCTTTCTGTCAGGACCCCCGGAGCCTTCCCCAAACACATGTGGTTCTATGCCAGTCAAAGCTTCGGTGGAGCTCACGTGAAGGTCTTGGGCGAATCCTTCTCTGGCTTTGTGTACATGCTCCGCCTCCCTTACGTTCCATGTCAGCCACGCATGAACTGGGCACTTGGCTGGTCCAGGACAGTCCATGTGTGGACACCCCAGACCAAGAATGGAATTCAAACGGCTGCCTCATCAATTTTAAAATGCTACGTGGAAGCTACTTTTAAGGAGAAGATGGGACAAGTGGAAATCTCACTCCATTGGGTCCCCGGACGTCAAGGATCCATCCCGTCACACTCCCCGCTCCTTTGTCCCTCTCTGTTCTGGTCGCGCAGTGCCCTCAAGTCATAGCGACAACACTTCTTCCAAGACTGATCGGTTCCTCCTCCTGCCGTGGGACAGCCGTTCTCCTCCACCAACACCGTCATGGAAAGGCATCCGTTTCCCTTGGTCTTCCGTGCATGTTGTCCAGAAGCAGCCATCACTCATGTCCTCATCCATCCACTCACGATGAGTGAAAGGCCAGCCAGTCGTTTAGTTATAGCTTTTAATAAATGACAGTTCTTCTCCATACTCATCTGAAACCCTACCCTACGCTCTTTCGTGGGTTCCCTTTGAAGTTTGGAGCCTCTTTCTTGACCTACCCCTGGCCTGCCCATTTCTTCTCCACCACTTTGTAAAGGTCAGCAGGGATCCCAGTTTTAATGGGGCTTCGTGTGGTCATTTGACATGTCTGCTCGGGCTAGTCACCAGGTGTAACTGCTGCTGCTTTACCAACACTGCATTTAATACTCCTCTTCTGTGAACGCCCACCTACTCCCAGCCCCCTCCGCCCCAGCCCCCAGCGCTTTCCGCCAACCATGGACATGACCATGACCTCGTTCCAGCAAGCGCCAGCCTGGCCCTGGGATTGCTGCTCTGTCCAGGCAGGCCTCTCATCCCACCATGTGTGAGCTAAAGACACACCCCTCAGAGCTGCCTGCCCATTGGGGGCTGACGGAGCAGGACTGTGTGGTGGCATTTCCAGACCATCGCCCTCCTCTGCACGTAACCTCGATTACATTTACAGCGCCCATCTTCATATGGAACAAAATCATTTCCATGCTACAAAATTAAAAAAAAAAAGACTCTGGAGTATAATTTGGCTATAATAAGTGGCTATTATCCAAATGCAATTGAAAGGGATTTAATATTAAAAACACAGATTAATTCACTAAGTAGGTGACTATGACAAATGCCCTGCAAACCTGTCAACAGAACCAAACTGTGCCCGAAATAAGAACCACAGCGTGGATTTCGATTTTGAAAGGTTACGGACTTGAAAACAATGCCGAGCTCTGTGCGCACTGCATTTAGGGGCTTTATTTCCTTCCAACACCAGCTGTTGGCGTGTTTGCTGACATTTATTCATATGCAAAAGCGTGCGCTCAGGAGAGGGCCCCTCCAGGCCTGAAAGGACCTGGGCCCAGTTCCTGATGGACACACAGGGAAAGCTTACGTTTGAATGACTAGTGAAAACACCAAAAGAAAGCAGGAATCAGAGACCCAGCAACGTAAATGAAGGCCCCCGTGGAAGCCAGAGCGGGTGGGAGGCTTGATTTCTGTGGCTGGTTAGTATCGTACACTTACATGCAAGTGCAGACCCAGGGAGAATAGGTCCAGTCTTCAGTGCCAGTACATAAAATGTAATAAGCCCATCAGATCACATTAGAAAGCTGATCCACTCTGACAGAGCCGGGGGAGCCCAGACATGGGAAACCCACAGGCATGCCAAGCAATAGACCCAACGTCGATGTATATGTGCACCAAGGTACGTGTTTATAGGTAAACATGCTCACGCGCACAGGTACGGATCAGCACACACACACACACACACACACACACACACACAGGCACTTCAAAAGGCTATCTTTTCACTCCATTGTCCACGGACGTTCTGACACACCCTGGTTTATGGTGATGCTGTCGTCGTGGGCTGTCAAGCCGATTCCAATCAAAGTGCCCTGTGTGAAGAGGAGCAGGCCCCATGGGGTCCCTGGGCTGTCATCTTACAGGGGCCTTCTCTCCTGCAGACCCACCAGGGCATCCAAGTCGCTGAACTTTCAGTGAGTAGCTGAGTGTTTAAACACTGCGCCACCAGGGCCCCTTACATTCGGTGAGTGGGTGAATGAATGAGCGAGTGCACGGGTGTGTGAGTGAGCCAGGAGACTAGTGTGTGAGTGAGTGGGTGGGTGTGTGAGTGAGTGAGTGTATGTGAGTGAGTGTGTGTGTGTATGTGAGTGATGTGTGTGTGTGTGTGTGTGTGTGTGTGTGTGAGTATGTGGGTAAGTGAGTGGCTGGGTGGATGAGTGAGTGATTTTTTTCTAATAGGGCCTTTTTCAAATGGCAATCCATATACTTTATTCACTGAGAGGTTAGTTACCCAGCTTTTTAAAACAAATTCACAGTAGTTTTATCAACTTACAACTCAAAGGCAAGCAAAATTCACAAAACAAAACATTTGATACTCATGATGAATATTTAAATGTGCATTCATTTTCCCTTTTCAAAGGAAATTTAATTTGCCCCAAGAATGGAATTCAAACGACTGCCTCATCAATTTTAAAATACTACGTAGAAAATGTTTGCATTTGTATCAAGAAGACGCCGAGAACCTGTAGAGAATTGTTCTGCCCGGTTTCTGATAGCTCACGAGCCTCCCTGTGACCTGGGGTGGCTTATCTGCACGTTGGCTCTTCGTGAGAACACGTGAGGCCCCCAAGCAGGAGCCAGGGTGGCCCCTTCACCCTCAGAACCAGAATGCCAGTGGCACAGCAGTGGGGATGGAAATCTGATTGAGTCGTTGGGCTGTAGCTTCAAGAGAAAACGCATCACCCCAGAAAGCCCTGTCATGGTGTGTTGGTCTGAGTAGACGAGAGAAACAAATCCAGGGAGACTCACATGTGTATAAGAAAGAGCTTTATATAAATCGCAATTGTAGGGAACATCCCAGCCCAGTACAGATCAAGCCCATATGTTCGAGACCAATCTCTAAAGTCCTCTTCAGACTCATGCAACACATGCAATGACACCAAATGCAGGAGGATCACAGGCCAGTGGGTGGAAAGTCTTGTGGATCCAGTGGTGGTGGCAGCATCTCAGCACTGGCAGGGGTCGCCACGTGGCTCCTCCAGGTCCAGGGCTCTGGCTCCATCAGTGTAGCTCCATGTGGCTTGTTAACAGGAATGTCTCGCAGGGAGAGTCTGTGTGTCCCACCTCCAGGGAGTTCTTTATTTCCTTCACACCTCCAAATGAGGTCATCAAGCTGCAACCTGATTGATAGGCTAGACTCTACCCCTTGGCAAGTTGACACCAGATGATGTAACTACCACACACCAGTCCAGCCGGGAGTGTGCCTCATCACCAGGCATGGCCAAGAAAGGGGAGAAAACACATCTTTAATGACCACGAAAGGCCATGTGGCCTGTCAGGAAAGGGCTCCATTAAAAAATGCAGACATTGCGGCAGGGGAGTGAAGAGTGGCCCTGGAGCCAGGCATGCAGGAGCCACAGCAGTGGAAGCCCCCCCCAGGACTTGCAAAACACCCCATGTGGGTGGGGGGCACTGGGCAGCAGATAGAGGCCACCTCCCGTCCTCTGGGTGCATCCAGATTCCAGCTCCCTCAGAGGTTGGAGTGGGTGGTGTGTTGGGCTGCTTACTGCAAGGTCAGCAGTTCAAAACCACCAGCAGCTCCATGGGAGAAAGAGGAGGCTTTCCACCTCCGTACAGAGCTACATTGTCAAAGATCTACAGGGAGTTCTGCCCTACAGGCTCGCTATACGTTGGAATTGATTTGACAGCCGTGAGCTTTATCTTTTTGGCTTAGGAGACTTACCAGAAGGAGCCCTGGTGGCATTGTGGGTTACAAACCGAACTGCTAACTGCAAGGTTGGCAGTTGGAAACCACCAACAGCCCTGCGGGGGGGTGGGGGGTGGGGGTGGCAAGGAAAGATGAGACTTTCTACTCCCATAAACAGATCTTGGAAAACCATAGGGGCAGTTCTACCCTGTTCTATAGGGTCTCTGTGAGTAGGTAGCTACTCGATAGCACTGATTTGGGGTGGGGCTTTTTTGGTAATTGATTGAGAGGAACCCCGGTGGTGCAGTGATTCTATATTGAGCTGCTAACCACAGGTGAGCAGTTCGAAACCACAAGCCACTCTGTGGGAGACAGCGGAGGCTTTCCCTTCCTGCACAGACTTGTGGTTTCAGAAAGTCTCAAGGGCGGCTCCCCCCTGTCGTGGAGGGTTGCCGTGAGCCAGCGTGGCCTCTGTGGCAGCAAGCTTGGTGGGTTTCCCCCACAGGACAGCTTCGGGCATCAAATGTGAAGAAACACTGGTGCCGGGGAGTGGAGCTCCTCTGCGACTCTTGAGCGCACTGAAGGCCCCACCCCCACCCCACCCCCAGAAGTTTAGAGGACCCTCCAGGGTGCCTGCCCACCCTGACTTCTGTGCTTGAGGGTCTCAGAGAAGAACATGCTACTTCTATGCCCAGGCAGTTTGCCCTTGAGCACAGTTGCGGCTAAGCCAGCCCACATCTGCTCTGCTCTGCACCATGTGTGGGTGGCCAGTCTCCCTGCCTGGGGAGCCCAAGTACAATTGCCAGAGAATTCCAACCGGAATAGAAGTTGGAGCGAATGTGGTGCTTTCATAGATTAGGACCACCTGGGTGGTGAGGGGTGGGAGGAGAGAGTGGGAGGATGTCAAATGAAGCCTGAAGTCGTTTCTAAAGGCCTTGGAGGGTCCTCACGATGAATGACCAGGACCATTAGCTGCCCAGCAGGGTTGGCCTTGTGTCAGCTGGGTGCCACCAGGCCAGAGATCCTCTCCTACCAGACAGGCCCTGGGTTCTCTGTTTCAGCCCCTGCCTTTGACTAACCACTGATCTTAGCCCATGGCTTCGCAATGCCTGCTGACACAGGACTCCTGCAGCAGCCTCAGAAAACGGTCACAGCCATCCTTCAGAAACCCAGCGTCTGCTGGTTTGATTGCCTGGGAGACGGATGACCCATTTGGCTCCTTGGCCTGGGCATCTGTGATCCAAGAGAGGCCGAGATGTGGCGAAAATACTGAGGGACCTGTGTGGTCCTCACACAGCGCTTGTCTTTGCTCCCAAGATGTGTGTGGTGATGGCACGAGGGTGGGGAACATTTGGCCCTGGGGCTGTCAAAAGCCTGCAAAAATCACCCCTGTCAGCTAACCTCGTGGACCTCACCAGAGAGAAGCAGTTCCAGCCATCATTCTCAAAACAAAACAGAGTTGATTCCGACTCACTCTGCCCCTATAGGACAGGATAGAACCGCCCCAATGGGTTCCCCAAAACGTAATTTTGTAATAGGAGTAGAAAACCTCATCTATCTCCCAAGCCATTGCACGAGGGCTGAGTTAATTAAACTTTTGACCAAATATAGCCGGCTAATTTTCAAGCTGATCATTGTGTATGGCCTGAGATGGTTTATTGTGCCAGCCTGGCTGATAAACACAAGTGGGATTAACTGAAGGGCAGAGAGATAAACCGCTTGGTAAGCCTCGACTTTCTTGTCTCTTGCTCTGTGATCATCAGACCAGTGTGTGGCTGCCTTGCTTGTTCTGTGCCTCAACTTAAAGGCTACACTACCTGTGGGACGCCTAGCCTGTGGACTGTGTTGCTGTAAGTTGAGGTCCCTTTAAGACATCTCTGGAGCTGGGGACTGGCGGTTGGTGACCTGCCTTGTGATTGGCTGCTGTGCTGACATAGCCTAGCTCTCTCTACAAATAGAGGAAGATCTGGCAGCAGACTAGACTTGAAGGACTGCTAGTCTCTCACAACTCTCTCTCACGGACGTGAGTTGCACTGAGCCATTTGTAGTGCTTTATAATTTAATTTAATTATAATTTAATTGATCATTTCTTGTATTATATATTTATCTGTATATGATTTAACAGTTCATTTCTTGTCATATATCTAATTATCTTTGTAAATAAATATATTAAATTATCAGCAATTTGGTTTTATCTCTCTAGAGAACCCTGTCTAACACATGGCCCATGAATGATGTGATGATTCTCTAACTGACCTTTGGCAGGAAAAAAGGGTTCCCTGGCTACAGAAGATTGAGCTTGATGAGGTTCCTAACACAGATTATCACACACTGAGCTCCTAGCCACAGGTTCAGGTGTTCAAACCCTCCAGCTGCTCTTGGGGACAAAGATGAGGCTGTCTACTCACGTCAAGATTTAAAGCCTTGGAAACCCATAGGGCACTTCTAGTCCATCCCATAAGGTCACATGAGGTTGGAATTGATTCCATGACAGGGAGCTTGGTTGGTCAAGTTTGTGGCTCAGTAGTGGAATCTTCGTGTTTGGAACTCCAGGTCCAAGCTCGATTCCTAGCCAATGCAACTCAGACACACCCACCACGCCATCCATCAGGAGTGACATGCGTGGGGCTGAGAAGCTGAACAGGTGTCTGTTGAGCTTCCAGACCAAGACAGACTAGGAAGCAAGGGCTGGCGATCTCCGTCTGAACACCTGTGGATCACCACCGAGCACGTACCTGGTCTGCAAGTGAGCGTGGGGCTGGTTCAGGAGCAGGCTGTTCGGTTCTGTTGGGTTTAGGGTTGCCATTCGACCTGGTCTTCTCACCGCCGGCTTCCACAAGCCCCCCTTCCACCGAGGCCAAAAGGCCAAAATGCATCACTGCTCACTCGGTGCACGTTCACGGTCCACTTTGAACTTCAAGTGGGAAATTGTCGCATCTCAGGCTCTATGAAGTCGGTGATGGGAGTTTCCAAAGCTTTCATCATTCCCCAAGAAGCTGTGCTGGAGGATGCTGAAGGCCTCAGTGTACCCATCAGCCTTCCTTCTCCCTCCGGTGCTGGAGGAGCGGGCCACTTACAGAGCGTGCGGGTCCTATAGCGCGATAGCACACGGATGGTCTCTGACTTGCTCGAGTCATAAAGCCACAGGTTTCTGGTCCCAGAGCCGCGAGGGAATGACAAATCACGTGCCCCCTCCAGCAAGGTGCACACTGCTGTTGACTTCCAAAGTGTGGGTTCTCTGCTTCTGATTCCTGTATTTGCATATCTGTTCAAATCCAAGTGATTAACAAGGAGTTGTCAAGGTTGATAGGCCTAAAATTAGACTCGGCTCTTCATTTCAAACGTACACATTAATACAGATGGCTCCGCTTCCAATTTTCCTCTGCACCTTCAGGGAAGGAGACGGAAACACACCCACAACTTAGAGGTCCGTGGTATTTCTTGAAAAGAAAATGTCAGAGGGAGCTATTAGCCGCAAGTCAATCAATCGACAGCAAAAGGTCCCCTAGCTCGCCAGGGAACTGCTGAAGACGCAGGCTTCGGGAGATTTCTATGCACCTGGATTCCCTCCTCTCCCTGGAAAAACAGCCACCTCCTGTCACACTGGTGACGCCAAAGGTGTCTCTTTGACTATGTTATTTCATGCGGCTCATGCAGGAGTTTTTGTGCGTTGGTTTGTTTGGGGTGCATGGAAAAGATATATTTTAACTTTTGTCTTTAAAATTGTGTGGTTCCCGGGTGACATAAACTGTGTTCAATGATCACCTCATAAGGGTGGACCAGCCAGCAGCCCCAGGAAAGACAGGCCTGAGGGTCAGCTCCAATCAAGGTGACTCTGTGGGGGGCAGACCTGCTCCTGAGCCAGAGCCACCCTGGTGGTGACCAGCAGCATCAGCAGCAGGACCGGCACCATGGGCGTCAACTTGTGTCCAGAATGCAGCAGTCCGGAGAGAAGCAGGACGCGGAGTAACCCCCTCGTTTCCACTGGGGTCCACTTGCATTTGGACACTTGTTTCAGGGACTGGAGACGCCTTGGGGCAGCTCCAGACTATCATGGCTCCTGGGGAATGCACAGTCGTGCTTGTGGCAGGAAGCCAATGCCGCAACGCTTTAAAGGCGGGTTGGCTGTGAATGCTGAGCGTGGCTGCCCTCTCTGTCATCGGTCATTTCACCTCCCCTGAAAGGTGGGGAAGCGGAAAGTAAAGCCATCATCCCTTCCTGTCGGGCCCCCAGGCCACATCTCTGAAGGGTCCTGGCATTGCTGCCCCTCTGAGTGATTAATGGTTTGGAGAAGGAGTCCCGCCCTCTGGGATGTCAGCTCGGCTGAGTGAAGTGTGAGGAAGGAAGCAGTGGCCCAGACTCGGCCCTGTATCTGTCTCTTCAGTTCCCGTCTCACGAGGATCGAGTACCGGTGGCTGGCTCAGCTTTGCTGAAGGGGCTCTGGTTAGGGACAAAGCTGTAAGGGAGACTCTAAGTCTCCAGTGGGTCACTAAGTGCTCAGATGGGAGCTTCAGCTGTGCCCTTAGGTGAGAAGGTGCCCCCCACCTGCTCACCTGCTGTGGCCACCCATCCACAAAGTCAGACAAGCCTTCCCCCAAGGCACGGCTGCGGGAATCCCTTTCTACTCATTGCTCCCCATCTGGGGCTCAGGTGTCTGGGAACGCCTCCTCCCTCGAATGGAAGCTGCAGACTCTCCGGTTGGTTTCTTCCCACACAAAGTGATCTTCCCGCTACTTAGTTTGGGCAGACACAACCTTTGAGTCAACTCAGGGAGCACCTGCGTTGATGCTTTAATCACTTGTTTCGTACGTAGTCAGACCTCGACGCAGAATCTTGGATGTGGGGAGAACATGGGAAATGTGCACGGTGGATAAATAACTAAGCGTGAGCAAGCGCATGCCCCCGTTGCTTACTGGACACTGAGGGCTGCCTGGCACCAGCAGGACGAGGCCGCCCTCTGCAGTGCGATGTCCTTCCATGCCACTGAACGTTCTTTTTCGCTCTTCTGAGAATTCTGGCAGCTGATTCCTTCTTTTCGAGCCGCTCTGGCAGTAACGCCCGTGGGTGTTTCTGTTCTCCGAACCAGACCCTGATAGGGGTGCCCCCAAATGCTCCAAGAGTCAATGAGGTGCTCGTTGGCGGCTATCTTGTTGTTGTTGTTGTGGTGGTGGTGGTGGTGGTGGTGGTTTTTCATTGTAGTCAGTGCCACTGGCGAATCACGTTGTCTTCCATCTGCACCGTGCTCTGGAATACACCAGACACCCTGACGTGTGGACATCCTGGGGGACATCGTGCCCGTGAGACAAGCACTGAGTCTGATGCACAGTGACCCCGGGGGACAGAAGAGGACTTCCCCATGGAGCACCCAGTCTGAGCACTGAGTGTGATGCACAGTGACCCCGGGGGACAGAAGAGGACTTCCCCATGGAGCACCCCGTCTGTCATTCTCTGCAGAAACAGGTGTCTTCATCTTCCTCCGAGGGAGCAGCTGGTGCATTGGCTCACTGACCTTTGGTCAGCAGCTGGTCACTTCCTGCCATGCAGTTTGGGGCTCCTCTGAGTTCAGGAAAGCAGATGGGATCCCATCGCCTTCATAGAAATCAACAAGCAGAGGTCAAGGTCAGGGGCGGTTCAGGCAAGTCTCTGGATTCTGACTTTCCTGATCAGAGGTGACCCTCCAGCCACCTGGGACAAGGGATGGCCAAGGTTAAGTCCTCCGGGAACCACCCCCAAGTCTCAAGTACTTGGGACAGGCAATCAGGAGGGGCCAGTCCTGGGGAGGGACACCATGGGTGGTCAAGCAGAAGGTGAGAAAGAGACAAGCCCTCGAGGAGAAGTGCCGGTGCCGTGGCTGCGGCCACGGGCTCCGATGCGGCCACAACCGTGAGGCCGGCGCAGGACTGGGCGGTGTCTCTTTCTGTTGGGCCTGAGCTCGCTGTGGATCAGAACCCAGCCAAGGGCCCTGACAGCGACCGGAGAGCAAGTATAGAAGGACTCGTGCTGCCGACAGACAGTGGCCGGCCCTCTGCGCTGTCTTTGTTATCTTGAAAAGCGTCCAGCTCCGGTCATTCCCGTTGCTGGTTGCTATCATGGAGACCGCACCCAGAGCAGACAGAGGTCCCCAGTCCTTCACCCTGCTCCTTGCGCCTGAGATGTTCGAGCCCCTAGGCTTGGTTTTCATGTCTCTCCATCCCGGTTCTAAAGCCAGACTGGAACCTAAGGAGAAAGTCGGACACAGCCTACTAGGATTGATTTTCAAGGTACTTAAGAAAAAAATACATAAGTGAGCATTAGTTTTTCGCTTCAGTTTTTGCAACAGCTTGATTGAACTTGATTCCTTTCTTACAACATCTTCCAGTGTTGGTAAAAGCTTAATTGAACATCTCTTTCTTTCTTGTTTTTAAAGGTGTACCTAATTACGTCCCACCCAAGTGCGCTCGGTAGAGACAAGCATGATGCCACAATCTTACATCACGCACGGCCCTGTGCTTCTCGTAACCACTTCCTGGGCAGGCTCATCTTTTTCATTATTGGCAGTCTTGATGAGGTAGGTATTAGGAATCCTGGTGGCGCAGTGGGCTACACACTGAGCTGATACCCACAAGGTCAGCGGTTCAAACCTAACAGCCAGCCACTGCTCCTGGGGAGAAAGATGAGGCTGTCTGTTCTCATGAGGATGTGCAGTCTTGGGCGGTTCTACCCCATCCTGCAGGTTGCTATGAGTCAGAATCTACCGGATGGCGGTGGGTTGGGCTTTATGAGGTGTGACATGTTTCACAGATGGAGAAACTAACGTCAGAGTTTTTAAGAGCCTGGTTCAAGAGCCCGTGGACGGTAGGTGGCAGAGCTGGGGTGTGAAGGTTGTTGGCAGTCTTCATGGTTAGAGCTTTATCCCTTTCCTCAGAAGTGCCTCTGAGGAGATTGGGATCTCCTGGTGGTGCACGCAGTTAAGCACTCGGTCACTCACTCACTGAGAGGTTGGAGGTTCAAGCCTATCTAGAGACTACGTACCTCCAACACGGCAGCCGCGGGAGCCCTTGTGGACCACAGACTCATTCTGCTACACAAGGGTCTCCGTGAGTCCCAGTCAGCAGAAACTCATTTACACAGCAGGAGGCAGATGCGTTGAGAAGAGTGGCTTCCTGACCTGTTTGCTCAGCGACAAAGGAGCTTAATAAGGATCATAGCCCAAAGGTGCTCAGAGTACATGCCAACCTTGGAACCAAGCCTTCCCCCACGGCCCACCTGCGCCCACTCCCTGACTGTAGAGACACCCAGCTCATGCCCCCGCTCTAGTCAGGCCGGTGTCCTTTTCTTAATGCAGTTCTCTCCAGATGTGCAAGCAAACCACACAGATGCTGGCGATCCAGGGCCGCGTCTGGGAGTGTCGGTGTGTTGGCAGCGGTCTGAAGAGAATTAAAGACTGAAGGGACGCTTCTGAGACGTGGAGGAGGCCAATTCCCTGCCTCAAGCCATCACAGAGCAAACACCAAGCCACGGGCAGGGGAGGACGCAATGCAGCAAAGGGTGTCCCGGATGGGTTCATGGGCGCAGGGTGTCTCATTCCCATTAGGACGCCTCAGAACCATGCCACGTGAGCTGCTGCAGGCATGGAGAGTCTTCCACGAGACCCCTGGCGCTGCCTGGGCTGGGCGGGCGGAGGGTCAGAGCACAGGCTCACCAATCAGCTCCAGTGAGCATCTCCACATTTCCAAGCAGACTTGGCAAAATCTGAGACCCAAGCCAGGGTGGACTCCTGACGAGCCCTGCCGTTCTGATGACGGCCACCAGAGCAAGGAGCGGTTGTCCACATGCTGCGGGAAAATGGCAGGTGCTGGGAGCCAAGTCACTGTCCTTGCGACAACGCACCTTTAAAGAGCAGTTTGACTCTCGGGGACGCACAGGCGAATCCCCAGAAAACTGCACTGACGGCATTGTTTGGGTTTGTTGAATCACACCTCAAAGATGGTGATGGGCAGAGCGATGGTGGATGGAGACTGTTTACTGGAGACCCCTAAGCGACCCCGGGGCACACACGTGCCATCCCTGCCATCCCCTCAATCTGCCAGATCCATCTCCATGGAAGCCCCGGAGGCTTCCACTCGCTGCATCTCAGCTAGCAACAGAGTGCTTGAGCGTCGCGCCACCTGACATAGAAACGGGAGCACTATTTTCTCCAACCACGTATCCCAAAGAGCAATCTAATTACTTAATGGATATATTATTAAACAATATGCTCTAACTTTATGATGATACAAAATATAATTAACACAAAAGTATGAATCATACAATTTTCCATTGTATGTAGATTTCACTTAATGTACAACATCATTCATAGATTAATGTAGATTCAATTTACTGTATAGTATCATTGCTAGATCACTGTAGATTTCATTTAGTTTTCAGGCAATCCTTGATTCTCAGATTTCATTATCTTCAGATCCCATACCTGAGGCTTTCCCGCACTTGATAAAATGTATTTGTAACCCCAAGATCACTACTTGTGCTTTCTGACAGCAGAATTAACATGAAAAATTGGCATTAGAATGTTTAATACAACTATTACAAGTATGCAATAAAGCTATCCAAAAGAAAAAGTACCCTCACCATTGGGACACCATTGGGACTTCACTAAGTCCCAGGGAACAAAACTTGTGTCCTTAAAACTCATTTCATTTAAAAACATAATGTATCATCATTTCTGGCTGTGGATTTTGGATATTTATTTCCTCTGATCTATCTCATGACCTTCTTATCAAAGCAAAAATGAAACTTAATTCACTATTGTACTGTTATCAATATGGGATTTCTGCTGATTGAATGTGGTCACTTTCCACTAGGTGGCATTACCGTCCTGTAATTAAGGGCAGGATGCCTCTCACAGGAGGGTGACTTGGGTCTAGAACCACCGCTTTGTGGCTCCAGGGACGTGGAGGGAGGGCCTTAGTGCCTCTGCCAATCCCACTCTCAGCATGTGGTGTGTTTACCACAATGGATGTTGCTTCTCTGAAGTGAAGGAAGGCAGACGGCCCACCTCCTAATGGCCTGCCCTGCCCTGCCCTGCCCTGTGCCAAGTGCTGTGTTGTGAGCCTTGAGGGGATGGGGGGCCTGGGAGCTGGTGACCACATGTCCCAGGAGGGAAGAAGAGAACCTAAATCAAGCTCGCAGCAGTCTAGTCGATAGCCACTCATGGCGACCTTATAGGACAGCGTAGAACTGTCCTGGTGAGTTTCTGGGGCTGTACTTTTGCTGGAGTAGAAAGCCCTGTCTCTCTCCCAGCAGCCGAACTTGGACCCATGATGAGTCCCCGTGAAATCCTCCAAGATTCCAAGCCAAGCCCATTGCCTTCAAGTTGATTCACCCATAGCAACCCTGCAGGACCGAGCGGAACAAGCCAGGGCGTCCAGCCCTGCAAGTCTTTGCGGAAGCAGGCTGCCACGTCCTTCTTGCCCCGAGTGGCTGGTGGATTCAAAAGGAAAAGGAGCCATCAGGGTTGGGCAGGCCAGGATCCAAATCTGAGTTCCCCTGCAGCCTCTCAAACCCCTTTCCTCCTGGTTACAGCTGGCCACCATTAGCATCTCCTCCCTCAGTATCTGAGCAGAGATCAAACTGCAGAGATCAAAATAAGTGCTACCGTCAAATGCCAAAGTCCCACGGGGATGTCAGAGGCTGCCAGCTTCTAACACTCAGAGTCCCAACCCGGTGCCACCGCACCTGTCTATTAACTAGATACAAGCAAGAAAGCTAGGTTGTAGAGTTATATCACCCGCGGCGTCCTGGACTTCTGACTTCTCAGACAATTGGAAGCTTTAAGCATAAGAAATGAATGTAACTTTATGCAAAATCGTAACATGCAACACAGAGAAGACAATGATTGCAAGTGACCTTAAACCCACACCAACACTCAGGTACATACTTTAGCAATTGTGCCAATTGTGTTGTTGTTGAAAGCATGCACAGTGATCCACGCGCCCGTGCTCCTGTCTCTACGTGTGCAATACGCTGACCTCAATGATATTGTTGAGTTACCCTCTCATTCTGAGCTGTTCATGAACAAAAGTTCACTGTCCCTTAGCATTCCTACCTACTATCTCGAGCTGCGGCCTTGTTGGATAAGCATTGGATTGCTAGCTGCCAGGTTGGCAGGCCAAACCCACTAGCAGCCCCACGGAAGAAAGATGAGAGTGTTCTGTTCTGTAGAGCATCATACCTTCAGAAATCTATAGAGTAGCATCACTGTGAATCAGAATCACTCAGTAGTAGTGCGGTTCAGGGGCATAATGTTCAGATGGATGCTCTTTCACTAGTTAAGCTAAACTATCATTCGGTTTTAAGGAGGCTGTGAGGAATATTCTTGGAGTAACTCGTAATGATGACCTCAGGGAATAGTTTCAGAAACTCAGGCAGCCTCTATGGCTCCAGCAGCTCTGGAGCCCATAAGAATTTGAAACGCAGGGAATCCAGGACGATGATCCCTTCAGGACCAGTGGTGAGAGCAGTGCTACTGGGAGGGTGGGGTAGAGAGGGGGAACTGATTACAAGGATCTACATATAAGCTCCTCCCTGGGGGACAGACAACAGATAAGTGGGTGAAGAGAGATGTCGGACAGTGTACGATACGACAAAATAATAATTTATAAATTATCAAGGGCTCATGAGGAAGGGGGGAACAGGGAGGGAGGGGGAAAATGAGGAGCTGATGCCAGGGTCTTATGTGGAGAGCAATGTTTTGAGAATGACGAGGGTAACGAATGTGTAAATGTGCTCTATACAATGGATGGATGGATGGCTTATGATAAGAATTGTATAAGCCCACAATAAAATGATTTAAAAGAAAAAGAATTTGAAATTAGGTTCTGCTTGTCTTCCCCTCTGGTCAAAACTCTTCTGTAGAGTCTTTGATCGAAATGTTCCCTATCGTAGCTGGGCACCATCCAGTCCTTCCGGCCTCCTGGCAAATGAAGCAGTTGTCAGTGGAAACGATCCGCTATGCATTTTCTCCTCCTGCTCATGACTCTGTTCTTCCTCTGTTGTTCCAAGCAAATACGGATCCATTGCCACGCCTCAGATGGCCCATTGCGGGCTTTTAAGATCCAAGAAACTGCGTAACAAATAACAAATTAGGAAATTAGGATGTAGGGTAAAAGCACTGAGTATGCCATGGTGTGTGTGTGTGTGTGTGTGTGTGTGTTAGGTGCAGGTGAGACCATTCCAGCTCACATTGACCCCATGGACAACAGACCATGGACAACAGAATGCAGCACTGTCTGATCCTGTGCCGGCCTCCCCTGCCTGTGCTTGAGGCCACTGCTGAAGCCACTTCATGAGTCCACCTCATTGAGGGGTGTGCTCTCTATCACTGGCCCTCTTCTTTACCTCTAAGAATGTCACTAGGCCAAGCAACATGTGATGAACGCATTTTAATGATAAAAAAAATAACTGCATGGGAATCTTAAAAGTATCATTTCAGAGTTATTAAATGTTAAGAATAATGTTGGTATAAGTGTTTGAAATCATCCTATATATACTGCAAGCAAAAGAAACAAAAAAGAACAATGTTAAGTAGAATCCTGAAGATACTACTTGCATGGGCACAGGAGCGGGGGCTTTGGGTTGTAGACAAGTGGTTGGTGGAGGGAAACAGACGCGAGACATCTGGTTGACCAGTGGGAGGGAGGAGTCAGCTAAGCCGAGGGTGTCTTGAGGAGTGGGTCTTCAAAGGGTTCATGGAAATTGTCCATTCTCTTTTCATTCCAGGCTTGCACACACTTGTCAAAGTCCCCTTGTATTGAAGGAGACACAAGTTTGGAGTGTGGAAGATAATAAATGTAGATTGAGGGCATGTTGAGTTAGAGATGAAGACACCCAAAAGGTTGATAAAATTGGGAATTATTCAATAATGCAGTGTTTCTCACCCAAGTAGAGATGAGCCCCCTGCCCCCCAAGGGACACTTGACAATCTCTAGAGACCTATTTGTTAGTCCTCACACCGGGTGAGAGGTGCTACTGGCATCTACTGGCTTGAGGCCAGGTACGGTGTTCAACATCCTACAACACACCGGACAGCCGAGTGTTGTCCAGCCTGGAATGTCAACAGCGCCAAGGTGCAGGGGCTTTGGGTTAGTGGTCAATGGTTACAGTCCTGGGAGAGAGGGAGAATGAAGCCCAGAACAGAGAATTCTGCAGAACACCAGCCCTGGATCAGGGAAAGGGAGGGGGAAAAAAACAACCAGTTGAAAAGGAAGCAGAGAAGGGAGGTGGAATCTGAAAGGTGTCCAGCATTGTTCAGGGGCCAAGCCAGGCAAAAGGAAGGCAAAAAGCAATGGTTGGATTTAGGGTGACGCTGCCATGGGAGATGTGCCTGAGCATTTTCAGCCACGTCACAGGGGTGGACACCCGCTGAGCTGCACGGACATGTGTGAGAGGTGGGACAGGATGGCAACCAACAGAGGCCACCCTTGAGGAAGAGAAGCCAAGAGACAGGTGGGTCAGAAGAGATCTGTGGAGATGGAGACAGGTGAGCACCCCGACCCCACCCCAGCGCCATCAGCTCCTTTCCACCCCATGGCAGCTCTATAAGACAGAGCAGAATGGCCCCTGGGGTTCCCGCAGATGCAGTCTTTACAGAGACAGACAGCCACATCTCACACCTACAGAGCAGCTGGTGGATGCTCAACCCCGTGCCCGGGGCTCCTGAATGACTGTGGGGCCTGTGAAGGGTGAAGAGAAGATGTGGGAAAGAAAAGCTAACCACAGGGAAAGGCCCCACTGAATGGTGTGGGGCCAGACTGAAGAAGGCAGGCCTCATGCTGAGGGCAGTGCAGGTGTGTCTCCTCAGGTGCCTCTTGTCTCACCTTAGTGACAAGCGAGTGAGGGAGAGAAGGGGCCCATCCCCCACAGGACCAGAGGGAAGGAAGACGGGTGGGGTGTGGCCACAGGGGTCTGGGTGGCAGTGGCAAGATGGTGAGGGGACTGGTCTGAGACTTGCTCCTCGCCATACGCATGGGGGTCTTGAGAAGACAGGGGATAGGTCTAACGTTTGAGGAGGGGGCTCAGCCAGCAGAAGTCTTGGGGGGCTCAAGGCCCAGATGAAGCGGGAGTCTTTTCCCTGTTCTTCCTCTGGGGCCGTTCCCTTTCCCTCTGGGGCCCACACGCACTAGAGTTGGGTGGAAGGCTGGTTCCGGGGTTAAAGTGTGTTTTCCAAAATGACAGTCCTCTAACTCTCAAAACGCATTGCCTAGGACCAGTCTGGAAAGACGAGGAAACCCTCACAGTGGAAATGGAAGATGGAGAAAACATGGGCCCCCACTCCCACCCCCCACAGCAGATATCGAGGTCATCTTGATAAAGTAAGATGGGGGGAAATGATTTGGAGGCTCCTCTGATGTTCTTTGCTGTCTTGTACTCACCAGTGCTAGGGAGTTTCACCGGGAAGTTATTAAAGTTAAAGGAGAATTCGGCAAGAATGGTCATCCTTTTTTATGATTTCCGATTGGCTGAGTTGACCCAGCATGCTATGATGGATCCAATACTCCTGATTGAACGGTCACAGCAGGGAGGTCATTGTGGATCAAACCAATCCTGTCCCCACCAAGACCAGTGTCCTCTCCTTTCAAAGCCCCCACCAAGGAGCAGGGATTTGGATGCTCTCCTCACCCCCCTGCGAGAGGGAGCATCAGCACACAGTCCTGACAGAAGGCTGGAGCATCCTCCTGAGTTTCCTCAATCCTGGGGACCCCGCCCACCTGGGGGACCCAGAACCCATCTCCACATTCTTCCTTTGGGTCAAGAAGAGTGGAATGCCTTCCATGATGTCCCATCTTCAGGAAGCTCAGTCTTCGGAAAGCAAACCCCGATCTGCAAGCATTTCGGAATTCCAAAGATGTGGAACACCTCAGATCCTTGGCAGGCTTAGGGAGCACTACTGCCAGGCAACACTAACACTACCAGTTTGGGGGGAGTTGCGTGCAACCCCATCTGTGTTGGAGTGAAATGGGCCACCACAGGGTTTTCAGGAGCTGCTGTTTCAGAAGTAGATCACCACGCCTCTCTTTTGAGGTGTCTCCGGGTGGACTCCACCACCTGTCTGTCCGTTTGTCCTACTGTGGTGGCTTGTATGCTGCTGTCATGGTGGAAGTTGTCTCACTGGTTATTTCAGATGCCAGCAGGGACAGGGCACTGAAAGAAAGGGAGTTGTTACTTTGAGGACAAAAGTGCACCTGACTCAAGCCGTGGTCTTTGCAGCTGCCTCAGAGGCCTCTGAAAGGTGGGCACTGAATAAGGAAGGCCAAGGAAGGGTGGATGCACTTGAACTGTGGTGCTGGAGAAGACTGCTGAAGGCAAGCTACCAAAAGAATGAACAAATTTGTCTTGGAAAGAAGTCCAGCCAGAATGCTCCTTAGAGGCGATGATGGGTTATTACTGCAGAAGAGGGGAGGCCAGCAGTGACCACAGAGGGACCTGGGCTTCTGGCTGCCATTTGTCATGATGCTTCACAAATGGGCCATTTTACCTAAAGTTTGCAGCTGGGCACTGATCAAACACTAGGCCTTTCTTCTGAGGGGCCTCAGGTTCCCACAGGTAGCCTTTCATAGAGACACCATAATGGGTTTCTGAAACTGTCAATATTTACCTGAGCAAATAGCCTTAACTTCCTCCCATGGTGTGGCTGCAGGGGGGAAGGAGGTGGTTGAACCACTGACCTTGGCATTTGCAATTCAATGCTTACCCAAAGGCACCACCAGATTAAATACAAAAACTACCAAAGAAAACTCCCTGCTATTGGACACCTAGCAGCCCTATCGGACAGCATGGACGCGCCTCTGTGGGTTTCCAAGGCTGGAAATCTCTGCGGGAGCGGACCACCTCATCTTTCTCCTGGGAAGCTCCTGGTGGGTTTGACTGGCCCTGACTGCCTACATGTTGTGGTTAGGTACCACGGTTGTTGGTTCAGGATAGAGCCACCCTACACACAATAGAACAAAACACTACCTCCTCACAATTGTTCTTATGTTTGAGCCCATTGCTGCAGCCACCGTGTCCATCCGTCTCCTTGTGGGCTGAGTTAGTTAATTGTGCCAGCCTGGCCGATAATCACATGTGGTGCTGGTTGAAAGGCGGAGGGATAAATGGGTGGTGAAGCCTCGCCTTTCTAGTTCTCGGGTCTCTTGTTTTGTGATGGTTGCATCGGGTGCAGCCGCCTTAGCAGTTCCCTGCTTCAGCTTGCAAGATGGATTTCCTACAAGACATCCCCAAGGAGAAGCCGCATGGATCTATCCCAATGCAGCCCTGGGTGCTGGAGCAGCCATGTGGAGACCCCTGCCAGTGCTGAGATGCTTACACGTTCACTGACTCAGCTTTCCTCCTGCAGTCGGCATTATTGCCTCTGTTTTGTGAGGTGAAGGACTTTGTGGACTGGTGTTGGGTATGGGTTAATGTTGGACTTGTGGGTTTGGGCAGCACTGGGTTGGGATGTTTTCGTGATGCACGTTTTCTTTGCATAAAACTCTCTCTTATACGTGAGTTGCTGTGGATTTGTTTCTCCAAAGTACCTAGACTAATACATGGGCCTTCCCCTTTTTCAGTACCCCCACACTTTACCAAGCATGACGTCCTTCTCCAGGGACTGGTCTCTCCTGACAAAGTGTCTAAAGTACGTGAGATGAAGTCTCTCCTCACTGTTCTTCTTACAAGACAGCTCTGTTTGTTCTTTGGCAGTCAGTCCACGGTACGTTCAGTAATTCTTCTCAAATGCATCTGTTCTTCCTTGGTCTTCCTTATTCAGTGTTCTACGTTCAAACGCATGCGAGGCAACTGAAAATACCGTGGCTTGGGCCAGTCTTAGTCCTCAAAGTACCATCCTTGCTTTTCAATACTCTGAAGAGGTCTTGTGCAGCAAATTTACCTAATGCAATGGATCGTTTGATCTCGACTGCTGCTTCTATGAACAGTGATTATGGATCTAATCAAAAGGAGATTTTTGCCAACTTCAGTCTGTTTATCATCTTTATGTTTTTTATGCTGAACCTGTACATCAACGGTTCTCAACCTGTGGGTCATGACCCCTTTGAGGGTCTAACAACCCTTTCACGGGGGTCACCTAAGAACATCGGAAAACACATATTTCTGATGGTCTTAGGAACCAAGACTGTTCCTCTAGCTGTTTCACGGCTGGTCCTCCCACATGCAGATACACCCACCTACGAGTACCCGGCGTGAAGACTGTTACCCATGCTACACCATGCTTCAAGACAACATTTCACTTATTTGTAATTAGAAATAAAGATTTCACAATATCTAATTACATATTGTTTTGTGATTCATCACTATGTTTTAATTATGCTCAATTTGTAACAATGAAAACACATCCTGTATATCAGATATTTACATTACCATTCATCACAGTAGCAAAATTACAGTTATGAAGTAGCAATGAAATAATTTTGTGGTTGGCGGGTCACCACCACCTGAGGAACTGCGTGAAAGGGTCGCGGCGTGAGGAAGGTTGAGAACCGCTGCACAGTTTTATGAACAAAACAAGGGCAGACTGTATGGTTTAAAATTAGGCAAGGCGTGTACCAGGGATGTACCCTCTCACCATACTTAATCCACGGAGAAGTTGGTTTGTGAGAAGCAGAGTAGACCATCAGGACTGGAGGAAGGCGTATTGACACCCTTGCATGCTGAAAAGGAGGAGGACCTGAAGCACCTGCTGACTAAGATCAAGGATGGCAGGCTTCAGTGTGGATTGCAACTGAATGTCAAGACCAAATTCCTCACAACTGGACCAAAAGTAACAGCGTGATGAATGGAGCAAAAGTGGAAGTTGTGGAGAGTTTCTGCTAGTTCAGAACAACAAACCCCAAACTCAGTTCAGTGTTAACTCTCCTATTTAAATGCAAGTCCTCTACCCCAATCTTTTGTCCCTTGGGCCAGATGCCAGGCCTAAAAGGGCTTTTGTCTTTTAAATGAACTGGAATTTTAAAAATGGGCTGTAGTCCCTTTGAAGAGCCCCAGAGCTCCTGGGATGATGGGGGAGGGATGGCAAGGATGGTCAGTCCCACAGTTTGCTGGGCTCCAGCACTCACACCCTGCCTTGGGGTCCATCTGGACTCAGAGTGACCCCTATAGCACAGGGTAGAACTGTCTCTGAGGGTTTCCGAAACTGTAACTCTTTTGGGGAGCAGAAAGCCCAGTCTTTCTCTCCAGGAGGGGCGGGTGGTTTCCGGCTGTGGAACTCCAGGTTAGCAGTACAGGGCTTCCCAGAGGTGGAGCCCCCTCTCTGTCCCTGAACCTTCATTTTGGAGGAAAGGGGGTTTAGCTTCTCCACGCAAGGTGTCCTGGCTCAAACTCAGAGCCCTGTAGATTCCCCATCTTCCCGACCGTCCA
>NW_022103968.1:3920137-3921100 GCF_000313985.2 Echinops telfairi | reverse complement strand
GGGCTTCCCAGAGGTGGAGCCCCCTCTCTGTCCCTGAACCTTCATTTTGGAGGAAAGGGGGTTTAGCTTCTCCACGCAAGGCGTCCTGGCTCAAACTCAGAGCCCTGTAGATTCCCCATCTTCCCGACCGTCCTGCCCCTCACTGCACTCCAGCACCCACCAGGTTTCCTGGCCCAGGTTCAGCGCTGCCTGCGGTCCTGGGAACCGGGACCCAGGGCCTGCAACTGGTGTGCGTTGCCCCTAGAAGAGACATCCCTGAGCTGGACAGGACGCTGGTCACCCAGCGAGGGTTTTCCCCCGCACTTCCCTTCTGGTTCCCCAGGCCACCGCGGAACGCCTGGTTGTCAGGCCCTGGCAGAAGCGCAGCTGGCCCGCGCAACTGGGGACACAGCTTCTGGAGCCTAGACGTGGATGCAGCCCGTGGGCACGCCCTGCACCCTCGGGTCGAGTCTGAGTCCTCCGAGTGAGTTGCTGGAGCCGCCTAGTCTCCTCGGGCAGCACGGCCCGAGACCCCGGGCTCCATCGCAGCCCCCAGCCCAGCTCGCCCGGCCATCTGTCCGTCCGGCACCCTATGGCAGAAAGGCCGGGAGAAATAGGGTGCCGGGGACACAAGTGAGGGGTGAGGAGTGACTCCCGCGCGCGAAGTGGGACTGGCCGAGGACCCTGGGTGAGGGGCTGAGCGCCTGAAGGTCCAGACGGGCCAGAGCGGGGCGGGGCGAGACAGGAGCTGGCCCAGGGCAGGGACCATCGCCACTACTGTTCCGGGCGCGGCCCGGTCACATTTAAAGGGCGCGGGTAGGCTGTGCCCCTGTCCTCTGTGCACCCTTGAGGTTGGGCGCCAGTCTGTGGCCCGGGAAGGGGACGTGACCATGTCGTTTGACTGCCGTGGTCCCGGCCTGGCCCGATCCTTAGGTTCCCTGGCGGACTCCAGGCGCGGGGGTCGGGGGCGGCGAGCGGTGCCCG
>NW_022103968.1:3918082-3919284 GCF_000313985.2 Echinops telfairi | reverse complement strand
GACTCAGAGGACTCTGAGATAACCCTTTGGGAAACGCCAGATCCCGGGTCCACGGCGCTTGTCGCAGTTTCTCTGGCACCATCCGGTGGGTGGCTGTCACCCCGCAGGTCCCCCTTTCGGGTGGCGCAGATGCCCCCAGCCTGTCCTTGGGGACCTGTCCAGTACCAGGTGCCACTTTAAACTCTGGGGGAGAATGGGCGCTCCTGGCTATTGGAGGGGACGTCGGGTTACGTGGGCCAGGTCCCCATTCTGAGGCCCGTGCTCACTTGCCCAGCAGGGAAAGGCAACTACTGGACCCTGCACCCCAATTGTGAGAAGATGTTCAACAACGGGAATTTTTGAAGGAAGAGGAAGAGGAGAGGCAAAGTGCGTGCAGCTGCGGGGCCTGGGAACCCCGAGGGAGCCCCTGCGCTGACTTTGTCGCAGGTGTGCATGGCCTCGCTGTCCCCCGCCAACCCCCCTGCCGGAACCCACCTGCTTCTCCAGCTTCGCCTTGACCATGGGCGTGCTCGCAGGGGGCCTCCGCAGTTCTGTCCCAGAGACGCTGGCGAGTGACTTTCCTTTGGGGCTGCGGACCACAGTGACCGCCCCTGGGCCCCAAGCCCCTGGCCCTGCATCTTGCTTTGCCCCGCCCCGAGACAGTGGCCACCAGCTTCCGTGTCAGTCACCTCATCTACGGCCAGGAAGGGGCCGACATTTGAAGATGCCCGCAGCGTCCAGGACCAGTCCACGTGCTGATGGCTTGGGTGTTTGTGCCCCCATCGTCCCTGCGTGGGAGAAAGTACCGGAGACTGAAAGGAGATCCGGTGCCCAGTGGCCCTGTAGCCTGTCCCACCACCCTGCAGCCTGTCCCAAGCCACCTCCAATGGGCCAGTGTGAGATTCTGTTGGGCCTCCCTGCCCCACTCCCTCCCTCCACCCAGGGACCCACTGGGGCTGCACCTCCCCCTCCTATGGGGGAATTGCCCTACCCGAAGTTGGCAGTTTCTCTCTCAGCCTTTCTTCTCCCAGTGGTGACCTCCAAGGGGTGACCCGGGGAAGCTTGGAGCCTGGGCTGGAGGTCCACGGAGACTGGCCGGCCAGAAAGCAGCGGGGAACAGCTGGGTGGCCTTCCTGTCTCTGGGCTGTAGAGTTTGCCAGAGCCTGTCCGGGCTCTCCAAGCCAGAGCCCAACCCCACTGGGCTACCTGTGGGAGGGGCTTTC
>NW_022103968.1:3915357-3916407 GCF_000313985.2 Echinops telfairi | reverse complement strand
AGTCGGCAATCCCGGGGGCCAAAGCCAAGCAGACGAGAAGTTCCAAGTATCTGGATTTGTGTTCACCCCGTGAGCTGGGCGGTTGGTGTGAAGTGCATGGAGGGGGGGAGACAGGTGTCGGGGGAGACAGACCACATGGCAGCCTCTCAAAGGACTGTTGTCCCTGGGGATAGAAACCATGTGCTCAAACAACAACAGACAGAACCACACCCAAAACACTAGTTGCTGTCCAGTCAGGGGTGGGGGTGGGGGTGGGGTGTGTGTGTGTGTTACTGAGCTCCACGGGGTTTTCCTTAACTGTTAGTAGTAGTAGTAGTAGATTCCCAGGCTTTCCTTCCGAGGTGTCTCTAGACAGCCTTGAGTCTTCAGTCTTTCCATGCAAGCCCTGGACTGCACACAAGCAAAGCAAGTTGTGATTGCTTCATAATCAAACACGAGCAGCTGCATGTTGAGCCGCCAGGTCAGCAGTTTGAAACCACCGCAGCTCCGAGGGAGAAAGGAGGTTTTCTACTCCCGTAAAGAGGTCCCGTCTCGGAAATCCACAGGTGCAGTTCTAACCTGCCCTACAGGGTCACTTTGAGTCAAGCTCGCTGGACGGCAGGGAGTTTGGGTTGAATTTCCTCCCTGCCCGGGACACAGTCACCCTGACTGGTCCCCAGAGCAGGCTGCCATCTGGCAGAGCAGGACTGGCTCTGAATGGTCAGACCAGGACATGGCCGCGAGGAGACACAGCCTGCAGGAGCTCTGACGATGGGACTCAGAGGCCCATAAGGCACTGGGGCTACACTTTCTCTGCCCCTTGGCCCCTGTGAAGCCATGGAACCAATAGGAAACCCCAGGTCATTGGGCTGCGTCCACCCGGTCCACACCAGAAGGTGTTTTCCTTCCGCCGGCTGGCAGGCCTGGGAAGAGGGAGTGGAGTGACAACAGTCAGCTTCCCCTTGTCCACAACCAGATCAGTGGGGCTGAAGAGATTCAAATTAAAGAGTCGAGCATAGTCCAAAACTCAGACCAGACTGAGCCATCCCAAGCCTCTCTACTAGCCCTTAG
>NW_022103968.1:3913797-3915064 GCF_000313985.2 Echinops telfairi | reverse complement strand
CTACGTCAGTCCACAGTGTTTTGCATAGTTTCCAAAGGTTCAAAGTGTGAGTTTCTGCTGCACATTTTGGCTCAACCAGAGTATGTTCATCAAGTGATGAGCATAAAATTTTACATTTGAGTCTTTGTTGCTTTGGAATATTGATTTCCAAGTCTCAAAATCTTAAAGTCTTGAAATCAAGTGGCGTTGTTCATTCAGGGAAATGGCATCACAGGAATTCTTTGTCAAGGAACACAAAGCCAAAATCCATCCCATTTCACAGACAGAAAAGCTGAGCCAAAGGGGCTCTGCCATCACCTTTGAGCTGCAAAGAACCCTGATAGATGTCTAACTGGATAGAACTGTACTTAGGAAGGTGGCCTCCTCAGCAGCACACACTCACACACACATGCACACACACAGCCTTGTCTTGCCTTGGATCCTCAAGGGACAAGTTTTACATCACAGTACCTGCTCCTGTGTGTATCCTCAAGTGTGTTGTGTGCCAACTGGCTGCTTTCAACTCACCATATGGTGCTTTCCAGTAATTCCACGAGCATTCAGGACTTCTCCTGGTGGGAGGGGCTAGCAAACACTAGACTGTAAGGGCAGTTTGGGCCACACACCCCCTCCTAGTGCAATCTAACCCGTTCCGTACAACTGTGCCCTGGCCCTGCCTTAAGCCCTCTGCCAAGCAGCATCCTCTCAGCCCTCCTCCACAATGGCAGGCTGAGACAGACAGCCGGGAACATCATGACTTGATTCAAAAACGCAGAATTCCCGGTCTAGCCATTCAGCCATCTCACCTGGAGAAGCACCTCTATTGACCACCACACTGGATCCTTGAAACACACTTTCCTGTGATGCCCCACCCCCGGCCCGTGGGCATCCGTCAAATGGGGGTTCGGGGGAAGGATGGGCATCCAGCACCCAACAGGGCCCGTAGAATAAAACATGCAGAGCAAAGCCCACGTCACACAGCCAAGTATGCTTGCTGTCTCTGTGAGCCAGAACTCTGCTCCACCAAGGGGCCTGGGTTAGACCTCGCTGTGCAGATAGTGAGGGAGGCCTGTGGTCTCTGCAGATGGAGAGTGGGGCCACCTGAGCTTGTGGTGCAGGAGCACCTGAGCACCCCAGAGGCAGACTGACCGAGACATCTGCATGCCCAACGATCGGGGCTGCGCGCCTGTGGGAAGGTGAATGGCGGGCTCCTCATTTTGTTGTTTTCTTTTTCCAAGACGGGTTTTTGCTGAGAATTGAGACAAGCCTTTTGAGATTTTTCAGCTTT
>NW_022103968.1:3901921-3913163 GCF_000313985.2 Echinops telfairi | reverse complement strand
GCTATATCTTTTGATAGCCGGGCACCATCAGCTTTCTTCACCACATTTGCTTGTGCACCCACTTTCTCTTCAGCGATCTTGTCAGGAAGGTGAGAATCAAAGAGTGCCAGGTTATCAGAACAAAGTGTTCTTGTGTTAAAGGAGCCCTTGAGTAGAGGCCCAAAGTCTGTCTGCTACCTTAATACTTAACATATAAATACATGTATATTGGCCTCTATCCCTTTCATTATAAATTAATATATTTACATATATACATGCCTACAACTATACCTCTATAAATAGCTTTTGCCTCCTACTTCTTTTCTCTATTTCCTTTCACCTTCTTTCTGTCCCACTGTCATGCTCACCCTCCACTCGGCTCTCAGTCATTCCTCTTGGATACATTGCAGTTGACCAAACCCCACCAGGCCTCCTCACCATCGTTTCTAGATCTCTTGTTGTTCCCTCATCCCTGAGTTTGTTGGTTTCCCACTCCTCCTCCCTGCTCTGTCCTCTCCCATGTTTCCCCGGGACCACCGTCCCCATTGGTTTCCCTTGGGATTGTTTGCCTGCCTATCTGATAGAGATGTGTTAGCTTGCCTATCTGATAGAGATAGACATAGGGCGAAAGAAAAAGAAAACAACATAAAAAACCAATAGATAGTTCCAGGTTTGTCTGCTGACCCTTCTGGGTGTTTTCCAATCGGGTCTGATGAGGTGCCATCCCCTGTCCCCAAAGTCAGAAGTCTATTTTCAGGATTCCTCAGGGGCTTGGTTACCTTGCCCCCCGTGCTGCCCTGTTTCACTCCCTTTGAGTTTCACCCTGCTGTGTGTGGGGCAGACCTGGCACACTTTCCGCACAGTGTCTCCAGTGCTGTCCCCTGTAGGACTATGGGTCAGTGAGGGAATGTCATACCTTGTGGTGGGGCCAGCCCTTCAGTCCTCTCCGTGCATTGGCTGCTCTGAGCAGGGATGTCTTCCCTGGGGCTTGGTGGGCCATGATGAGGTTCTCTGACTCTCTCTCTCCCTCTCTCTTAGTTTGTACCCGTGTGGTCTGGACAGACCCGCCACTCTCCCCTGGCTATATCTTCAGTGCTGTCTCTGTATTACATTCTTCTGGGGATTGGCTCTGTCTTAAAACAGAGATGCCACGGGGTCAGGGGGAAAGGGCAAGGCCCTTGAGGAGATAGTCACATAGTGGCTGCAACAGTGGTCTTACACGTGGCAACTGTTGTGAGGTCGGTGGTGTAGGGCCAGGCAGTGTTTCTTTCTGCTGAACATGGAGTCACTATGAGTCAGAACCACCCCAACGGCATCCAACAACCCCAACTACCACAAAACCTAGACACAGATCAGAACCAAGTCAGTTGGGGTGGAGGCGGGGGTGGAGAGGGGGGGAGGTAGCTTCTCCATTGCAGAACTTTGCTATGATTTAGGCTGGACGGGAGACCGCACCAGGATCCAGCTTAGCACTCCCTGCACCCCACCCCCAGAGAGGGGACATACATATTTCTGTTCCCATCACAGGTCTGGGCTCAGCAAAACTCTGGTGGTGTGGGGGCAGGGTGGGGATCCTGTGTAAGGAATGTGGTAGATCCTGTTCTCTTTCCCTCCTCCCCAGGCCCTTGACACCAGTCTGTCCTCAGGTGATCCATCCCCTCACTTAGTGTCTCAGGTCTCCTCAGCCCCAGTGGTTGGGAGCTGGGAACTGCCAGGAGTGCACTTTACTGCTGACACCTAAGCCTGCTTACCTGCTGGCTTGGCCTGGCCCTCACCTGACTCTGGAGCCAGAGACACCTGGGAAGACTGCGTGGAATGCATGCTTTAATGAGAGGTGTCTGTTGCAAGATTCCTTCACTCAAAAGGAGGAACTTAACATTTTACATGCTTTTTAGAACCCCAGGGGGATGCCATTTTCCCCAGACACTGCCCAGAAGTTGATTCTGACGGGTTCAGACAGGCCTGCCCCACGGGGCATCCAACCCAGCCACAGCTTTCTCTCTCAGGGGTGATGGGTTCAGAAGGCCACACTGCAGCGCTTTACTGGCCAAGCCACTGGGCTCCTCCTGGATGGGGAGGGCCTGCCCTCTGAGTCTGCATTTCTCGCTGAAAAGAACCGATGGTGTCACAGGTGTTAATTGGGGACACGAAAAGCTGTTTAGCACGCATGTTGCTTAAACATCAACAGGAGGGGAAAGAATCACAGGAGGAGGAAAAGGGGGGCGATTTGGATTGTGACTGAGGTGGGGTTGACATTTCAGATCATCATTTTTTCATTCAACACCTTAAGCCGCTGTTCAAGCCTCCCCCGAGCTTGCCCTGCCCTGACTGTGCACCCTGAAGATGGAGGAAACCTCCCTGCCCCCGAGGTAGAAATCCATTCTCTTCTCTTCTTTGTTTTGTTTTGTTTTTTTTATTTTGCCTTCTTTTTTCATTCTTTTGTTAAAAATCATTTTATTGGGGGCTTGTACCACTCTTATCACAATCCATCCATCCATCCATTGTGTCAAGCACATTTGTACATTTGTTGCCATCATCATTCTCAAAACATTAGCTTTCTGCTTGAGCCCTTGCTATCAGCTCATTGTTCCCCCTCCCTTCCCCACCCTCTCTCTCTCTCTCTCACGAATCCTTGATAGTTTATAAATTACTACTTTCTTTCCATGTCTTACACTGCCTGATGTCTACCTTCACCCACTTTTCTATTGTTCATCCCCCAAGGAGGGGGCTATGTGTAAATCTTTGTGGTCCATCCTCCCTTTCTCCCCACCTTCCTCTTCCCCTCTTGGTATCTCTGCTCTCATTATTGGTCCTGAGGGGTTTATCTGTCCTGGATTCCATGTGTTTTCAGCTCTTTTCTGTACCAGTGTACCTCCTCTGGTCTAACCGGATTTGTAAGGTAGGATTGGGATCTGGTGGGGTGGGCGGGGAGAAGCATTAAAGAACTAGAGCAAAGTTTTATGTTTCATCGGTGCTACACGGCACCCTGACTACTTGTCTCCTCCCCATGACCCTTCTGTAAGGGGATGTCCAGTTCCCTAAAGATGGGCTTTGGGTCTCCACTCTGCACTCCCCCTCATTCACTATGACATGATTGTTTGTTCTTTGATACTGGATACCTGATCCCTTTGACACCTCGTAATCACGCAGGCTGGTGTGCTTCTTCCATGTGAGCTTTATTGCTTTTCAACTAGATGCCTGCGTGTTTATCATCAAGCCTTTAAAACTCCAGATGCCATATCTTTTGATAACCAGGCACCATCAGCTTTCTTCACCACATTTGCTTAGGTACCCGCTTTCTCTTCAGCGATCGTGTCGGGAAGGTGAGCATCATGGAATGCCAGGTTAATAGAACAAAGTGTTCTTGCATTGAGGGAGTCCTTGATTAGAGGCCCAATGTCCATCTGTTTCCTTAATACTAAACCTGTAAATATATGCACATGATTTAGTTCCCCATCATCATATATAAATAGATTTACATATGTACATGCCTGTATTTAGACCTCTATAAATGCCCTTTGCCTGCTAGTTCTCCTATTTCCTTGTACTTTAAATGAGAGGAATTGCTGGAACCCAAGCGGAGGCTGAACCAGGTAGTGGGACAAG
Organism: Echinops telfairi; assembly: GCF_000313985.2. NCBI lineage: Eukaryota > Metazoa > Chordata > Mammalia > Afrosoricida > Tenrecidae > Echinops > Echinops telfairi. The sequence goes on along the minus strand of NW_022103968.1, from coordinate 3,909,578 downwards.
AGGAAAGCAGAAGTCCATCTCTTCATCTAAACGGCCTGGCTGTCCTGAGTGGCTGTCTCCCACTCCTCTCCCTCCGCCCGTGTGCTGCATCCGGACACCTACTGGGACGGTGGAGGGGGTCAAAGAAAAAGTTCAGGGTCAACATCTTTAAGGCACCCCTCCCACTACCCATGGAGCATTGCCAAAGAATAACAGTGGAAGTGAGAAACCCTTCATAGCATGGATGGATTTGGGGGCATTGTGCTGAGTGGAGTGAGCCCATCCACATGGACTGATATTACATGGAAATCACTGCGATCCAAGGAAAAGCAAAGATAAGGAGTTTCATAGCCAACAAAATGGGCTTTGGTGGTTACTAGGCATAGACAGACAAGGAGGAGGGGAGACAATGGACCAGAGGAGGCTGGGAAACATCGGCCAACAACACCATCCACGCCGACTAACGCCACAGACCTCACTCACCAGGGAGCAGCTCTCCCACTGGCACATCCAGAAACTCACCCTCTCCACTGTCCAATTCATGCCGCCTCAGCGGCCTGATAGGAGAGGGTAGAACTGCTCCTGTGGGTTTCCACACCTGTAACTCTTTATGGGAGTGGCTGCTGGTTATGAACTACTGACTTTGCAGTTAGCAGCCCAACTTGTAACCACTACGCCACCAGGGCTCCAGTCAGCCATCATCTTAGGGATGAGGTCATTAGATATTAGCCAGTACTACCTGAGAATGGTGTCATAAGTATCCACTGGCCCTTGGCAGCAACAAGGTTCCCCACCCCTGGGATGAGTTGGCTAAGGAGGTTGGAAGGAAATCAGGCGACCATTAGATGCCTATAAAGACCCCCAAACTGAGCATGCTCAAATTCAAGCCCTCAAGCCAGGTGGGAGATACACCTGGGCAGTCCAAATTAGGCCTAGGCTCATGATCCTCCCTCAGGTGGGCTCCCCCAGCCAATGGGGTCAACCAATATCTTCAACCATGCCTCCCCCAGCCATGGCGTGGGCCAGATAAAGGCAGCGAGCAAATGCTGCGATGCTCTCCCGTGTCATGTCCTGCTGTCTCGTCCATCTGACTCTCCTGTCCCAGCTCATGCCCCGTGGTGCTCCCTCTGCCTCTGTTTGGTATGTGTGGGTGCACTGTGCCACAAGGTTGCTTGTGTCCAGTTGCAAACTCCAGCGTGGCTTGGCACACTTCCCTGAAATTGCGTGTAACCTTTTGAGACTGTAAAACCTGATACTTGTCCCGTCCTTCATAAAAGCACTCTTGGATCACACAACAAGCTTCATGTGAATTCTTTCATCGTGTGAAGCCAAGAATCGGGGTCATACCCACGCCAGAAGCCTTACATAACAATATAAACAGTGTATGTTAACGGCCTCCCAGACCATGGTCCAATCGTCAGGAGGAGGAGCGAGGGGGAGAAAAGGCCAGTGATGATGTCTCAAAGGGATGAACCAGGAAGTAGCATGCGGGCCGCGGAGGGGACAAGGGCATACATTCAGGGAACAGGACCCAGGAGAAGTGCACTTTCCCACTGAGGGTTTGGGACGAGAAGAGGGTGGCCACGGGCTTCATGGCATAAATGAACTTTCTGAAATGGGCATGCATATTAAAACGCTCATCGAATAAAATGCAGAGAAAGCAAAAAGTCCAATGTCTACTCTAACTGTCCCTCAGAACGGCTGGGGTTGCCTATGTCCTGAAGTTTTCTCAATCCATAACACAGCTTAAGGGGAAAAGCGGCCATCGGACCCCAATGGTCCACGGCTGCAGTCAAGTTCTGCATAGCCTCGTTTCTTCGACAAATGATTTGATTCCTATGCAAAAGACCCAGCAGAAACAAACCCAGATGGTCACTGAGGAAGAAAGAGGAAAGATAAGCAAACCCCCTATGAATGTGCTTTAAGATGGGCTCAGACAGGCCCCATAAAACAGCAGACAGCAGCTTCAGGTTAATTAAGCTGGAGTCATGCCTGTTTTTAAATAGTTACAAGGGAAGAAAATGGGCAGATTAATTACTTTTTGACTGAATCCATGTGATGCACACGGGACCTGGAGACCTGGAGACAGTCTGCTCAAACTATGAGCAGGTCTCAGTGCGCACTCCTCCAGCAAACGTTGGGTGGCCAGGGTAAGCTGGGGCCTCAACAGCAATGGCCTATACATCCAGGCAACATCCTGGATGTTGGTCCTGATGCTGATGTTGGTCTTGATGCTGATGCTGATGTTGTCTTGATGCTGATGCTGATGTTGGTCTTGATGCTGATGCTGATGTTGGTCCTGATGCTGATGTTGGTCCTGATGCTGATGTAGATGCTGATGCTGATGTTGGTGCTGATGCTGATGCTGATGTTGGTCTTGATGCTGATGTTGGTGCTGGTGCTGATGTTGGTCCTGGTGTTGATGCTGATGTTGGTCCTGATGCTGATGCTGATGTTGGTCTTGGTGCTGATACTGATGTTAGTGCTGGTGCTGATATTGGTCCTGATGCTGGTGCTGATGTTGGTGCCGATGTTGGTGCTGATGCTGATACTGGTCCTGGTGCTGATGTTGGTGATGATGCTGATGTTGGTGCTGGTGCTGATGCAGATGCTGGTGCCGGCAGGAGGATGACTCCAGATTGGCCAGTCAGGAAATATTCTCAGAAAGGACCATGAGGCTAGAATGTGATTCTGTGTGAAACTGGGCACACATGTCTCTGAAATTCACTAGCATCCCCTGTCTTTCAGATGAGATGACCAAGCCCGTGTTGTCCCCCAACTCCATCGTGAAATGACCATTTAAACAGGGTGAGGAACCTTTTGCTGCCCAAGGCCACCAGGAGAGCTGCAACATGATTCAAGGGCCCTGAGGTCAAGCATGTCATTAACTCTCCTCTGTGTGATGGCTGGGGGAGCCCAGGTGGCGTCATGGTTATGAGTTGGGTCGCTAACCGAAAGGTCGGCAGTTTGAAACCACCAGAAAGAGAAGGCTTTCTACTCCCACAGGAGTCACCGTCTCAGAACCCCACAGGGGCAGCTCTGTGCTGTCCTGCAGGCTCGCTATGAGTCAGGACTGACCAGGCCGCTGGGTGATGGCTGGGACTGCTTCTCTCTGGTAGGGCCCGTGATGTTAGCTGGTGTGGGTGGTTTTTCGGGCCCTGTTTGGCCTGGAGGACAGATGTTCTCCACCCTGGGCTTCAGATTTGTTGTTTTCCCATCTGTGTCCTTGTTCTTCTGCGAGGTGCCCCCCCCCCCCCTCCGCCGTTGTAGCTTGGATCCTGCTTTCTATTTCTTTTACTTTTTAATGTTTTTATTGTGAAGTAGGTAAAAGTTCAAAGAGCAGATGATCAATTTGGTGTTTGAGCCATCTCATCCATTGCCACCCACTCAGTGCACCTTCTCTGACCCCGCCCCCTCCCCCAGCCTCCTGTCTTCATTCCTCCTTCTGGCCTGAGCCTCCGAATGGGCTGCCCTTTTGATCTCAAAGGGTTGATTGTTCCGGCACTGTGTGAGCTCAGTCCCAGACCTGCAGGGCGACTAGGGCCCCAGTCTTGGGAATCCCACATGGCTCTGTCCAAGCAGGAAGCCTGGTCTCTTCTGGGACCTTGTGATTTGTTCTGCTCCATCCAGGACCTGTGAATGTGAACCTTTTCCGCACAGTGGGTGGTGGTAGCCGGTCACCATCTAGTGCTTCTGGTCTCAGGCCATGGAGACGAATTTTCTTTAAATATTCATCACTCTTCTTCCTCCGGACTGAGGGAAACCCGTAGCTTCACCCTAGATGGCTGCTTGGAAACTTCCACGAGCCCCATCACTGTTCATCCACGTAGGGTGTAGAGCACTGTGTGGGTGGGCTACGGCATGCCTACTGGCCTTGGGGTCCCCTGAGACATTGGTTCTGAGCCCCTAGGCCTCAAGGTGTTTGGCTACACCTAGGAAGGGTTCATAACGTCACCCCTGGGTGCCCACCACAGGCAAGGATATGTTTGCAGCACAGGTAGATCCATGTAGACAGCTATGCTCCGTCAAGCCTGCATTACATTTGCGGGTGTCTTTCCAAGCTCCACTCTCCCACCCACACCTGCTGGGCCTGCGTGTCCATCCAAACACCCACTCAGAGATGACGGTCATTGCCGAGACTGGGGAGAACAGTATTTGCCTCTGTTGCCGTCAATGGTCTCGGACCTCCCAGCGTCTCCTCCTGCCGGCAGCCTTTTTTTGCTGACCCCCCTCTGAGTGGGTCATGCCTGCCTCTTCACCTGAGTCCGTATGTGTCTACCTTCTATCCCATGTCTCCTCCTCCATCTCTGGTGAGCATCAAAGGATGTCTCCTGTAGTGTGAAAACCTTCTCGTGACTTTCCATAATAGTATCTCTCATGCAACATCGGTGCCTTGGTGATGAATTTTACTCCTTGTAATGCCCTCCAGGTGCCTCTGTGTCAGGAGGCGTTTCTCAGCTGCAGCATCTAGTGGACACATTTACCCACTCTGGAAACTCACTCCCAGTGGAATTTGGAGGTGTGTCCTTTCATTTCTGGCTGAGAATTCTCGGCATGGTGTTTCCAAGCTTCAAGTGTGTCCCCCTGCATCAGAATGCTGATCGGGGCCTGATCCTTTTGTGGGTATCAGAACAGGCATGCCCTCTGGGTTCTAAGACCCCCTCCTTGAAACTTGACTCTAGTGGGAGTCCCCTCTCCCCACCCCAAGCGGGTTTTCTGGGAAGACCTGGGGTCCAGGTAAGAACACACCTGTGCTGCTGCAAAGGTGGGGTGTCCCAAAGACCACCCAGGGGTGTCTTCACATTTTGTTCTCAGTTATCACATACCTGTTGGACCATCTCCTCCTCTGGTCTTTCCTGGGCTCCCATCACACCTCAGGGACATCCGGGGATCCCCGTTCCTCCACTTTGGGCTGGAATTGTCTGCAGGGCGTGGAGAGGGTCTTACCACACCCACTCCTCCTCACCCTCAGCACACAGCAGCCTGCTACCCAGAAGACCCCATGTCATAAAGCATACTGTAATGAAGGTTTCTCCTGATGCTGTTTCTCTATGTCACCCTCATTGCTGTTTCTCCCAGATGGGGTGATACGCAGTGGTGAGGAGCAGTCAAAGGTTGGCTAGCAAGGCCTCATTCTTGCTGAATTGGTGTGAAATACCACGCAGCGTGCCACAAAGCCCTGCCCGTCCCTGCTGGCTGGATGCCAGTCTTTGGAATTGGTCTGCTTGTCCACTCATTGCTGCCCTCCGAGGTCCCGTCTGGCAGTGACGATGCTGCTGCAAGATGGCGGGAGGAGAGAAGTGGACTTTGCTTCTTCCCCATCCAGGCAGACTTTCCACCATCCAACAAGCCTTCCAGAAGCTCATTGCATAGTATTCCCTTTAGTCTCTGCCTCCCTGGAAGGTCCTCTGGGCCGTGGCCTTGTGAGAGAGTCCCTGAGGGACCAGGCTCAACCTTCCTAAGGGCCATGGAGTGGGATTCTAGAAGGTCCATTGCATCTGACTGCTCCAAACAGCTTCGGCGTGTGCCTCCCTGGGGGATGCTAATGAGTAGTGTGCTTGACCCCTAACTGGAGGGTTGGGTGCCCCAGATTTGGTGATCTGCTTCCAGGAAAGCCACCATTGAGAACCCTAAGGAGTGACCCTGGGGTAAAGTTGACGCTCAGGCAACTGGTTCTTGGGCCAGTGGTCCGCAATGTCCTCCGTCCTGACTGCGAGTCCAGATGGAAGGCGAAGGAGGAGCATCGGACACTTCTCTTCCTGTGGCCTACGTCAGCACCCCCACACACACACTGGCCGCCATCTATCTTCTCAGAGAGAGAATGCATTTGTGAGAGGCCCCATCAAGAAATCAAGGAGGGGGCGCTGCGTCCCAGCACCCTTCCTGCACGTCGCACCCACAGACCCATCGCCAACTCCAGTTGGCACCTAGAAGTGTGCAGGCTTCTGATGCCACCGATCTGGTTCTTCACCACTTTTCTGCAGCAGGGACACGGAGTTGTTCAGGACAAGTTTGTAAGATGACCTCTCACTGTTATTTAAGCATCATCAAAGACCAGTTTGGCACCAAATTCCTCGTTTGAGGGAAAGAAAAATTTGTCATTTGTTTCCCTTGAGTCATTACCATCGCCCTGTAATGAATGGGAGTCATTATCCTCAAATCGCTCTTGTCTCTCCAGCCCTGACTTGCCTAATGATTCTCCCCGCGGTCGCCAGGAGGCTGTGTTGGCGCCCAACAGAACAGGGCGGGAAGCGTCCTTCACAGTCGCCTCACAGCTCGGGCGCAGACAGGCGGACCAGCAGCTATGCAGATAAAGATGGGTAAAAATACCACCGAAATGGGTTGGGTCCCCAGTCCCCCCAATCCATCTCCTTCTTCCCAACGGATAATTCACACTTGGCAGGGCCTCCCCAAGCAGGTCGCCACCTGCCACTCTCCTACTCTCCTCTACCAACATCTAGTGTTCCCACTTAAATGTCAGATGTTGCCTGAAGCTCAAGTATCTTTAGAAGAGGGTTGGATAGGGATAACAATTCCTGGCTTCAAAGTAGGGTTTTGAAGCAGTTCTTTTGTGTGTGTGTGTGTGTGTGGGGTCAACTTTCTGCTGATCTTTTGCATTTCCACCCCGGATTGGCTAAATCGGAATCTCCAAGACTTGGGCCTATGAGGCCTCTGTCATGTTAGAGCACGCCCACGTCCCTTAACTTAGCCCAAGGACCCATCAGATCTGGCCTTGGACTCTTTCTCCAGGCCTCTGGGTTTCTGCTCTGAGCCCCCCCGCCCCCAACTCCACATGGCCACATCAGCTTTCCTGACAGCCCCTTTACCCTCTGGAAGTCCGGCTGTCCGGGCTGGGCATGTCTGCCCTTCATTCTCACCCACCCTCCTGCCCTGAAGCACTCTGCCCGGGCTCTCAGTTACTCTTCCTGGGGCACACCACTTTGGATCTTTTGTCACTCTCGCCTGGAAATGCCACTGCCGCCCCAAGCCTGCTGTTTGGCGTGTCCTGCGTGAGTCAGTCAGCAGCCACGCGCTTCTCCCTTTGTGCCACCAGGGTTTGTGTCATCCTAAAGGAGCATGGCTTTTATATCGAGACCAGGGTGTACGAGTGGTTACCAGTGCAGGTGGAAGAAAGGAAAAGCCCACGGGGGAACTTATTGCCCAGGGGATCCTGAGCTTCTTGAAGGTGAGCGGGATGGTGGTGATCGCTGAGCCGCACAGCAGATGCAGTTGAAATGACAGGTGACGGTGTCGGGAGAGTGCATGTTGTTACCCGTACGTTTTGTTGCTGGGTGCCATCGAGCAGGTGTGGGCTCACAGCGAGCCCCTAGGACTGACTAGAACTGCCCCGGCGATTCCCTAGGCTGTCGCCTTTTGAGGACTGTGATCTCGGTGATGTTGGGGAAGACGTCTGGCTCCTTAGAGGCAAGAAGAGACCTCGTTTCTTCTACTGTGGACACGTCAGGAGAGATCCGTCCCTGGAGCAGACATCGTGCTTGGTAAAGTAGGGGGACAGCAAAAAAGACGACGGCCCTGTATGCAATGGACTGAAACCATGTGGCCCTCTAGGAGATGGACTGACACCGTGTGGCCCTCTAGGAGATGGACTGACGCCGTGTGGCCCTCTAGGAGATGGACTGACGCCGTGTGGCCCTCTAGGAGATGGACTGACGCCGTG
>NW_022103968.1:3896159-3901615 GCF_000313985.2 Echinops telfairi | reverse complement strand
GCATTCTGCAATAAGCACAGTTATCATTTTACACTGTTTTGTTTTCTAAACCAACGTTGGAGTTGGCGTAGGCCTTTGCATGAAAGGTTATATCCCTGAGAAATTTCAAGTGGCCCCGCATGACAGGGGCTAACATTTCAGGGAGGCACTTCTTCTGCAGACTGGATGTCAAGAAACTCAGAGCCAGGTCTCTAATTAACCACCGGCAGCCAAGAAGCCTCTGGTTGAGGCGTGCTTCTATCCGCAGGCCCAACCTGATGAGGGGTGAGCGGGTTCCTGGGTTTGAACCCCTGAGCCATAAATAACACATTGCTTGTCCATGTTCTCTGATGAGGAACAAAGATAATTTGCAGTGCAGCTCACACATAAAATACATTTGGTCCTCAGGATGGTTTCCTAAGCTGTCTTGCCTGCCCTTGGTGGGAATCCGTAAAGGCAAAACCTCACTGTCTTCATCACATAGATGCTGACTCACAGCAGCTCCGTAGGGCAGGGCGGGACTGTCCCTGTGGGTTTCTGAGACTGTAGCTCCCCGTGGGAGTAGACAGCTCCGTCTTTCTCCCATGGAGCAGAGCAGCTGGTGGTTTCGAAGTGCGCACCTTGGCAGTTAGCAGCCCAATGCATAAGTACTACGCCACCAGGGCTCCTGATGGCCATCTAGCATTTTGTTAAACAGGAGGCTAAGCAAGGCAGCAAAACAGATAGAAACCCAGCTGGAAAGTACGAAGGCTCAGAGGCAAAGAGAAGTTGGTGTGTTTCCGGGAAAGAAGGCCAGTCGAGCTGGTGGGCAGCATGGGGATGGCGAGGAGCGGGCTCTGGAAAGCCAGGCTTGTTGGTGAAGTTTGTGCCCATCGTGCAGCCACTGAGCGGGTCCATCTCACTGAGGCCTCCTCTTTCTCACTGACCCTCTAAGCAGATGACCTCCACCAGGTCCCTCCTGACAACGTGTCCACAGCACACGAGACAGAGTCTCGGCAACCTGCCTTCTAAGGAGCATGCTGGACTTCTTCCAAAGCAGATTTGTTTCCAAAACAGACTTGTTTTGCCCATTCAATTGCCTTCCCTAATTCACCCTAATTCAAGTGCATTCATCTTTCTTTGATTTTTCTGATCCATTATACGGCTTGTGCGTACATGTGAAGTGATTGAAAAATACTATGATATCAGCCAGGTGGACATCAACCCTCAAAGAGACATCTTGTTTTTTGATACTTTAAAGACTGGCTTCGAGGCAATGATTGGATCCATAATCCCCCGTGGTTCCTGTTTTGTCCGTGATCAAAGACACACCACTTCACAAAGTCTGGGGGAGGGTTGAATGGGGAACGATGTGCACAGTGCCTAGAAAATTCCCAACATTAACCCAGAAAAAAACCAAACCCCTCCCTGCCATCGAGTTGATGCTGCCCCATATGGACCCTGTAGGACAGGGAGAGAACTGCTCCTTTGGGTTTCCAATAACTGTTGATGGGAACCAACGGCCTCATCTTTCTCCATGGAGTGCATGGTGGGTTCGAACCGCTAAGCATGTGGTGCGCAGCTCTGTGCACAGCCCCCTGTGCCACCAGGGCTCCTCAGCCTTGGTGGTAGCATTCCTGTGTGTTCATTGCTTACCTGGCGGTGCCGTGCTTCTCTAGAAGCTCTTTCACTTATGATAGCAACAGCAACAGGCTACGTTCTGATTGGTCTACAGGCGTCCATTCATTCAATGCTCACACCACTAAGCAGGAAGTGTCGTTATCCTTACGTGCAGGTGGGGAAACTGAGGCATGGGGAACATTGGCTAACTTGCCTGGATGACATAGTTGGGATTTAGACCTGTAAGCAAACAGCACTGTGTCCCCCATGGCCACAGAAGCAAGTGGCCTTCTAAGCACAAATTGCCCCTCGCTGTCTTGCAAACAACCTGTGAAATGGATAAATGATCGTGTCTCCGTTTTTCCAGGCAGAAAAGTTGAGGCTGAACATCCGAATGTCTCAGAGACCAGACAAGCTGAAACAGGAGCCTAAGCTGTCAGATTTCACCTCCTGTGCCCTTTCCACCATCGATATACCAGGAGAGACCCAGCTTTGCCCGAACAGAGAAGTCCCAGTTTTGCAGGGCCGCGGAACATCTTACAACTAAAGGGTTGTCTGAGGAAGTGATTCTCCTCTGGAAACCTGGTGACGGTGACAAATTAAAGCTCTTTGAATTAGCGCTGTCCAATGCCCCATCCTGACACGGCCCGGCACTTGCAGGAAGCCCAGGAATCTTGGTTTCTAAACATTTTATACATACAGAGTCATCCATCACATTTACTGGTGGCATAGTAGACTGTGCATTGAGCTGACTAATGCAGGGTCAGCAGTTCCGAACCACTAACTACTGCGAGGGGGAAAGATGAGGCTTTCTACTCCCTACGAAGATGTACAGTCCTGGAAACCCACAGAGGGCGTTCAACTCTGCATCTTATAAGGTTGCCATGAGTCAGAATCAAGTGCGTGGCAGTGAGGTTTGCTTTTTGTTTGTTTTGTTTTTGTGTTGAACACGTGTGCATGCATGTAGGTGTGCATTCAAGTTTCCGAAAACGTGTTCTCTGTAGAAAACAACAACAAAGTGTTCTCGTTCTCGAAACCATGAGAGCCCGTTCCCCGCCCACCCCAGCCCCCAGCCACCGCCAGTAATGCAATAAATGAACATTAGGTATGAGGCAGCACACCTGGGAACCCCTGCGGTCAGGTCTCTGAGACGCTTTATGCCTTACCTGTGCCTGCCCTTCTGGTTAGTACTCAACGTCTGGCCTTACAGTAGGGCTGGGCCTAGCTGGGCCACTCACCATTCTCACAGGGCAATTATGAGAGATTCCCTGAAGTCCCCTAACAGCCAAGAACAACCGGGTGGCCTTCATCACACTGGGGAATCAGCATCACCGCTCCATCTTTCCCAGAAATCACACAGCCCCAAACCTCCTCCTGGCAGCTTCCTGCGGTGTTAACACAGCCCAACACAAAAGCTCGGAGGAGCCAGAGCTAAGTCTCACTTATGACACTTCCCATCTCTTTGATCTTGGAAACAGGGAACACTTGGAGAGTTTTGCTTCCACACCCCCACATTTCACTCTGGCTGTCAATTAGATGCGTTAAGAAAACGCAAGCAAAAATACAATCGTTCTCCACTATCAGGTTTCAGTTAAACTGAAGGGAGTGTGCTTATTTCTGGAGGCAGAATTCCCTATCGGTTGTTCTTCCTTGTTTATGCTGCAGAAAACGTACCAGAAAAGCGAAAAAAGTGTCAGAAAGTGAAACCATGCAAGTATTAGAAGTAACCAGGAGGGAGCTCCAGTGCAATACCGCGGTATCACAGTGATGCAGTTGGGAGCGGGGACAACCTCCCTAACCTTGACTCAGAAGCCCAGAAGCAAGAAGGGAAAAGTGAGCCGATGGGTTCCACAGAAGTAAAAGATTTTGCAGGGCCAAAAAGGCGAGAGGGGCATCGTCTTGGCGCAGGAGACGGTCTCTGTGCAGCAGTGGTCTTTGTCGCTGGGTCTCCTCTGTGTGACATGCATGTGGCAGCCCCAGTTCCCACTCGAACCGGGGGTCTTTATCCTTCCTGTAAATCTCAGTCTGCTTGCCTCTGCGCGCAAAGTGCACTTATTCCAACAGTGTATTGTCTGTACTTGAACTGGTGTCCACTCTGGCTTTCCTTAGGAGTGTTTAGGTCATTTACGTTGGATTCAATTAGTGATGCTGCCATTTTGCAATTGTTTAATTAGCTCCATCTGTTTCTTGCCCAATGTCTTCCTTCTTACCTTTATGGATATGTGTGTTAATCAGATATTTTCGCTTCTATCCTGACTTCCTATTTCTGACTCACTTTTTTAGCAGTTATTCTAAGGATGGCAAAATATATCCAACACATAAATGATTTAGATCCAATATTAAATCTCTTACATCAGTAATACATGGGGAACTTAAAGCAGTGCATTGCAATTTAGCTTTATGCACATTCTTAATATTGTTTCACAACTCATAGCGAGCAGTGTGATTAACCATTCTATAGAGTGCTACCATATTTGCTTTCAGACGTGATATACCTTTTAAGAAAACTACAAATAAAGGAAAAGAAATACTTCTTCATAGGCGCTCATGCATTGACATTTCTGGAATTCTGCATTTCTCCCGAAAGCCAACGCCAGATTCACTACCATCAAGTCCATACTAGGTGATGGTGACCCTATAGGACAGGCTAGAACTGGCCCTTGTGAGTTTCTGAGACTGTAACCCTTCATGGGAGTAGAAAGCCCCATCGTTCGCCCTCAGAGCAGTTGGTGGCTTCGAACTGCTGATCTTGCGGTTATCAGCCCAATGCATAACCACTACGCCATCAGGGCTCCTGTCAGCAGCTCTTAATCACCAGCTGTGTGCTTTTCCTGCAGCCTGGAGATGTTCCATTGGTGTCCTCTACCACGCGGGACTGCCAGTGATGGGCTCTCGGTTTCCGTGTGGATCTTACCTTCTTTGCTGAAGAGCTTTTCTGGAATCGAACTCTTAGGTAGCAGGTGATTGGTTTTGGCTATTCTCACGCTGAGAGTCATTTCCGTGCCTTCTGGTTCCTGTTAATCCGCCTCTGAGATGAAGAGCTGTCCTTTAGAAGCTCCATCGATATTTGAGCCAAAAGCAGACGGTTTCAGATTTGGTTGCCTTCAATTCTTTTTTCCCCCTCACTTTCCCCCCAAATCCCGCCCCCACCCCCATTCCATTTCCTTCAACTCTTGGGAAAAGGTTACATGGATGGGAAAAAAAATCTCATACACAAGACACAGACATCACACGTCAACAACTTCATATTTGACCGACCGCCTTTGTTTTTGAAGTCACTGTCACCCGTTGAAGGAATCTGTGAACATCGTCCCTTTGTTTCATTTGGTCCAGAGCTGATCTTAGAGACCCAGGGATGAGGAACGACTGGCCCACAGGCTGTATATAAGGCCCATGAAATCGCCAATACCAGCTACCAACACATGCCTCACCGAAGAGAACCCTTTCTGGCCATCACATGAGGGTCAGTTAATTGAATGTTTGACCAGTGTGGTCCGAGAATGAGGCTATAAATCTCCAAATGTCCTTTGGCAGAAACAATGGTTTCCATCCTTTGGCATTTACACAACCTGTCAACTTGTGAAGGGGTGGAGTCTAGCCTTTCAATCAGGTCACAGCCAATGAAATCTCTGTGTGGGTGTGGCCTTCTCCTGGGGACACTGGGAACACCTGCCTGCCTGCCTGGTGGCGGGACACACACACTCTCTCTGCTTCATCTTCCTGCTGACAAGCCACATGGAGATCCACTGATGGAGGTAGAGCCCTGGAGCTGGAGGAGCCACGTGGAGACCTGCCAGTGCTGAGATTCTGCTACCGCAACTGGACCCACAAGACTTGCCACCCACTGGCCTGTGATCTTCCTGTATTCGGCGTCATTG
>NW_022103968.1:3891519-3894802 GCF_000313985.2 Echinops telfairi | reverse complement strand
CACACCCACCTCCCCACCAATTTGGATCGCTTGTTGTTCCCTTGTCCCTGGGTTTGTTAACACCTCTTCCCTTCCCCCCACCATGGGAGAGGAGGAGGTAAAGCTCTTTCTTATATACATATGAGTGTCTCTGGATTTGTCTAGTCAACCAAGACTAACACACCACCCTTGTATCAGGTACTGCCTCTCAGAACAAAATGGCAGCCTTTGGAGACGTTTCTTATTGGAATTTTTGCCCAAAGGCCAAAATCACATACGAGTTCGCTGAGAAGGATGGGTTCTGTCTAGAGGAGTGGCCGCTTCCCCCGAAGCAGAAGAACGTCCATGGAAACCACAGGAAACAGAACTTAGAAAGCAAAACTCTGCTGTGTCTTTCTGGCGGGTGATCCAGGCAAGTATGGGAGGGGAGGGTGAGCTACCAAGATTGCTTCTTATGTGGCCCTCCCCCAGCTGGTGCCCACCCAGACAAGCACACTCCGCCCTCCAAGTGCAGGACGACACTGGGAGACGGGGAACGCCTGTCTCGGGAGCCCCGGTGCTCTCGATCCGCTGCCTGGTGGGGAAGGACCAGGAAGCATGCCGGACTCCTGCAGGGACATGGCAGCGTGGCAGGGACATGAGAGGGGCACTGTTGGGGGATGGCCCTTTAGAAGCCTGTTTGGGCCTTAAATACTGACTGCCTTATCACACAGAGACAGAAGCAGCAACGCGATTCCGGCAGGAATTAATCAAATTATGGGAGCGCTTTCCACTCATCCAATTCAAATGCTTCACAGTTTGCAATCCAACCTGTCAGCCTGCCGAGCAGCTAAACTCGTGTACCTGGCGATGGCGCCATCTCAGAAGGAGACCATCCCTTGTCATCAGTGACCCTGATGGTCCTCCCACAGCCAACGGGATATTGTAACCATCGCCTACAAGTCACTGACTTCTGGTTTGAGGGCTCACAGGAACGAATGGCTTGCAGAGATATTGCAGAGTTTGCTGCCAGAAACCAAGAAGTCCTGAGAGGGAAGTCCCCACCCCCACCCCTGTGCTCCCCAGCCCCACCCCCACTACCAACACACACACACACACACACACACACACGCACTTGCACGCTGCACTGGCCTGATCTTCGGAAAACAGCAGGATGTGCAGGTCTCTTCTGGACGGCCCCGCCTCCTTTGGTTCACCCCTGGTCTCCTTGTCAATCAATGTTGTCTTCATTGTCGCTAGCTGCCATCGGTCTTTTCATTGCATTTCCCCACGAACTTTGTGATGCCCCTTGAACGGCAGATAGCATGTGGCCCCCTGCTGCAGGGTCTGTGCCTCTGGCACGTGTGGGTCCGTGGTTGCCATGTTTATGGCCTCGCTTCCGGCCAAGAGAGGCTTATCTGCCAGCACGCACCAGACAGTTTTCTGGGGTAAAACCATTCCGCTGGCTAACTTTGATTGCATGGCACGATAGTTTGTAGCAGTGTGGACTTGCTCTAGACAGCACTTGTCTGGGATCCGAATTTGCACATGAGTCCTGCATCCAGTATCAAGCGATGTCCAATCAAGTCTCAGCTTGCAAATGCCAAAAAAAGGAGATTTTCAAGGACAGCCTTTGATTGTTTCCTTCTGTGTTGTCTCCGAACAGCTTGACACTCTGTGTGTTCAATAAGACTTTACTAATACTGCTCCATGATGACATTTTACCCTCATGGCAAAACCCACAGGGTGTTAAACCAGTCATTGCTGGCCAACTCCATGCAGGTCCCCTTTACCTGTTTAAGGACCCAGCATAGTGCTGGGTATATAAAATGAACTGGAACAGAAAGTTCCTTTCTCTTTGCTCATCCATCTCTAGAGGAGGAGACGACAATCCTGCGGCTGAGTGTGTCTACCACCATAGAAGTACATGGTTGCTGTGCATTTATTGGGCACGGTTGCTAGTGGTATAATTGGGAGCCTTTGTGTTCTCTGATCAGAAACTATGATCTGCTCTTACTGGTACATGCTAGAGAGAGCATGTACTCCAGTGAACTGCTCAGAATTTCGAAGCTGCTTGCAGTTAGGTTTCAAAACCACAAGCAAGCAATAAAAGAGCAGATAGATCCATCGGACATCATCAAAATATAAATATTTGTACTTCTAAGGGCATCGTCCAAATGTGAAAAGACAACCCATCAAATGGGAGACAGCTTTAGCAAATCACACCCCTGAAAAGGACTGGGAGCCAGATACTATGGGGGATCGCTGAGAACTCAATAATAAAAAGAAAAATAACTCCATTAAAATTGGGCACATGATCTGAAAAGAGCCTTCTCCAAAGAAGCCAATAAAATTACAAACAAAACCCAAACAGACCAGAAAAAATCTCAGTGCCCCCAGCCATCATGGAAATGCAGATCAAGGCTCCATGGGGTACCTACTAAGGGCCACCACCAGGGTCTGCTCCCATGAAAAAGACAGGTTGAGATGGGTGCTGGCCGGCCGGCCAGGCCACCGAGAAGCTGGGAATAGACTGCTGCCGGCAACGTAAAATCACACAGAATCTAACTGTGCCTCCAAATGTTAAACACAGTTACCAGTAGACCCAGCGATCTTGCTCATAAGAATATCCCTAAGAGGGATGAAAGTGCATGTCCTCACACACACACAAAAACAACCACAGCTCATTGTAACTGTATTCATAATAGCCAAAGGCTGGAAGCCACCTAAATGTCCCTCCAAATGTCACATCGTCAAATAAGGAAACATTACTTGTCCATTCAAAACTAAGTGTTGCTGTCTGCTACCACACAATCCCCTTTGAAAGCATTATGTGACGTGAATAAAGCCAATCACACAAGACCACAAATTGTATGTCGCCACTTAGTATGAACTGGCCCAGGATTGGCAAAGTGGTTGAGAAGGCTAAGTAGATTAGTGGTTGCCCAAGGATTGAATAAAGAGGCAAGCATTGGGGTGTCGGGGCTAAAGTTAAGAAGATTAGTAGTTGCCCAAAGATTGAATAAAGGGGCCTCGGTGGTTTCGGGGTTATATGTTGGGCGGGTGACTGTAAGGTCAGCGTTTCAAGCCCATCAGCGGCTCTGAAAGAGAAAGGAGCCCTGGTGGTGTAGTGGTTACGTGCTGGACTGCTAACCCACAATATCAGCAGTTTGAAACCACTGACTGTTCTAAAGGAGACCAAGGAAGGTTTCTACTGTCATCAAGAGTTAGTCTCGGAAACCCGCAGGACGCAATTCTGCCCTGTCCTAGAGGGTCACTGTGAGGCAGAGCCAACTTGACGGCAGAGCTTGGAGTTTGAGTTGGT
>NW_022103968.1:3887374-3891363 GCF_000313985.2 Echinops telfairi | reverse complement strand
CTGCCCCATGGTCCACCGCAGGCAGGAGGGCAGCCTCTCCCGGTAGCACGCAGCAACTCCCTACATCAAGCAGCCCTTTCTCTGCCCACACAACTTGAGCCAGCAGTGCCCATCAGCCATTTCCCATCTGGAGAGCCCTACCATGTCTGTTCCTAGTCTGGGTGCCCCTCCAAACCCTGTTCACCTAGGGTGACCCTGCTGGCCTTTGAAATACCAGGGACACAGCTTCAAGCAACACCCCGGCCACTACAGTGCAGCAGGCTGGCAGACAAGTGGCGGGTTGTGTATATGAGTCTGAGCAGGCTCAGTTGCACCTGATACCAGCCACCATTCTGCGCCTGAGTGCCATTGTTCTAAAGCCGAGGCCCATGAACAACAGCCTCTCACGAACATGGGAATGATGGCTCCGGACTCATCCCCCAGCTCTTCAGCACAGGAGGTGATCCTCAGCCCAGGCCTCTCTCCTGCCTCTGCTCCGGCATCTGGCAGCAGCTCCAGGCCTGGTCTCCGATGTCTGACAATGAGCCCTTGTTCTCGAGACAGATGCACGCCTCTGCAGTGGACAATGGCCCGACCTTTAGCCTCGGCCCGGCTGCCCGTATAGCCTTCACGTGGACTTGACACCGACCACTTATTTATTTGCTTTCCTGACACAGTGTCCACGTCTCACTTAGTTCCTGACTCTGAGAGTTCTCAGGCTGAGATTACGCAAGGGCAAGACCAGGCCCCACAGGCCCACTGGGAAATAAGTCCCCAGACACTGTGGGGAGGAAGGGAGGCATTTGGAGCAAAGCAGGGGTGGCTTCGCAGAGAGGTGTGAGACATCTGGTCGTCATGGCAACAGCAGCTGAGCTCTGACTCCGGCAGGCAGGCCCGGTAAACACCAGTATATTGCCTCATTTCCAGAGCAAGAGAAACCAGCTGGCGTGAGTAAGCCCCCTCCGCCCCCTCAGGGTGGGCCACTCAGAGGCACGAAGGGCCGGCCCCTGTGGTTCCACGTCTCCATCCAAGCTTCTCTTGCGAGCCCACGTGGGAGGCACTGACCTAGAGAGTGGCATCTCCGCAGACATGCCCTCTCCTACCTGAAGGCCCGAGCTCTGGGGATCCAGATGGGCTCAGCCCACACAGCGTCTTATTGGGAACATCATTCTTACCATCGAGTGGGGACTCCAATTTCCTCTCAGAGCTGATTCGAAGATAGGAAGCAACTGAGAGTGATTTACAGTAAATATGATTTTTATGCCGGTCAGAACCAGATGCGACACCTGCCTTGGCTGATATTCCAGACAGCTGGGGTGACTCTCTCCACTGTTGACTGTCGATATCCCGGCCAGAGCACAGAGGGTGAGGCTCAAGGTCACCTTGGATGGGGCCCGGCAGGGCCACGGCTTTCAGAGACTGATCTCAAGCCTCAGGGTTAGTCACAGCACCCCAACTCTCTTCTTCTTTGGGTTCTAACGGAGCACGCCTTTACTGCCCAATCGGGACTGAGGTGAGCCCAGACAGTCAGAGCACACGTCTAAAGGGTCACACGAGGAGCGGACAGTCTGGTGCCTCGAAAGATAAGGGTGTCCATCTGCTTGAGAACGGTCTCAGCCCTGGAACCCTTGGGAGCAGGTTTACTCTGCACACCCACATCTCTTGGCTTCACTCAGACTGACGACCAGACAGACACACGGCTGCAGCTATCCCGGGGGGCGGTGATGGTGGGGGGCGCATCTTTCTGGGCTGGAAGAGAACCAGGGACACCCCTTTAGCCTGGAGTCAAGCCAGCGGGGAGGACGTGCAGAAACGGAACACTTTGAGGACCCCGGCACTGGCGCCTGGGTGGGCAGGGACAGGTTCCAGCCGGGGTACCTGTCCCGCTCCTACGGCTCATGATGTCTGCTCCACCTGGCTTCACCTTGGCCAAACCGGGTTTCCCTCTGCAGACTCCCTCCTCCACCCTCTTGGTCCTGCTCACCTTCACCTGTCTCACAGCAACCACAGACCTCGGGACCTCTGGACACATCCCTCTGGGCCACCCCGCTGGAGCCCGGCTGACCCTGCCCACACGGACACCTGGTTCTGCTCACAGCCCTGTTGTTCGGAGCTGCTGGGAGCACTGCTCCCCGAAGGTTGCATCTCCCCACAAACAGGAGTGCTCTGTGCTCTCTGTCCTCCCAGGGCCAACTTGGAATGCAGCCCCGCCGCATCCTCACTGTGATCCATGCTATGAACTCCGGGGTGGCTGACTCAGTGGGGGACACTCCTGCCTCCCCCATCATTTCCCAAGGGAACATGATCTCCCTGTAGGCCGCCCTCTCTTTCCAAGTCTGTGCAGGTGTGCCTGTTCATTCATCTATGCTCACTCGCAACGAGACCCTCAGGTTCCAGTATGATCCCTGTCTTTGCCCGGGAGCCCTGGTGGCCCAGTGGATTGTGCATTGGGCTGTTACCCACAAGGTCAGCAATTCGAAACCACTAGCCACTCTGTGGTAATAAAATGAGGCTTTGTCCCACAGTGGCCATGTCTTGTCCTCTAGGGAAGCTGTGAGTCAGAACCGACGAACCAGCAGGGACGTTGGTGTGTGTGTGTGTATCTTTGGCCATCACAGTCATTTAAAAAATTACACTCTGGGAATAATGCCAGCAATCATAAAAAGAATTTTAAAAAGGTGAATTACCAGCCATTAGAGACCCCTGAGAGGTGTAAACCGTTGGTGCTTGACTAAAATGTTGGTGGTACGAACTTCTGCGCAAGGGCCGCCCAAGAAAGACGTGGTGGTCGTGGTGGTCCGCTCCTGTAAATATCAGCGCCAAGAACAGCACGTGTTGCTCGGGTCTCCTGTGTAACCAGGGGGCCCCATGACACAGAATTGACTTGAAGTGCCTGGTTGGGGTCAGAGTGGTCTGGCTCTGCCTTCTCACCACTATAGAGGAAGAAGGGGGCGGAGGGGGTGGGGCTCCATCCCCAATTGCCCCAGAATGAGTGGCCAGGAGGGAGCAGGGAAGGGGGCTCCCTTTGGACATACTTCTTGGGGCGTCACCACTCTCTGCATAGGCCCCAGGGAAACCTGAACAGTCCTAAGATTCTACAGAGTGGTGGGGACCACTCCAGTGCCTTTGTGCATCTGCATGGGACCGCAGTGGCCCAGCCTCTGGGGCCAGCACACCCACCCCTGGGTCCTTTGGGCATGGAGCAGAGCTGGCTCCCACAGCCCGGAGGGTCCCTGGCCGACCACCACCACATGGACAGCCATCCCAGGAGTGAACGGGACTCCTGCCTGTCTGCTCGGCACCCCAGGAAGCTGGGCAGGGCAGGAGGGGAGCTGGCAAATATGCCCTGAGGGGACCCCAAACCCAAACCCAAACCCACTGCATGCGACTGGCTCACAGTGGGCCCCTGAGATACAGATTAGAGCCCTGTGCCCAAAGCTGTCTTGGGCATCATCAAGGGTGTAGATCACCAGGGCTTCCCTCCGTGGCATTGTCCAGTGAGTTTGAACCACCAACCTACAAGTGAGTGGTGGAATATACATCCTTTGCACCACTCAGGGACCTTGGTCTAAAGGGAAGGAGGTTTGGAATGTTGCTGTGCTCCGGGACAGCTGGGTCTGCTGCCAGAACATGCCCTCGGGAGGGCTGGCACATCCACAGAACTCCAGGTTCATGATGCTCATGAATGCAGGCCGAGCCACCTCCACCTTGTGGGTGGGGTTTGCAGGGGAGGGGGCCACCCCCCTTTGGACCCCATCTGCTTGCTGGCTGTGTAACCCATGGCCCTTGCCCTGGCCATGCAAACCGGCCTCTGTACTGGACGTTCCCATGGTCCGGACTGCCTTTCCTCCTCTTTTCCTCGTGAGTGCCCCCTGCCCCTCAAAATAGGCCTTGGATGCCCTTCCTCCAACCACGCCCCCCATCACTGCCAGCCAGAGCCAGTGTGCACCTTTCTCCTCCATGTCCTGCTCACACTGTGACACTTGCCAGCACACCTCACCCTTGACTCC
>NW_022103968.1:3882786-3887001 GCF_000313985.2 Echinops telfairi | reverse complement strand
ACACACACACACACAGCCATTGGGTTGTCCAATCACAGCGACCCTGCATAGGACAGAAGATTATTGCCCTTCAGGGTTTCCCAGACTGTGAGTCTTTGCAGGAGGAGATCTACTCATCCTTATCCTTGCGAGATACCCATCCTAGGGGCTTTGAACTGCCAACCTTCCCACTAGCAGCCTAGTGCTAAGCCCCCTGTGCCTCCAGCCAGGCCTCCCCCTCCCCCATGGAGACTGATCATCGACCAGTGAACCACCAGTGCTGCCTGTGGGATGCCCTCCAAAGCCCACTGCCATCCAGCTGACTACCCGGCTCAGAGACACCTCATAGGACAGGGTTAACACCGCCTGCCCCTGCAGGGGTCCAAGACCGAACCTCTCTACAGGAGCAGAAAGCCTCATCTTTCTCCCGCCTAACATCTGGTGGTTTCAAACTGCTGACCTTGCAGTTAGTATCCCCAGGTACAATCCACCACGCCACCTGGTTGGACCAATCTAGCACACTACGTTGAACTCTCCCGTTAATATTATCATCTTACTGGCTCATTTTGCTCAGAAAAGGGACCTTCTTCTGACCACCGAATGCCCTGGATGGCTGGCTTCTCATAGGCCCCATGCATGGCAGCTCCCTGGGGCTCTGCAGAACTCTGGCTGGGCCTCAGATGAACTGCCGCTCTGCGTGCAAATGGTCCATGCATGTGCTTTGTGCATGTCTGAGTCTCGCCTGCTCCTGGAGGTTAGTGCCGGACGCCCCTTACAAACGCCCAAAGAGCCGGGGCAGCCCTTCGGCCTCCGAGTGCTCGCTAGCTGTGGCCGTCATGCCGGCCCCTCTCATTGAGGGGCTCTCTCATGCTACTTCACCTGGACCAACAAGGGTGTCCTTCCTAGCCATTCGGCTTTCCTGATGACATGCCCAATGCAGGTGCAAGGCTTGCCATCCTCCCTGCAGAGACGCATTGGAGGTCAAGATTCTTCAACAACAACAAATGTGGAAGAAATGAGTGTCCAACGGACTATTATACACCACTGAAAAATGAGCCCTTGCCTTTGGGGCCAATCTCCGGACCAGTCCATAGAGAAGGTGATCCAAATCCTCAACTGTGTACCCACACCAGGATGTTGGGTGGTTTCCACCCTCCCTGAGATCCCCAACCTGCCTGTGCTTCCGTCTCAGGAAGCGAAGACAGACCAAAGCCGAGCTCTTGGCTCTCCTGGGGCCCACAGAGTGACCCTGGAAATCATTTCAGGTGACCTTATTTTTTAACATGGTGTGCAACTCCCCACTCCCCCACCCCACCCAAACCCCCAGAAGCCATGGCAGAGACCTTCGGTCAGAGACATCAGATGGGAGTTCACACCTCAGCTCCCCTTCTGTCTCCCTCGTCCCCAGACTTGGCTCTCGGTGCCTCAGCAGGGCCCCAAGGAGCCTTGGATTGGAACCCTAGAGACAAAGGACTCTTAGGATCACCTCATCTCAACCTTCCTTAGACTCAACTGCACCCACTATTGTTGGACACAAGCGTGCTGCGTCAGTTTATCGTGATTGTGTGGGAAGCAGGCACCAGGCTGACTCATCATCCTATCAGCATGCAGCCCCACGACACTTGGGAAGAGTATTTTATGCCCCCCTGAAAAGAATCAGCCCCATGGCTGGCTTCTGGGGGGCTGTTAGTGAGCAGGACAAGTTAGGTAAGGGGATCCAGGGACAGTATCACTTCCTAAATGGGTCAACAAGAGAGAGGGTTAGCTTCCCTGGCTGCCTGGAGCAAGCCAGGGGCCCGCTGACTCCAGAAAGGGAGCTGTCCAGGGTGCAGAAAAGCAAGCATTTCCTGAGGATCTGGGTGCTGGGTGTGCGCGAGGCTCCGTGGATAGTGCAAAGAGTTAGCATGCTTGACTGCTGTGAAAAAGCTGACCCAGAGGCATCTTGGGAGAAAAGCTCGGTGATCCACTTCTCAAGCTCTGCCGCGGAGAACCCTCTGGAGCCCAGGTCTGCACTGACATGCACGGCGAGCACAGGAGCGGGAAGGGAGTTGTCGGCAATGGGTCATGTGCCGGTGACTTGATGCTGTAGGCTTTCTGTCCGCCGGCCCTTCAGACTTGGGTCTGGGCACTTCTGTATTAATGCTAAAACCACGTCACTTCAGTACAAGGGCCTCTGAAGTCCTGTCCGGAGCTGGCCTACGTTAAGAAAAATGTAGATGTGGGAGGAAGACCCACCAGCCACAGCTGCTAATCTCATTCCTCATTCCACGTCGGACATCAAGTCTGCAGTAGTAAGTACTGGGGAGCCGGTCAGTCCCTAAGATGGTCCTCTTTAGACCCAGACCCAGCCCACAGGACACTGAGGGATTGTCTTGTGAGCTGGCTTGTGCTGGCAGGCAGCTAGCTTTGAGCGAGAGCGGACAGCTTGGGGCCTGTCTGTCAGGTGTGTGGGGCCACAGTGGGGAGGCTCTGCAGTTTAGACCAGCTGCCTTCAAGCTGATTCCGGTGTGTCACAGCTGCACAGGACAGAGCAGAACCTCCCATGGGGCTTCCAAGGCCACCCATCTTCCTCCCCCAGAGCAACAGGTGAATCTGCACCTTCAGCCTTTTGCTGAGCAGCCGAGCGCTTTAGCCATGGTGCCACCACGACTCTTCCTCAACAGTGGGCCCACAGAGCTTACCACTGACCCTCGGCTCTCCCAACTGTCAGACAGAAAGGAGGCCATGGGTGGGGGACACAAAGCGAATTGAGGAAGGACTCTGGACCCTTTTGAATGCCAGACACCAATAGACGGTTCCCCTATGTCCCACTGGCCGTTGGACAGACGGCTCGAGTTCTTCCCACAGCATGACCCCTTTCTTCTTTCCCTGTGCCAGCCCCACTTCCACTCATGCCCGAAATCCCCACTCCATCCTCACCCTCTCCCACGAAGCCCTCTCTAACCTCACGGGCGATAGACCCACAACCAGCCGCAGCTGGAGACACTAGGATATGCGGTCCATACCTTTGGACCAGCCACGCAACCCCACTGACTACACTCACTCTAGTCTGGGGGCACTCACAAAACCCTTATTGTCTGTTAACAAGTAGGTTGTGATAAGAACATTCCCAGACTACAAAGCCACACCCACCCCACCCCCAAACCAAAATCACCGCCCTCGAGGCCACCGCACCCTATCCTATAGGTAGAACTGCCCCCGTGGGTTTCCAAGGCTAGCTCTTTACGGGAACAGAAAGCTTCATCTTTTTCCCTCAGGGTGGTTGGTGGTTTCGAACTGCTGATCTACCAGTTAGCATACCAACAGCAGCCCACTCTACCATGCAGAGGGAGGGCTGACATCCCGGTCATTGCCACAGAGAGCAGCAGGGGAGGCAGTGATGGATAGTGCTGGTCTTACTGTCTTTGTGATGGTGTGGGGTGCAGGGTGGGCTCAGCTGCATCTCTGATGGCCGTGTGTGGGTGTCTCCGTGGAATCACGTCAAATCTTGTGGAAAGGGACAGCCCAGGACAATCCGTTCTCTGATGTTTCGCACCTGAAAAGATGACCAGCCTCATCTCAAAGCAAAGAGTGACCTCTGCTGGAGGATGCCAGGGACTACCTTTCTCTGAAGAGGGGCCGGGGAGCAGGGGAGGGGGAGGAGGGAGGGAACAGGCATGGAGATGGGGGAGGGTGAGAGGAGGAGGGAGGATGCGGGGGAGTGGGCAAAGAAGACGGACGATCAAGGGCTCCAGGGAGAGATCACAGTGACCATAGGTCATTGTGGAAACGACGTGGTCACAGATATTTCACAGGTGCTCGTCGCCGAGCCCTGGAAGATGGACCAGATTGGCAGGCATATAATTGCTAAGCTAGCGGGGAGGGAAGATGGAGCAACTGCTGCATGATTAAAGTCCCCCGAACTCCTAGAAGCAGTATCAAGCGGTTAGGTTGAACCCAAACTGTTGAAATATGCTATCTCCCTGGCAGAACTTCTCCAGGCTGAGAGAATGATTTGAAAATGAGAATGTGTTCAACAAAGAATGCTTCTCCCCTGGAGTCCAGCAAATTCGGCCCTTTGTTGTGGCTGGTACGGTGTGTTGGGGAGGTAGACCCGATGCACAACAGACCAGCACTGCCAGGTCTCTTGCCAGTCTCGCCCTCGTGAGGGTCACACTCACCGCCATGGTCATCAGCGTCTTCACTACCCTCAAGAGATCACCACTGAGGTTCCCTGCACCCCCTGAACCAGCACCG
>NW_022103968.1:3880092-3881560 GCF_000313985.2 Echinops telfairi | reverse complement strand
AACACAAGCAGACATGTGCTGTCCCAGGTTCATCGCAGCCCGGTGCCACACAGGAGAAGTTGGAACGAGCCCTGGTGCCCCTCAGGAGAACAGCGGATAAAGAGACTGTGGTAAGTACACACGGTGGAATACCACACACCCCTAAACAGCAGTGACGAAACCACAAAACGCCTCCTGACGTAGACAGACCTGGGGAACACGATGCGGAGTGAAGTTGGTGCGCCCCAAAGGACAAATCCTGGATGAGTCCACTGCCGTAAGGATGGGAGCCAAGACGACGGCTTGCACACCCAAGGGAGTGGGCTTTGGAGGCGCCCGTGAGAGGGAAGGCGAAGTTGGGGAGCTGGAACAATGGGCTAGAAGGCTGACGGGTCTTGACTCGGGTGAAAGGGGGGATGGAGGCTCACAGGGAGGAGCAGAGAGATCAGGAGGGGCAGCATGGAACCCGGGGTGGGGGCTGATGTGTGAAAGCAGAGTTGGCGGCCTGACATGTAAGCCCCCCTCTAATTCACAATGACAAATACATTAAGGGGAAAAAAGGAAATGGTGGCAGCGACCTAGTCAACAATCTGGAAGCTGCGTGTCCCCTTGATGGGGCCAGCCCTTCTCCTGCGGCAGCCTGTCCAGTTTCCTCTCAGACTGCTGGTCCACCAGATGGCAGCAGATGGCAACCTTGGGGCTGACTCCCTGCTGGGATCTTTGCTCTGGGTGTTTGCATGCTCCTGTGACTTTTGGAGCTTCCACAGCCATCCTGGACCATGGGGCGGTCCTGGGGGTGGAGGCCACGAGCTGAGGGTGCCGAGAAGGACAGTAGAAGGCTCTTTGGTTCTGGGGGCTACCCACCCACCACAGCAGACCTGGGGTCTTTCGTACAGAAGGAGAAACCCTACGGCTCTGGACCTGGCGTGACTTCGTGTGTTTTCACACGACTCTAGGAATTACAAGTCTTCCTAAGACTTCTTTGCAACATGCCTAGAACAAAGTGCATCCTAAAGGTTTGGACCCGGCGTGACTTTATGTGTACTCTCCATCTTTTCTCTTGCAGATGAATCTAGGAATTACACGTTCTCATAAGATTCCTTTTGCAACATGCCTGGAACAAAGTCCGTCCAGTGGGTTCCCCACTTACCTGATGTCCAGTGAAGTCCTGTGGGGTCCTCGTGTGGAGGAGGGGCACTCAAAGGGCTCCTAGTCATTCTTGACCTCAGATCACAGGTTGTCCCCCTCCCTCCTTCCTTCCCCCTCCCTTCCCTGATTTTGCCTCCACCCAGCGGGACCAGGCAGGTACCTCCTCTCTCCTGTTACCTGGCGTTGTGCACGCCTTTATCTCAATATCTGCTGAAAGAACAAACAGACCCCTCTGGGCAGAAGTCCACACAGACACGACTAGAAAACCCTCCGAAAGGCCAACAAACAGTCCTTGGACTAACTACACGCTTTTCTTTCTTGTCGTTGTGCTTTAGTTTTT
>NW_022103968.1:3844563-3878628 GCF_000313985.2 Echinops telfairi | reverse complement strand
TTGTGATAAGAGTTGAATGAGCCCCTAATGATTAAAAAAGAATGCTGCTTAGAAGCGAGGGTGGAGAGAGACCAGTCCCTGAAGAAGGACACCGTGCTTGGTAGAGTGGAGAGGCAGCGAAACAGAGACGCCTCGTGGAGATGGGCGGGCACGGTGGCTGCAATCAGGGGCCCAAACATAAGGACAATCGGGAGGCCGGGGCAGGACCGGGCATGTTTTATTGCATTGTCTGTAGGATCCTATGTCCGACTGGATGGCACCTGACAGCAACAAACACCTTCATTCCATGTGCCCGACATAACCACCCTTCCCATGGTGCCGTGAGCTTCCTGCAGGGAGCCACTGTGTCTGAACGGCCCTCGTTTCTCCAGCTCCAGAGATGTGTTGACTGGGACCCACGGCGGGAGTGAAAGCCACTGCCATGGAGTTGATTCTGCCCCTCTCGGACAGAGTAGAAGGCACTACCCCCTTGGGTTGTCAAGACTATAACTATTTTTTTAAATATTTTTTGTTGACATATCTTACTCATTCCATTATATCTCTTCCCTTCCCGTACAGTTCTGCTGTTTAATCCCATCGGGTGTGGCTACACAATCATCAGTGCTATCAACTCCCCTCTCCTCCTTCCCGCGCCCCTCACTTCCTATACGCTCAGGGAACCCTTTCTCCTGTCAGTGTCTCTGGGGGTTACCTATCTTGACCACTATGCACAAAGTGATCTAGAATGTACGACTGAAGATCCACAAGTCTAACATGACCAGTGAGGTAGATCAGGTACGGGCCATCATAGTAAGGGAAGAAACCTTAAAGAGCTAGAGGATAGTTACGTGGGTCAACAGTGCCACACCGTATCCCGGTTTATCTTCCGTTCCATGAGGCCCTTCTAAGAGGGACTGTCCAGTTGTCTTGCTGGTAGACTCTGGGACCCCACTGCATCCACTCCTCTTCATATCAATGTGGATGCGTGTTTTTTGAACTTATGATACCGCTTCCTGTTGATACTTCATGATCACACAGCCTGGTGTGCTTCTTCCATGTGGGCTTTGTTGCTTCCCTTCTAGATGGCCGCTTGTTTAACTCCAAGCTTTTAAGACCCTGAAAGGTAGGTAGACTAAGGATAAGGGGGGTTTGTCTCTACCAAATGCCTACACTAAATGAAAATTAGCTGTCCATACCACAATAAAGGGGTTGGAAAGAAACCAGGCACACTAAGTAGACGCCTATGGGGAAATCCAGAACTGAGCATGCTCAGACCCAGGTCACCTAGGCCCAGGTGGGCAGTCCACCTGGGCGCACAGACTAGGCCCTAGTGACATGACCTCACACAGGGGCGCCTACACTCAGCCAATAGGATTGGCCAATACCCTCAACCACGCCTCCCCAGTCAGTGGGGCTAGGAGGGGATAAAGAACCCAGGCTGAGGGCAGGGCTGCCTCTCTGCTCTTTCAGGTGTCCCCCCTGTGTGTGCACCTGCGTTCTCTCTCAGTCTTTGGGGATTTCCTGACCTTGGGTCTCCACAGGCGGTGTTCAGCTATTGGGTCATTCTCACACCGTTTCAAATGTTTTCCCCTTGCAGCTGCTCACGTCACAGACGGTGCTCTGGGGACAAGGTGACTGCAGGGCTGGAGTCCCTGCCATCATCGCTTTGCTGCAGTGGCCTACCCACGATGCCTTGGGCCTGGCTGTCTGCAAGAGGTGCTCAGTAAAGGGGTGGGGGGCAGGGGGAGCCTCAGCTATGTGTGCTCCTAGCTGCTGCCTAGTGGGGCTTGGCCCCCTTCTGCTTCACTTTGGAAACAAAACACAACATGGTCCTTAAAGAAAGAGTGGGAGGAACTGGGGGGTGGGCTGTAAGAGAAGGAGCTCAAGCCTCGTGTGTGGAAGAGCTGCGCCCTCTGCAGCCCACCGCTGGCTCTGCCACCACGCTACAGGCCCGGGTGTCAGACAAGTCATTAAAGTCTGCTTCCTGAGAGTGCAAAATGGGTCCCCAAATCATTCCCGCCCTCTCCCAGCAGTGCAGCCTGACAGCCCAGTGAGTGCTTGTCACCCTCCGATGCTGGCCAACAATGTTCCCCAGTTGGGGCCTCTAACCCGGACTGAGCAGCAGGCGGGTGGGCTGCTCCCCACGGGCCCTGATCCTCCCCAGTGGAATCGCTCTCCAGGAATCCCTCCATAGACAAGTGCAGTATCGGCTGGGATTGCCACCGGGGCTGTGAGATGGCCAGGTGAGTTGGGACGCTCTCGGATTGGGAAGCTCGGTGCTCATTTTAATTATCGCTCAGAGGAACTCACGGCCTGTCTTCCTCGCCTCTGTTTACAACCCTCCCTCAGCCCATCCGTAGGCCCCCCAATTTTCCCTGCCTATCCCCGGACACAGGCTGTCCTAGCAGAGGAGCGGAGGTGGGGACACATCCTTCAGAACCCCATATTCCCCAGCTGAGGAGCAGGAAGGGCATTCGATCCAGGGAGAGCAGCTTTAGGCCGGCACTTGAAGTTTCTGATCACAGAGTACGATGCTCGTGGCGGATAGGTTATTTGAAAATTGTATTTCCGACTTTAAATCCTATTTCAGCAAGGACCGTATGAAACAACCCCTGGGCCAGGGCTTGGAGAATCATTTAGCGTTCACTGCTGAGTGCTCTTCGCCCATCCACGCCGCTCACTCACTCATTCATTCATTCACCCCGCAGCGCTTGTTTGTGGAATTCTGCAATGTGCAGCATGCGTAGTGGCTCTGGGGTAGGATCTGTGCCTTCCGTGAGGGAGACCCGCATGTGGTCCAGCAGGGACCTTGTGTGCAGGGACCACTGTGGGCCAGGAAAGGCTTGGGTGCCGTGGGGAGCTGTGCAGGTTCCAGGGGCGCTCCCAGACTGACACAAGCAAGAAAGGCCTGAGATCTGCTTCTGAAGATCAGCAAGAACCCCGTGGAGGCCAGGGGTGTGACCCGAAACCAGAGGGAGGGGATGGTGGGGCAGGAGCTGAGCGCTCCCTGTCCACGTGGTCGGGGCCACCACAAGTCGGGAGTCATGCAGGCCGGTGGCAAGCACTATTTCTGACCTCGGGTCTACAGCCCAGAACAAGACCAGGGTCCTGCCCGCAAGCCGGGAGTTCAGTCTTGTGGGGAAGCAAGGTCACAGCCGTGCGGAGAGACACCCTGCGGCATCAGGAGGTCAGCAGCCCTGGGGTTGGGGAGTGAGGAAGGAAACTTCCTGGGGGATCAGAGGCTCCTGCGGAGGCTTCCCTTTGGTGCTCTGACCCCCACCTCGCCCAACATTGATGTCCGAGATGTGGCTGGTGGGGGGGTGCTGGTGAGTGGGATCCCACTTGGGAGCCTGTGGTGATGGTGGTGGTTGGTGTAGCATGGGTGGGTGGGGTGGGAGAGGGTAGTTGGGTGAGGGCAGGTGGGCTCCCCCTCACCTTGGCCCCATGTGGCAGAGTGGCACAGCCCCGAGGTCATCTTTAGGAGGACAGACCACCAGGTCTTTCTTCCGTAGCACTTGGCTCAAACCCCCTGTCTACCTTCCAGTCAGCTGCCCGGTGCTTAACCACCTGAGAGGGTGCTGGGAAATCCTCCTCCAGCCAGGCCGTGGTCAGGACCCGAGGCCAGCAAAGGGGCCCACCCTGGTGGTGTGGTGGAGAAGTGCTGGGCTGTCCACCAAAGGTCAGCAGCTTGGACCCACCAGCGCCCTGAGGGTGACAGATGAGTGCCCTTGGCTGTAAAGTGGCACTGTTTCCGAGCCTTTGGGGGCAGGTCCACTCTGTCCTGCAGTTGCCGTGAGTCCCCATTGACTTCATAGCAGTGGGTTTGACTTTTGGGGCTTGGGATCCTCACCAGAGTCTGACTTTTGAAGGACAAATGAAGGGCAGGCGTTTGGAGGCAGCCCTCGTCTGGAGAGCGTGCCTCGTCCATGTGCGTCTGAGAGCCGCAGAGGAGGAGATGTGCGGAGAGGGTGACAGCTATATTGTAAAGCCCTGATAGCCCATCATTTAGCTGGGGAGTCTGGGGTAGACACGCAGCGCCTCGTCTTTGCGGAAGGATGGTGATGTTCCTGTCCCCCGCGGGAGGCGCACCACCAAGCTGTCTTGGGTTGGGGACGATGGCTTTTCTGTATAAAGACATCTGACACACACAAAAGAGCCCCAAACACTCGCATTTTTCTTCGGTTCCTCTGCTAACCAGCTTTCCAAAGCCTCAGAACAGCAGTCAAGAAACGCTGATTAAGTTGGCACGCTCAAATTAGACGTCGGCTAGATCCTTGGGCACTTGCCAGAAATAGCAAGTTTCTTTTAAGGAAGGAAACTGGCTCTTTCTCTCAGAGAGCAGCCCTTGCAAAGAGGTCACCCAGGAAATTAGTCTTGTACGGTCTGTGCTGGCCCGGTGCTGTAGTGGCTGAACACTCAACTGCTGACAGGTCAGGGGTTCAAACCCACCAGCTGCTCCTCTGGAGAAAGATGAGGCTGTCTGCTCCTGTAAAGATTTACAATAGTCCCTGAGACCCTATGTGGGGTCACCACAAGTCAGAATTGACCCGAGGGCAGTGAGATTTTGCTCAATGGCAAGGCAGAGTGCTGGTGGTCCAGTGGTTAAGCATCTGGCTGCTAACTGGAGGGTCAGCGGTTCAAATCCACCAGCCGCTCCTCTGGAGGAAGAGGCCTTGTCGCCATCAGGTGACGGACTTGGAAACTCGGTGGGCAGCTGGACCCTGGCCCACAGGCTTTCTGAGAGTGAGAACCGCCCAGCCATCTGTGGGCTGGGGTGACTTGTACATTGAGGAGGCCACCAGAGCAGGACCAGCCAGAGGGTAGAGGTCCAGGCAGAGGTGAAAGGATTTTCAGGAGAAACAGAACTCACCTCTCCGCAGGCCTCAGGCTCCACTGGCCTCCTCTTTAGGGCATTTAGGGCTGGAGGGTGTGTTAGTCTGGGTAGACCACAGAAACAAATTCATAGACACTCATAGGTGTATAAGAAAGAGCTTATATACAAGAGCAATTGAATCTTGAGAAAATATCCCAGCCCAGTCTAGATCAAGTCTATAAGTCTGATATTAGCCCATAAGTCCGATACCAATCTATAAAGTCCTCTTCAGATTCACGAAACACATACAATGACACTGAATGCAGGAAGATTCACAGGCCAGTGGTTGGAAAGTCTTGTGGATCCAGTGGCAGTAGAGGCATCTCAGCACTGGCAGGGGTCTCCACGTGGCTCCTCCAGCTCCAGGCTCTAGCGTAGCTCCATGTGTCTTGTCAGCTGCAAGGTCTCGCAGGGAGTGAGTGTGTGTCCCACCTCCAATGAGCTATTTATCTCCTTAGTGCCTCCAAATGAGGACATCAAGCTGTGACCTGACTGACAGTCTAAACTCCACCCCTTCACTCTTAAGTCTCAAATTGACAACAGATTATGTCACTACCACAGAGGGTTGCCTTAAGCTTGCCAACTGGCACCAATTCTGTGCAGACTTCATCATGTTTAGGGACTGGTTTGGGAGGTTGCCCGACAAGGCTTATTTTTACGTCTTTACTTCCACGGAAGTTTGTGGGGAAGCTTCCAGAGAGCAGGACTTTCCCGTTTGATGGTTCATACACACTTGGCTTGGGGACACGGGTTTGAATCCCCACCATGTGCCAACCCTCTTGCCCCCACCTCCTAGGGCTCCCCATGGCTCTTGTTCTTCTTCCTGCCCCTCCTGCCATATGAGCTGTGTGGGCCAACGCCGCCCTTCTGGTCTTGGGGATGTGGGTTCTGAGGAGTGTCTCCCTCCCTGGTCGGCTAGTTCATTGGCAGGGTCCCTTTGCTGGGGGCTGAAAGGGGATCTGCAGGGTGGATCTTGGGCACCCACAGGGGCCGCTCTCCCCTGCCCTACAGGGTTGCCATGAATCCGAGCCAACTCGGCAGCAGTGAGTTTTTGAGAAGGACCCCAGTTTCCAGGGGCCCAGCAGTCTGTCCATATCAGACAGTAAGTCCGGTGTTCTTGATGACTTTGTGGTATTTAAAGGCCTTACCTTGGTCTGGAAGATGAAGGCGATTGTGTCATGCTTTGCACCTGCGTGATGGCTGTGCTTGGGGCCTATTTACAGGAGAGACCAGTCCCTGAAGAAGGACATCATGCCTGGTTAAGCAGAGGGGCAGCCACAAAGAGGACATCCCTCGAGAAGATGGGTTGACCCAGTGGCTGTGGCCCGGGGGCAGGCATCAGAACCATCGTGAGGATGCACAGGACCGGGCGGTGGTATCTTCGGTTTGCCGCGGGGTCACCCTGAGTTGGAACCTAACAGAAAACCACGACCAACCGTGGGGGCAGCAGAAACCGGAAAACCCGGTGCAGTGTGGGTGACCCTGCTCCTGGAGCCCCCTGCCCCGAAGTCAGAGTGGAGTGTGGCTTCATGGGCTCTCTCGGCTGTGACCTTCAGTAGCAGGTGGCCAGGCCTTTCTTCCAAGGCACCTGTGGGTGCATTCAAACCACCAGCCTGGGGTGGCAGTGCTTAGCGTCTGTGCCGCCTGGAGATGTGCTGATGAGCATGAAAAAGAGCCCACTTTCCACCAAGTCGACACCGGCTCATAGCAACCCCGTAGGGCAGCACGGAACTGCCTGCCCGGGTGGGGGAGGGTGGTTCCTGTACCGGAGCAGAAAGCCTCTCTCACACCCTCAGAGTCCCTGGTGGTTTCGAACTGCTGACCTGGCCGTGAGAAGACTGCTTCATCCTCTGCAACACCAGAGCTCCTGTTATGAGCAGAGCATCCCAGCAAAAGGAAGGGCCTCTCCCTGCCCCAGAACACAGCATGAAAAACGTCTGCTCCCTGGGCCTCGCTCGTACAATGTGAGACGCTCCCCTGTGCGTCTCACACACTGCTGAACACCACGAGCTCCCCGGTCTCAACAGGGATGCAGCTCATCTCCAGGAGCATGAGGAAGAGGAGGAGGAGGAGGAACAAGGCATGCTCAGAGGAAGAGGGTGACTCTGACCCCCTCTGTGGCACTGTGTGAGCATTTCCTGTTGTCAGGGTGATGCCAGTCCAGAAGTCCCTTGAGAAAGCACCCCCAGGGAGGTCTGTTTGGTTTCTGGGCACCTAGGGGTCATCTCGAGCAGCAGTTCTCAACCTGTGGGTCGCGACCCCTTTGGGGGCCGAACGACCCTTTCACAGGGGTTGCCCGATTCATAACAGTAGCTAAATGACAGTGATGAAGTAGCAATGAGAATAATTTTGTGGTTGGGGGGCACCACAACATGAGGAACTGTATGAAAGGGTTGCGGCATGAGGTAGGTGGAGAACCGCTGCTCTAGAGGAACCCTGGGGTCAGAGTGGCTGCACATTGGGCTGTTAACCCCAAGGTCAGCAGTTGGAAACCACCATTTGCTCTGTGGGAGAAGTAAGAGGCTTTCCACTCCCAGAAAGAGCTGCAGTCTTGGAAGCTCTCAGGGCACTTCCACCTGTCCTGCAGGTCACGATGTGCTAGGATTGTCTGAGGGCAGTGGGCTTGGGTTTTTGAGGACTCATCTGCCGGGAAGGATGTGGGCTGGGGGTGGGGGGTGAGATACTCTTGAGACCTGCTGGCCGCCCCCACCCCCACCCCCCGACTCATTTTCCAGAAGTGAGTGAGGATGGCCGTGCTGGCCCGGCAGGCCCTCCCTCATTCGGGTGGCTTTTCAGCAGGCCAGCTGGTAGATCACAGAGCTGGCTGGCTGGGGCTGGCCGGGGCCCTCAGGCCCTTCCCTGGGGTGACCACCCAGCCTGCTGTCCACGAAGCCCTGCCAGTATCAGCCAGGAGTCAGGAGTTGGCACCATCCTAAGTCAGGGTAAAACTCTAAACTCTAACATCGCATGTCATTCCATTCCCTGGAGACTCAGCCACGCGGGTGCTTCCAGAGCCTTTGGGGAGTTGAGAAGGACACGTGGGGAGGTTGCTTGTGACAGCCCGCTGAGGCCAAGGGCGCCTGAGCTTCCGAGAAGCTGTCTGTAGGCCGCCAGTGCAGCCCTGCGAATCCCACCCCGATTTCCCCAGCAGCAGCTTCTTTGAGTTCACCAGGCGGGCGGCAGTGGGGCCCCTTGCCGTGCAAGTCCTGTGAGTGCTCTGGACCCAGTGGCCTTCTGGCTGTTCTCTGAGGACCCTAGCAAGCTGTGTCCTTGCTCATTTTATTCGCAGCAAGGCTGGAGCCGGGCCCACCGGCTGGCACTGAAGGAGATGGACCAGGGGGACGGGCTCTCTTGGTTGGAGAGGCTTCCCCAGCACCCATGTCCCTGAGAAAGGGACAGAAGCCACACCCACCACTCCTTCCAGGCATCTGTCCCCACCATCTATGTGCACATGAGGGGCAGGCGAGAGGATGTTTGTGGGGTGGCCCCTGTGGGTCTCGGGGACTCGTAAACAAGACTAGATCACTGTCGCCCCATGCCGTTTAATCCGTCAGCTTCTCTGCCCACAGGTCACCGAATGACATGTCGGGGGTGAATGCTCAGCTTCACCTTTCTGGGCAGTTTGCGGCAGGAGGCAGGAGACGGAGCAGAGAGGGGAGGTCCCTTGGGGGGCGGTGGAAGAGGGCTGGTGGACTGGCGGAGCCCGGCGAGGCTGAGCTGGGGGCTCAGAGCTTCATTCAGACCGGGAGTCTGGTTGGACATTCTAGGGGAGCCCATGGTTGTCGGGGCTCAACCCAGCGGGGTCCCTTCTCAACCTAGTGCTCTCCGTGAGCCCATTCGCCTCCTCTTCCACCCCCACAGAAGAGTGCTCCTCGGGAGTCCCCGTCAAGATCAGCGATTCCAACCACCGGCCACTCCGTGGGAAAGATGAGGCGGAGTCACGCACTGGAAACTCCGGGCAGTCCGCTCCGTCCTGCAGGCTCACTGTGAGTCTGCACTGGCCTCACTGCCGCAAGCTTGCGCTTGACGAGACAGCTTATGAGGGTCATCGTCCTACTTAAAGAACGGCACGCTCCGGGGCCCTGTGATTGTGGAGAACCCCTCTTGAAGAAGAGAGACAGAGGCCATGGGAAACGTGGATTGCCCACCTCTCCACCCCGACCCCTACACACACACACACACACACACACGCGCACACCCTGCTCCAGGGACCAGAAAGATGGGCAGCAGCTCTGAGAAGACTTCCTCCAGGGAAACGCCCCACCCAGAGATTCGGCTTCAAGCTGGAGCCTCCAGCTACCTTCCTGAGGAGGGGCCACAGGCCAGGCACCACCCCCACCCCCGCCCCGCCCCCCAGAGTGTGCAGCCATCAATGCCAATTTGAAGGGAGTTATCAGAAAACAAATGAGAAAGGCTCCCAGGAGTACCCACTGTGGGCTGGCCGTGGTGGAGTTATTTTTTATTCCAAGTACGCCCATCCCCAGCTTCCTCTGCAAGCTCGCTGCCCGAGAGCTGGGTCCTGGCAGTGGCCAGGACAGATCTCCAGCCGGGGCCCTGGGTGGGTCCTCGGATCATCACCAGCCCTAAAGAGTCTCTCACCCACACCAAAAACCAAACTCACTGCCGCTGAGTCCTCTGCTGCGCAAAGCGACCCTCGGTGGGGTTCCTGAGACGGTAAGTCTTTATGGGACCAGAGAGCCTCATCTTTCTCCTCCGGAGCGGCAGATGCGTTTGAACCTCCGATCTTACCCACAGCACCACGAGGGGTCCTTAGAGTTTTATCAACTTTCATAATCAACAATGGATGCTAGACGGCAGTGGCCACTGTCCTTGCCAAGGACACAGAGCGTCTGTGGGCTGATGACTCTCACAGCCAGTGATGCCGTTCCCAGGAGCCCTCGGAGAACGGGCGGTTGGGGTCCCACCCTGGCTACCATGCTCAGAAGCGGGGTCAAAAGAGGGTGTGTGACTGCCAGCCTCTGGAGGCAGGTGGTGTGAGTGAGAATAAGCACAGAGCAAGCCTTGGAGCGTGCAGGGTTAACCATGGCATGCTATAAAACCCTGCCACCACTTGTCTGTCAGTCTGTCCCACTGTGCGGCCCGCGTGCTGCTGGGATGCTGGAAGCTCTGTCACCGGTATTTCAAACGCCAGCAGGATCACCCAGAGGGGACACATTTCAGGGAATCTTCCAGACTGAGAACAGGCAATGAAGAAGGAATCCCGGTCCACTTTGCAGGAAGTAGCCGCTGCAAACCTCATGGACGGAGGCAGAGCATGGCCAGAGATAAAAGACACTCAGATTATGACGGAGGAGGGGCTGCCTTCTCAAAGTCAAGTCAACCACGGTGACACGGACGGAGTCACGTCTGTGGGAGCCACGCCTGCAAGACCTTCATTGGCTGGTGGGGCACAACTCAAAATAAGAAGGAACAGCTGTAAAATGCTACTAATAACTGGAACCTGGAATGTAACACAAAGAATTAATCTCAGAAAAGTGCAAGTGATCAGAAGTGAAACGGGATGCATAAAGACCAACAGCCTAGGCCTCGTGAGCTGAAATGGAGGGGCACTGGCCATTTTTAATTGGAAACACATGTGGTTTACTATGCTGGGGATAATTTGATCAAAAGGAATGACGTGGCACTCATTGTCAAAAAGGACATTTCAAGATCTATCTTTAAGTGCAGCGCTGTCTGTGAAAGGGTAATATCCATTCCCGGTCAAGGAAGCCCAGCAGACTATGATCCAAATGCATGCACCCACCAACAAAGCTAGCAGTACAGAATCTGGAGAATGCTACCCACGGCTTCAGTCAGGAATTGGTCCAACATGCCATCGAGATGCATTGAGAATTATTGGAGATTGGAATGCAAAAGCTGGAAACAAAGAGGAAGGCACAGTAGTTGGAAAAATATGATCGAGGTAGAAATGGAGCTGGAGTTCACGTGATAGAAATCCACAAGACCAATGACTTCTTCATAGCAAACACCTTTTTCAACAACACAAACGGTGTTGTGTTTGTGAACCCACAGGCGTCTCCAGATGGAGGACGCAGAGGTCAAACTGCCCGCATCTCTGGGAAGAGACGTGGAGAAGCTCAACACCAGGTGCTGAAACCTGGTCGGGGCTGACTGTGAAATGGACCACCAACAGCTCATAGGTAGATTCAGTTGAAACTGAGAAAGATTAAAGCAAGCCCCCAAGG
The DNA here is from genome assembly GCF_000313985.2 of Echinops telfairi. Taxonomy (NCBI): domain Eukaryota; kingdom Metazoa; phylum Chordata; class Mammalia; order Afrosoricida; family Tenrecidae; genus Echinops; species Echinops telfairi. Next base: position 3,867,570 of record NW_022103968.1, on the reverse strand, counting down.
GTCAAAATGCAATCTCGAGACAATCCCCACCTGAGCTTTGAGACCATCTCAAGAACACAAAGGACCAATGAGCTGTGGGAGGGCATCAGGAACATCGTTTCGGAAGAAAACAAAAGGTCATTAAAGAGACAGCAAAGGTCAAAGTGGATGTCGGAAGAGACCGGGACACCTACGTGGAGGAAGGGTCTGGGCACCTCCTATGGGGCAGGATTGGAGACCAGGTCTGGAGTGTCGGGGGAGAGGAAGCCACGGAGCACCTCTTGAGAGAGGCACCCAGTGGCAAGGATCGAGAGTGACCATGGGGACTCAAGGAGCCAGCCGCCAGCCGTGGCTTTAGCAGGGACAGGCTGGGAGGCCACCTGGCATGCCAGGGCTGGCCCTCCTTCCCAAGACTCTTCTGAGCACGCCTTCTCCCGGAAGGACTGATAGCTAGTTTGCTTTCACAGATGCAGACTTGTGGAGGTGGAGAGGAGCCTCCGCTTTGGTGGTTTTGTGGGCAAGTCCGGAGACCCGCATGAGAGGGCCCCTGGCAGAGGGGAACAGGGCTCCTCACCCCCCAGTCTCCCTTCCTCTTCAGCCAGGACGGAGATGGAGGTCCAAACAGGAAAGAGCAGGACCCACCAGGCACAGACGGCAGGAGGCAGGGCCCTGTCCTGGTTTTAGCTGCCTTTGAGTTTCCCCGTCTTCTCTTCCCACCGTAGCCGGAGCAGGACCGGCCCTGGCAGAGAGGCTTTCTGGTGTCCAGAAAGGCCAGTGATGGGATTCGGGATGGCTCTTGGAAAGGGATCTTTGAACATGTCTGCCTTGAAAATGGGAGGTGGCCTGGCAGAGAGCAATTATTCCAAGCTGAATTTAATCAGCTTACTCTGCAGAGAGCCTAGTTCCGGGGGAGAGAGAAGGCCCTGAGATGAATAGCTCCCCTGGCTGGCCAGAGTTGCCATGAAACGCCGCCGCCTAGGGGAACCTGGCCCCGCGCTGAGGCCAGGTCACACTGGCCCCCTCTCTGCAGCAGCCTCCTGGGCTCCCGGGGATGGCAGAGCAGCACAGGCCTCTGCCGCCCCCGTGTGGCTCCCTGGTGAAACAGCCGCTCTGCTGGGCTGCTGGTCCCTTTGATGGCGATGGCGGATAGGAAGGATCCCCTACCACATCAGGATCAATGCTGCAGGGCTGTAATCAATACTCCCCGAAGGCCCAGAGGGTGAAATTATAGAGGAAATACTGCCCCCCAACCCTTGACATTCTGCCAAGATAAACACCAATCCCCCCCAAACTGAACTCATTGCCAACCAGTAGATTCCAATCCCCATGGGACAGGGTAGAACACTTCTTGGGTTTTACAGGAGAAGAAAGCCTTGTGTTTCTCCCATGGAGTGGCTGCTGGGTTTGAACTACTGACCTTGCGGTTAGCAGCCCAGAATAAAACCCACTATGCCACGGTGTCCTTCAGAGCAGCTGGTGGTTTTGAACCACTGGCCGTGAGTCTAGCTGACCACTGGGAAACCCACTAGACCACGGAGCATCCTTCCCATGAGCCCAGAAGCCCCATTTCCCAAGTGCCCCCCTAGGGCACTCGCTCATCTAGGACTCCCCAAATAGGAAGCCCACGGACAATGCGTGGCTCCAACCCATAAAAACCACTCACTGCCAGGGAATCGGACACCAGCTCACAGGGAGCCTTGGGACAGGGCAGAACGGCCTCTGTGGGCTGAGACCACTCAGAGCGGCTGGTGGTTCCCACTGTCGAGACCTGCGACAGAGAGCAGACACCATCACCTTCCTCCCACAGAGAAGCGTGATCTCATCTGGACTGAGGGTCAGGCCTTAGTCACAACCATTTAGCCCTGGGATTGCAGGGCAAAGGTGACAGTAGATGAGTGGGGGTGGAGGGTGTGGCAGGGCGGGGAGGCTGACTGGACCTAACCCTGAGCCATGGCTAGATGTGGGGTGCTGGCTGGGGGTGGGGTACTGATCTCTGCTCTCGAGCAGCTGCTTCCCCTACAGGGAAGGGAGTGGGGAGACCGGCCCAGGGAAGGAGGGAAGACTCTGGCCGAGCGACCCCACTCCTGATTTGTGGGCTGTGGCTAATGGCTTGGCTGGATGGCCAGGGAATTGGAAGGAACATGATTGGAAAATTGGTGACAAGGAGGTGTGGGGAAGAGGTATGTGGATAGACCTCTCTGAATGGGCCAAGAAAGTAAAGATAATCGTGTCTCATGTGAACGCTCACCAAAGGGTTACCTCTGAAGAGGAGGACTTTCAACAATCAAGTGGGTAAGATGACAAGCACTGTGGAGACTGGCTCTTTGAAGGAGTCCCTCAGGCTGCCACTCCCTCCAAGCCCATCCCAGGGAAGCCGAGGTGCATCTCCTGCCCTGATACCTTTAGTTCCCGCCACCCCACCTGCCCCAAGGCCCTGCACCCCTTCCATCTCTGCCTTGGCTGAGCAGCAGTGGGCCTGGGCTCAGCCCTCAGTCCTGCCCCTGGCCGGGCAGCCTGTGCTTCTCCGGCTTGGCCCTTCAAGGCTGCATCTCCTGCGGGGACAACCTGTTACCTCAGAATGACCACCATGAGCCGCTGGGGATGCTGACCACCCTCTTCTGTCTCCATCTGCAGGTGGCCCAGCTCAGAGGCCTGAACCTGGCAGGTCACGGTGTGTGTTCCATTGGGGGAAGCAGGGGGTCAAGGTGAACGGCCTGTTCCTAGAGCCAGCCCCTCCCTCCCGTCTTGCTCAGGGGTCCAGATGCCAGTGGAAGGCTCACCTCACACAGCTTCACCTACTGGCTAGGTGAGCCTGGTAAGCCACTTGCCCTCTCTGAGCCTCAGCATCCTGACCTACAACACAACGGGACCATCGCTGGCTTTCGGGAGAGAATGCAGAATCTTGTGCTTGGGAATCAAAGGACCTTCAAAGGCGTGCAGGTGCACCAGCTGCAGGTTAGGCATCGGCCTGCTAACCTCAAGGCCAGTGGTTCGAACTCCTCCGCTGCTTCCAGGGAGAAAGGTGAGGCTATCTGCTTCTATAGGAGCCTTAGCGGTGGAGTGGTTACTTGCTGGGTTGGTAACCGTAAGGTCAGCAGTTGGAAACCACCAGCCGCTCCTCAGAAGAAAAACGAGGTGCTTTGTTTCCGTTAAGCATCACAGTCCCGGAAACCCACCGGGGCGTTCTAGCCGGCTCTCTCTCTACGGCTGCCATGCATCATTCGACTCAATGGCCGTCAGGAGGGGTTATCTGCTCCTGTAAAGACTGAGGATCTCAGGGCCACTGTGAGTCAGAAACAACACAATGGCAGTGGGTCTGGGGACTCAAACCTGGGGCAGTGGTTCAAACCCACCGGCCCCTCCCAGGGAGAAAGATGGGGCAGTCTGCTCTCTTGAAGATGGACAGTGTTGGAAACCCTAAGAAACCATTCTACTCTGTCCTGTGGGATCGTGGCGAATGGGACTCCCAATCCTCCCCACGGCGGGCAGACCTTCCAAGAGTCAAATTGCATCATGCGGAAGGTAAGGCCATGTCCACCCCATCCAACTGTGTCCCCCAAGGGGTCCCAATGACAGGGATGCTCACAGGAAACCGGAGTCTTGTCCTGGAGCCTGGGGAGCTGGTTCCTTGGGGCAAGTAGGGGTGAGGTCTCCGGCTCTCGCGATGCACTGCAAACGTTTGTTCATTTTCCGGATGGTCCGTGGCTTTTCTCTCCAGATGCACATGCCCTCCGGCCTCTGGCGACAGGCCTGGGGACAGCTATAGAGGCTTGTTGGAAGATCAGCAACAGTTGTGGGGCCGCAAAGTGAGAATTAGTTCTACTTAAGAAGTCTAGCTCAATGCTCACGCTGTTCAGAATAGCAATTCTTTTCACCTCGTAGAGAAGGATTTATAAAATCAGCGCAGCACTGTAAGGATATTGCCTGGAAAATATTGGCGGTGTTTTGAGATTGCCGCCCGTAACACAGTCAGTGTGAGCGCCGCTCCCAGCAGCTCCCTTGATGGAAACAGGTGCATGAGATCAGTGGGAGGGTTAACTGGAAGCAGCCATGGGGCCAGGCAGCAAGCCGGCCATATGCCCTGAGACAGACAGTGTTCCACGGAGCCGCCCCATCCCTCGTCTCCTCCCAGGGCAGCTCACATACACCCCATGGAGAAGACTTGTTGGGACAGTGGGGTCCCTGCCTGTGGGTGTGCGGAGGCGGAGGGCAAGCTTGTACCCCGTGCCTCTCCCGGGAGAGAACTGAAATGTCCGCTGCGTGGCAGCTGGGCTGCGCCGTGCTGCTGCTTTCATTGTTAGGTCCGTCAGGGCCGTTCTGACTCATAGCAAACCCGCGAGTGACAGCTCAGAGTCCCTCCTGGTCCTGGCCACCCTCACAGCCTTTGATGCTACCTTTGAGCCCACTGCTCAGCCCCCGTGTCACCCCATCTCATTGAGCACCTTCCTCTTCCACTGCTCCTCTATTTTACCAAGTACGATGTCCTTCTCCAGGGGACGGTCCCTCCTGAGGACTGTCCAGCATCGGTGAGATGAAGTCCCGCGCTCCTGGCTTCTGGGGAGTGTTCTGCTGTGCCTCTCCCAGGACAGATTTCTCCACGCTCCTGGTGGTCTGTTCTCCTCACGGGCACCCGCTCGGGTGTCCTCCCCACAGCCAGGGTGCACGGGCACATGAGGATACTTGGGGGGCAGGGCTTGGGCCGGCCCCTTAGCCAGATCCAGCAGGAGAACATCCTCTGCCGCTTCTGTTTCCTCCAGAACCATCCTTCCTTGCTGCCTCCAGCAACCTGGCTCCCCAGCTCTGCCTCACCCCGACAGCCATGCTAAGTCTCATCCCAGCACCATTACCTCTGTTCAGAGGTCATTCTGACCTCGTTGGGTGGATGAGCTCACGCTCACAGTGAACACTATGTTTTATATCAGTAACTTTCACCCAATAGAGATTCCTGCACAAGAAAACAGCTGATCTCCTGAGATGTTCGGCTGCCTTCACACCAAAGCATATTCAGGGGTGTCATGGTGAAGGTTGCATGCCAATGTGGCTAGGCTGTGAAGCTTAGGGGTCTGGCAGCTATTATGCAAATGTTCTCCATCTGGTGAATCCCATGTGAGCAGTCGACCAGTTGAGAGGGGGTTTCCTTGAGGGGGTGTGGCTTACACCCAATATATATGGACAATCTGGCCAAGCTCACCCTCTCTGCATTCCACATCCTCTGGCCTTCGGGGCTACGTACAGAGAGAGCCCTATGGGGCAGTGGTCACACATTGAGCTGTGCTCTGTACGATAGGCAGTTCAAAGCCACCAGCCACTCTGTAGGGGAAAGTATAGGCTTTCTGTCCTGTGAGCAGTTCGCCCTGGAAACCCACAGGGGGTCGCTAGGAGTCAGCACTGACGTGATGGCAGTGGGCTTGGTTTGGGCTAGACACGTACATCACTGGTCTTGCTCCGTAGAGAACTCAGCCATAGGCATCTGGCACCAGGAGTCATTACAGTTTAGTTAACACCTAAGGGTGAGTTTTCTGAATCGATTCTCAAAGCAGGCTGGTCTTAAAGGCGCGGAGGACTCTGCTAGCCTCTGGCGGGAGGCAGCAGTAGAAATAGGCAAAATAGACGAAACACCTGTGCCAAGCAAGGCTCCAGGCGCTTGGATACTGGAGGCTGTTCTCCGATTTCGTCAGAGTAAGACAGAGAAGGAAGCTGGTTGGCGGGCCCTGCTCTCTCCAGACAACGTGGTGAAAGGAAGGGATGTTTCAAAGCTGCAGAGTCGCGGTTCAGGTTGGGAATAAAAGGTCTGAAAGTTGCTGATTGTGTGCCAGGAATCAGCTGAGTGGATGCTGGTGAAAACCAAGCCCAGAGCCACATCCCAAACCCAAACCAAACAAAACTCACGGCCGCAATGCCGCCTCAGAGCTGCTGCCCATGAGTTTCTGAGACCGTCACTGTTGACAGGAGTAGAAGCCCCTCTTTCTCCCTCTGAGGGGCTGGTGGGTTTGAACTGCCGACCAGTTCAATGAGTAGCCCAATGGGTAACCACTACGCCCACTGCAATGCCGGTTGAATTCCCAACCTGAATGGTGTTAAAATGAGGGCATTGATTAGGGAGGCATGGGATCTTAAATGTGGGGCGGGGACACATGGGTGGATAACAAGGACCGAGGGGGCCCAGAGCTCCTACATTCCGTTGACTGGCGCCCACCTAAAGAACCAACCTTCTCACTCTCACCTGAAGAGACCACTCCATCTTTGTCTGCTAAGCCACACCCCCCGGGAACCCCCACCCTCATCCCTTCCTGGCCCTCCACTGAGATTAGCCCGTAGGGGTCTGAAGAGTCCTTGTCTGAGACATTGCCCGGGTTTGGGAGGGGGGTTGGGTGGGGGAGAAGCCCTACAAGACTTGGCTGAAAGTTCCCAGGACCTGCACCCACCACCCCTTTATCCTTCTAGCCCTGTGGCCAGACTGAAGTCCCAAGAGGTCACACAGAGCGTGACCCAGCACGAGCTGACCTCTACTCAAAGCATGGTGACTTTTTCACGTACACCAACAGCAACCTGGGGAGTGTGCGTGGGAATAGCTATCAAGGGTGGAAAATAATGATTCCAGGGACATAGCATTGGATCCGTCTGCTTTTGTTTTATTATTGTTATTTCTTTATCGATATGGGGCCACTAAGGACAGATCCGTTATTCAAGACTTCAGCCCAAGGGGTTCGAGAAAGATCTAAGTGTTGATTTGATGGCGTCACCGTAGTAGGGATGAAAGGCCACCTATGCTACTAAATCAAGTCGAAATGCCGGCCAGCCTTGGTAGACTGCGAGGGGAGTCTCCACCGGCTGGGGACCGGCATGTTAGAGAAGCTTTCCAGGCTCAATCCACGACCTTCCAGAGGACGCGCAGAGCCCCAACACCCCTGACCACTGGCGTGGTGGCTATTTTAAATAAGTCCAGTTTGACCAGAACAGCCGTGAATGAACTAAGACCTCTAACAACCATGGTGGTAGCAGCCCCATTCTGTGACTCACGGCACATTTTGAGTGGGATGTAAGTCATTGCTTTTAGATGTCTGCTGGGCAGGAAGTTTCTGGGTGGGCGGAGGGGATTGAGGGGGCCAGTTCCTGGAATAGCAAGATGTTGACGCATCTCTGGTAGAGGACTGGAAGATGACGGTTTCTGAGACAGGTCTGTGACGGTTAAACATGACCAAAGCCCCAGGGCACCCGTCACTGGTGACGACTTTATCCACGATGCATCTTCTGTCCAAAGGGCTTCTGCTCGGTGACACCCAGAGGACCACATCTCTGTGGGCTCTCAAGGGGGGCCTGGGGTGCACTGGTCACATGACGGGCTGCCGACCGCAAGGTCAGCCACTCGAAACCACCTGCTGCTCTGTCGGAGAAAGAAGCTGCTTTCTAGCCCCGACGAATTGATCATCTCAGAAACCCACGGGCTCGGCTCCCCCTTGTCCCACGGGTCCCTCTGGGTCCGAATAGTTGAGTTGAGTGGTTTGTTTTGTTGGTTGGTCCTTGTTCCACCAAGACACGAAGGCAATATTCCAGAATCCTGTGGAGGTGCCCCGTGACCAATGTGTGGGATAATCAAGCTTGAAAAGCCCCCAAAGTGATTTTCTGGGGCGAAAAGCCGACTGGCAGAGTGGGCGGGGTCCATGCTGGCTGCATTCTTTCATTGGTCTAGGTTTTCTGGCTGCTGACCACCTTGTCATGAGATGACGAACCAGACTTGCCTGGCTATCGGTTCTTCAACGGCCACCCAAGCCGAAGGACCCCGTCTGCCCAGCCCCTGCCTCAGGCATCCTGCAAACCTCCTGTCCTCACCCTTCGCATCCTCGGTGTCCAGTGCCACAGGGGTCTGCTGTGCAGGATGCTCGGCACCCACCTCACCAGCTACCCCGGGGTCTACACGGCAGCACTCACTGGGACCTGCCTGATGGTGCCGAAAGATGGCTGGCACGAACTGCAACATGTCATTTGCATTGTGAGCGAATCCCCCACAATTCCTTTCAACACACAAATGCAGCATTGAGCTTCCTGAGACCACAGGGCAACCGTGCCCCCTCTTTCCCTTACCCTCGCCTCACTCCCTGCTCTCTTCCCTTGAAAGGCCCCACCTAAAATTGCAACCAGAGGTTTGCAGATCACTGACTCAGGGCTTCTATCCGACACTGGGGTTCCAGAGAGCCACGTCGCGTGTCCCTAATCCTCCCCACCCCCACCACCCACCAGTTGCCTCCAACACAGGGCCCTAGAGGCAACGTTGGAATCCTTCGGGACCTAAAAGCCTTCTTCGCTCATTGAGAGAAACAAAACAGCCCGGACCCTCCTGAGGACGGTGAGACCACAGGTTGGGGTGCTGTGGGCCACTCAAAGGAACAGTGAGGGACGCAAGCCTTTATTAACGTCAACATCAAGAGCAGGTCCACAGGTGCGCACCTAGCCAGCGTCCTACTGCTCCGTGTGCTGCCGGGCAGGGTGACCTTCCCCCATTCACCTTCCTCAGCCTGGCGGGAGCTCTTCCACAAGGTGGGTCATTTCTGATGGAGATGGCGACATGAGAGCCAACAAGGTGCCACCAGGACCGCTACCCAGGGCTTCACGTCCCGCTGAGTGTTCCAACAAGCCAAGCAACTCTGAGAAAAGAGCTGCCTTCGAACGTCTTTAGAACAGAATCCCATCCCTGGGGGCGTATTCCATTGGCTTCCTCTGCTCCTGCTTCCGCTGGTATCTGGCCTTCTGGTAGAAGACGATGATGACCACAGTGAGGATGTTGAGCAGAATGACCAGCAGTAGGAGCCAAAATGCGTACCCATAGCTGTGGGTGGCTTCCTTGTGGACGAGCATCTGGTTAATGGTCTGAGAGAGCGTCTCTGAGAGACGGTTGGCTTGCGTGTTCCCCACAAACAGCAGCAAGGCCAGAAGAACGAAAGATGCTGGAAAGGAAGGAGACAGTTTGTAAGCATCAGGCCAGCACATGGACTTAGTGCCGCCGACTTTCTGGGGCCCAGGGGTCGCTCTCGGGGAGGCATGGGGCTGCCCATCTCAAGATCGGTGGTTCAAACCTGCCAATCCCTTCTATGGAGAAAGGTGAGGCTAACTGTTCCCATAAAGATGTTTAGCCTCAGAAACCACCCACCGCACGTCTTCGCCTGAAAGAACTCAAGAAAAAGTCAGGCCTGGAGCTTCGCTATTGAAGGAGTCCATAGGCAAGCTATGGTTGGTTTATCAGACCAACAGTCTGGTGTTATCATGATTTTGAGTTTCCTTTTCTATGTTTGTCTCCCGTGCTGTCCAGGACCCTCTGTGGTGGAGCGAGGCAGGAAGCATAAAAAGAAGGTGGAAAGAACAGAGTCGCTGCACCAAAAAGAATGAGTGGCCCTTCAGCCACTTCCAGAAACAGCTCTGAGCCAAGACAGCGGCCGACAGGGGGAGCCCCACACCTCCCCGCCGCCGTTGTGAAAAGCAAGAGTGGTGGAGGCTGAGGTGGGGGAGGCTGAGCACCAAGCAGCCCAAGATGCACCGTGCGGGGCCTGCCATTCAGCTCTGGGGTCGAGTGTGGCTGCAAAGGCAGTGGGGACTGCCCCTGCGTCCCAGCAGGAGGACTCTCCTTGTGGGGCCACACTGTCTTTGTTTTTTGGTTCTGGGTAGAAGGATGCAGGGCACTTTGCTTCCATCCCATCTTCTTGGGGCTCCCTGTTCCCACTCGCCTCTCTTTCCTGTACCCTCCTGCCTTCTGAGCCTCGCTGAGATTGCTTGATGTCCCAGGAGCACATTCCTACCAGCATGCTCAGCAACTGAGAGCTCTGTCTGTTGTCCGGCCTCCCGGTGACACCGTTTACTTCCTAGTCTGAAGGACGGAAGACTTAAACTACTAAGGTCTCTGAGGCCTTAGTGAGGCCAGTCCTGGGGTCCACCGGACTCTATCAGACCAACAAGTCTGGCGTTTTTCATAATTTTGTTCTAGATTTTTCTCCCGTGCTTGTCCAGGACCCTCGGTGGTCCCCATCAGAGGCCTTGGCGGTAGTGGCTGGGCCCCATCTGGTTCCTCTGGTCTAGATCACGGAGGCTGTGGTTCTCATGGTCCATTCGCCCTTTGGACTAATCGTTTCCTTGAGTCTTTGCTTTCCCCCAGATGGAGAGCACCAATAGTGGCGTCTTCAAGGACTGCTCAGGAACTTCTAAGACCCCAGACTACTCAGCCCTGTAGGGTGTAGGACTGTATTTCAGACCATCCCAAAAGAAAAAAACGGACTGCCATCAAGTAGATTCCGACCCACAGAGACCCTGCAGGACAGGACAGAACTGTGCCTTTGGGTTTCTGAGACTACAAACCTTTATGGGAGCAGAAAACCTCCTCGGTCTCCTAAAGTGCCACTGGAAGAGTCGAACTGTTGATCTTGTGGTTAATCGCCCAAACACAAAGCCCACTGCACCACCAGGGGTCCTCCTTCACGGCCAGTTGCCCTAGCTGTCCCCAAGCCTGTGACCCTGAGCCCCCAAGCCTGTGACTCAGCCCACAGGAGTTTAGTCATGGCGAAGACGGTGGGGGGAGACGTGGCACTGTGGGTTATCACACAGCGCTGTGTGGCCTGGGGACGGGGTGGTATTTTTCCTCTCTGGGCATCCCCTCGGAACCAGGAAACCAGCGTCACCGGCTTCGCGAGGAGTGGGGCCAAACTGTCTACAGGTAGGTCAGGGGCCCTCCACATCATGCCCCACGTGACTCCCCACTGCCCACGTCCTCTCTCCACCAGCCGACATTTGGGCATCAAGCGTGCTCCGCCTGCAGCCCACACCCCAGACGGGGCCCGAGAGGCCCTAATTAGAGGGGCTTTGTGGATGCAGACGGCTCTGTCTCCAGATGACAGGTTGCGTCTGCAGTGTTTTATGCCCTAATAATCCAGCTACAAACGCCCCCATCCTCTGCTGCTGCAGTCTAACTGCCCCTTTTATCCATCCTTCCCCTTTTATCCCTCGCGGGCCCGTGAAGCTCCGTAGGAAAGCTCAGTCTCGGAGGGCCCGGATGAGCTGAGTCTTAAGCCTGTTCTTTATGATGGGATGCTCAGCGCTCTGCTTTGAGTCAAGAGGGCCTGCCTGGCACACAGGTACCAATGCCAACCTCAGGCCCCACAGGGGACCACTTGGCCAGGCCCTGCTCTCAGGGCTGCCCCTTCCTGCCTGGCTTCTCCAGCGTTGGGGCAAGAGACGTGCAGGGACCGTGGGAATGCAAGGTAGAGGGGTGACAGTCCTCTCCTGCCCGCCCCTCTGGGGCTGTGAGGCTGCATGACTTTCTGGAATCTGCGCCCCAGCAGAAGAACAGCGTGTCGGACCTGATCGTTTGCAAGGCTCTACCAACCCTATCCCCACCCCCATCGAGAGGGCCCAGCAACCACCAGGCCCTGTGGGCCACAGGGCCACGGGGGTGGGGGGGGGGAGGAGGGGGGGTGTCTAAGGGTACTTAAGCCAGGCCTGCCCCTGGTCCTCCCAAAGTAGATCCACCCCCACCCCCTTTCCCATAGAAATGAGCTCTCTCATGTCAGCCTCTTCTTCCCTGTCTGCCAGCAGAGGGGTGCTTCCTGATGCTCTCCCCTACCCCCCCAATCTAACCAGAGGCAACCCTGACCCAGAGCAACACCATGGGCTTCAGGAGGAGAGAGCTCCACAGAGGTTTGGCCCAGAGGCTAATATTTTTTGGAAGCATATAGCCTTTCTTCTTAGGACCCCCTAGTGGCGTCTCGGTTACACGTTGGGCAGAGATCGAAAGGTCCTGAGTTTGAAACCAGTAGCCACTGTGCGAGCGAGAGACGGGGGACTTTCTACTCCCGTGAGGAGTGGCAGTCTCGGAAACCCATGGGGCAGGTCTCCCTGCCTTCTAGTGTCGCTGTCAGAGTGGACTCGCTGGCCACGAGTCCCAAGTTTTTTCCTTCTGAGGGATGCCTGCACCTGCGAGGAGTTGGCCTCCACCTGTCAATCCCAGTGGGGCGCTTATCCCTCCGCACCACCAGGGCATCTGTGTCTGCCCGATTGTGACATGTCAGCTGTCACAGCCGAGCTGCATCAAGGAGGACGGCACTCCAGGGGCTTTTCAAGGGCGGGTTTACCGGACGCAGATGGCCAGGCCTCTGGCACAGTGACCCTGGGCAGACTCCATCCTCCAACCTTCCTGTTTGGGCGAGTGCACTCACCATTCAACCACTGGGGCTGCCAGCCCCGCCGGGGGTTCATAGCATGTCCCAGCTGCTCGGGACACCCCTGAAGTTGACCCAGCCCCCTGCTGCACTGGCCAAGGCTGGCAGGACACCTCAGTGGCGTCTGGGCCCCACCCCGACACTGAGCACTTTGTCTCCGACCAGTTTTCAGAAGCACTCCTGTCTTCTCAACCTGAGGTCTGGGGGTGGGGGCCACTGGGTGGGTGGGACCTCAGGAGCCTCTGGGGACCACACGGAGGGCTGCTGCCTCATCAAAGTCCCCGGCCCAGGGAGGGGCACAGTCAAGCAGCCGGACACAGGCTGTCCTGGGCACTGGCTCAACTGGACTCCCCGCCCAGCACATGGACAACAGGCTGGATCAACTGCCGCCCCCGTGCCCCCTCCCCAGCCTCCCTCTGCCAGTGTTAGAACTCACCCTTGAGCGGGGCAGGAATGTGGCAGCAACTCCCTAGCTGTCAAGCAAGTCTTTGTTCTCAGGCGGAGGGAGGAGGACTGAGCCCAGGGAGGGTCAGCTTGCCCTATCCGCTCCAAAGAAGAGCTCGCTGCTCTGCTCCGCTTGTGGAAACAGCATCTGCATCCCTGTGAGGCAACTTTGTTGCCTCTGCAGCAAGCAGCCGAGCTGATCAGCCAGGCACCTTCCCACGCCCACACCCACACCCCAGCACTGCTGTTTCTTCCTGGGGGCTTGGAGCCTGGCCTGACTTCAGGCGTGACCATGGCTGGGTCACCTGGCTCACTAGCCTAATTCCTTCACTCAGCCCAGAGCCTACTCTCACCCATTGACTAAGGAAGGTGCGGGGCCAGCCTCCCAGGTCCAGGGTGGGAGCTCACCTCTGCAGGACCCCAAGAGCTAATCCACCTTCCCTGGCCTTGTGGTGACTGGTTCAGGGGCTGGGGGAGTCATTCCCTTGTGAAGCAGATTAACCACCACACTAGAAATGAGTCCTGGGGAAGGAGGGGTTAAGCGCTGGGCTGCTAACAGGAAAGGTGGGCGGTTCCAACCCACCAGCGGCTCCCAGGGAGAAAGATGCAGCTCAATAATTCAACCCACCGCCAGCCATCAATGCCATTACAACCCAGAGCGACCCACCAGGACTAGGTAGAACTGCCCTGGCGTGGTTCCGAGAACTGCGACGCTTTTGGGAGGAGAACACCTCGTCTTTCTCCCTCAGAGCTGCTGGTGGTCTCGATCTGCACCTCCCGGAAGGTCGGGGCGCCATCTGCTCTGTGGACTCTGTGGCCGCTGTGGGCCCCAGCTGGCTCAGCCGGAGTGGGTTCACTGTGTTAGTGCTTTCGAAGAAGGAAGCCTGGCAGTGCCAGAGCTAAAGCACTCGGAGGCAAAGCCAAGGTTGGTGGTTTGAACCCACCAGCATCTCTTCAGGAGAAACAGGAGGTCATCCGCTAATAGCTCTGGGGACGTAATGGGACAGCTCGAGTCCCACTGTACCGGGCAGCGGAGGATTTGCCAGGGAGATAAGAGCCCTGGCTCCCAGGGCTGCTGACTGGGATGCGGCTCCAGAGTTGCTGGCAGGCACAGTGCCTTCTCAAGGACAGCGCGGCTGCTTCCAAGCTGCGTCCACACTGAGGACACCCAGAGATGGGCCCGCAGAGGGAGAGAGTTTTGATGAGTTGTCTGAGATCCTGAGCCCAGCCACACTGGAGGCCATCACGGCCCCTGGCTGGACAGCACAGTGGGCCAATCGCCCTGATCAATAATAGTACCTGATGGTGGAGCCTGGGTCTTGCTGACCCAGCTGAGCCACAGCCCACAGAGACAGCTCGGGGTAGGGATGCCTGCACTGGTCTGGGCCCTCAGCCTCCTGCCACTCAGCCCGACGGGCCCGTGGGGAAGAATGCTCCTCACCATGCCAGCTGAGGCATCCGACCCGACCCTGGGGGATGCTGTGCCCCTTGGGGGACAGGCTTGCTTTTCCACCCAGAGATGGAGTTCTCGGTGTCGGCAGTGAGTGTGGTTCTCCACACAGAGAAGCCTAAGGAGAAAGGTCTGGTGATCCCCTTCCCCAAAAGTAGCAACCTGGGGTCCTGTGTACCAGGCCTGGGGTCGCCATGCATCGGGTAGGCTCCGGGCGGGGGCTGGGGTCTCAGGATGACAGGAGAAGGCCACTCATGTACGGATAAGGCTTAACCTGCTGGAGGCCAAGATGGAGGGGCTACAATGCAGGTCTGGAACAGGACTGCCCACCCAGGCCGGCCAGCGCAAGCCGAGGGTCCCAACCGTCAGCCTGGCTTCTTTAGGAAGAGTGTGCCACCCTTCTAGAAGGTCCCTGTCTCATGGGGGTGGGGCCAAGGCTCTTCCTGACCACCCTGGGGCAGCCCTATTGCTCCCCCCAACTCCACCTCCATCAGTGACCTCACAGGGCAGCTTGGCAGGGACCCAGGGGAAGCCTTTCATCAGCACCAGCTACAAGTTCCCACCCAGGGTGGGTGTGACCCAGGGCATGTGTCATGGTGCTGCCCCTGCCCCATGGCATGGAGTGGCCTGGACCCACCATTTCCCACCAACCAGTGTGAGAGGGAGACGAGATGGGGTAGGGAGGGTATTCTGAGAAGTGGCACACACTGGTGTTGAATGATGCCATGTCCCCATGTGGCACCAGCCTGCCTGCCACCGCCATGTGCCCTGGGTCACTTGCCATCACCCACTTTCATCATGTCAGGGGACATGCTCTTACACCTGCACCCGCCAAGTGACCCTCCTCCCTGAGGGTGGCATCCCTCTTTGGTGGGCATAGCAGAGACAGGCACACCCACCCCCCAACCACCATGTCAGGGTGCATGGTAGGGGAGTCAAGGAGAGCTTGAGATTCACCTGAGTCTCTGGCAGGGATAAGCCCCTGAAGGGAGCAGGGCAGGTAAGGGAACCCTGCTGAGCTGGACCTTGACTCTGGGTGGGCGTAGGCAAGGCTGTGGTCCACTTCACCCTGGCTCCATTCCCCCACCCCCACGCGACTGCAGACAGAATCACCTGGCAGCCCTCCCACGAGAAGGGCCAGGTCCCTCAAGTCCCCTTAAGAACCAGAACATGTTGTTCAGCCAAGCAGACATGCCATGCTGGGATGGAAGCTCACAGTGACTCCAATCAGGGTGCACAGGTGCGTACAAGTGTGCATATGCATATGCGTGTGTGCATGTGCACATGACCATGTGCATGAATGTGCAGGTGCACATGCTGTGTGTGCTTGTGTGTATACAGGTGTGTGCCTGAGAGCATGTGCACATTGCCTACCTCTGCACATCTCGGCGTTCCACACATACAGAGGCTCAGTGTGTCTGTTCGGCATGATGCCTAGCCATCTATGCTCAAATGCAGAAAGTTCCAGTGCACCCCTCCCCCAACTCCCACCAGGGCACATGGAAGAGAATGCTACCACTACAAGATGCCCAGTAAGGGCCGTCAGTGGACGAAGCACCAGCCCCGCCCCTGCCCAACCCTGGAGGGGATGGACACTGCATGTGGCCAAGTGTGCGCATGCGTGTGAGAGGCAGGCAGACCTCTGGGCAGACAGGGTAGTGGCTAGCGCTTCTCCTGGGTACTCACCGTTGAGCCCGTTCCAGGTGTACACTCCCGTGGGCCCCAGGAACGTCTGGTAGGGGTTGCTAATGCTGTTGTACAAGGTGACCCCCGCGCTCAGCAGCGAGGTGAACAAGCTCAGGGCCAGCAGCAGGATGACCAAGGCCTGCAGAGTCTTCTGGGAAGAACTCCTCAATGTTCCTAAAACTAAAACAGCGTCTGGTAAGGACCTGGCACACACCCCACCTGCCAGCCGCCTCTAGACACTCTTCCCAGCACCACGCCCGAGTCCCTTAGATGCCTGCATGTTGAGGGGCCTTATGCCACATGACCACAGATGAGCTGGACCCTGAGACCCTACTCTCTCCTCCCAGGAGCCCTGTCCACCACAGGAACATGATGGTGCCCCTGCACCATGCCCAGGACCAGCTGCAAAGGGTTTTCCTTGGCTGATTTCAGAAGATAACCCGGCATTTCCTCTGCATTCACTGCCATGGAGCCAACGGTGACAAATAGTGACCCTACAGGACCCTTAGACTGTGATTCATTTCTTTCTTCTATTAAATCTTTTATTTTATTATTATTATTATTTTATAAATCATTCTATTGGGGGCTCTTACAGATCTTAAAACAATGCATGCATCAATCTTGTCAAGCACATGTGTACACATGTTGCCATCATCATTTTCATAACATTTTCTTTCTACTTGAGCCCTTGGTATCAGCACCTGGACGGTGTAAGGTATGAAAGTAATAAAATGTATAATGAGGGTTCACAAAGGTGGGTGGGCCGAGGAGGGAGGGAGACTGTGATTAAAGGGAATAGATAGCCTCATCTTTCTCCCTCGTAGTGCTAGTGGTTTCAAACTGCTAACCTCGAGGATTGTAGCCCCACTCCTAGCTACTGAGCAACCAGGGCTCCTGGGCCTTTGTTCCTCGTCCTCCTTCCTGCGTCTGAAACTCCCCATCACTGAGCCCGCAAAGCTCCCAGACAGGTGGCTGCGCGTGACCTGCTGTGACCGGGAGTCAAACTGGAGCCTCGGGCATGGAAGGCGAAAATCCTCCCAGAACCGCCACCCGCTCTCCCCAATTCCACTCTTTATTTCTCCTCAGTGCCCAGCCCAGAGCTGTACCTGGGCCTGGGAGGGTCTGACACTCACCTGCAAAGGAGCCTGTGATCTCTCCCTTTGAGCCTCGTGACTCCATGAGCTCAGCTCGTCCTGCGCTCACTCGTGTGTTTCGTTATCACCGGTGTCCACCTCCCACCCACTCCTGCACCGTGGACAGAGGATGAGCATGACACACGAGAACAGCCCGGTCCACAATGGATCCAAGACACCTCGTTAGGGGTTGACGATGGGTCTTCCTGTAGCTAGTCATCTAGAGGAGACTTGTGGGATTATAAAGAGACGTTTCCCCAGCTTTGTCTTCCCCAAAGACATGCCAAGCATTAGGGGCTTTTTGCCAGCATGTGGTGGGAGGTCAGATGCTTAGAGACATCCTCCCTGGAGGCATTCAATTGCCAGACAGGTAGGCCCCGCTCCTTGTTGTTAAGGGCAATGACTACTCCCTAAAGGCTTGCGACCATTAGCTTGGTTCCTGTAGGTGAGGTTCATACCCTACTGATATCAAACTGGCTCGGTGACATCCAAAGTTAGGCTGCCATCTTGAATCTAGGATCCACCCATCTTGTCACATGTATACCCCCCAATCCCTCCTCTTCCTATTGCGTGTGTATCCCTAGATTGTCCCCTTGTCATTGCTGTATTACCTATAGTGCAACCCCTTCCTGTGACATATGTCTTTACCTGTAATTAGAGGGCTTGCACTCCCCACCAAAGATATATAGGCCTGGGTTAGCAATAAAAAGTTCTCTCTTGGCTCCTCCCTTGACCTCTCGTCGGCTCCCCCCGTCTTCTCTTCCGTCCTCACTCCCCTTCCCCTTGTCCTCCTTCCTTTCCCCCTCTCTCCACATGGACCACCAAGCAGGGCTGAGGTGAGCATTGCTACCATGAAATGGGTCTGACTCTATTACTTCTCATGCTCTCGATGGCTTTAACATAATATTTATATATCTCAACCGTACAATTGCGTTTATCGAACCCATGATTAGTGGTGGGGGGCTGGCACCCCTTGCAACCACAGAGACGGTCATGCAACAAGCAAGGTCTGAGAAGAGGAGAGAGGGAGAGGCCGCAGCAAAGAACGGACTACCAACTACTATCCAGTCCAGTCCGGCTCAGAGCAGTCCAAAAGGACGGGCTATATGTATGGATTGTGATAGGAGTTGTATGAGCCGCCAATAGAATGATTATTTTTTAAAAAGGACGGTGTGAAATTGCCCTGTGGTTTCCAAGGCTGTAAATCTCTGTAGGAGGAAATAGCCTCATCTTTCTCCCAGGCAGCGGATGGTTGTTTCAAACTGCTCACCTTGGGTTAGCAGCCCAATGGCTGTAGAACACCAGCTGCCATCAAGTGACCCCTGCGTGTCAAGGAAGGACAATGCTCAGCAGGGTGTCAAGGACAGACTTTTCAGAAGTAGATCCCCAGGCCTTTCTGCCGAGCTGCCTCTGGATAGAGTCAGACTTCCAGTCCTCCAAGCTACCTGTCTAGCCGTCTGCAAGGACACCATACCATTAGCTCAGCTCAGCTCAGCCTGGCAGCCTGGAGAAAACAGTGGCCAGAGTCCGGTTCGTGGGAGGAGGGCTGGGATCAAGGTCTGACTCACACTCGTGCGTGCACTGGTGCTGGGGAGATTGGACTGTTTCATCATCGCTCCTAGTGACCTGTTGTATAAGATTACATTCTTGGCATATTCCTCATTGTCAGGCGATGGGGTAAGAACTCTAACGGGGCAGGGACTGAGGTAAAAATGTCACACGGTGCCTGGGTGGAGTGGGTGGTGGAGGTCATGGGCGAGTCTCTCTCACCTCTCAGCCTCATGCGGAGACGCAGTGTGGCCCTGCTCGGGCACCTTAGCGGAGGGCGACTCTTACAAAAGGACCAAGGGAGGAAAGCAACAACCAGTGAAACATACCTGCTCCCAGCACTGGGCTCAGACGCTGCAGGTGTTTCAAAATCTGTGGTTGCTCGAGGCCCTCCGGTCGGGTCCCACTTGGAGGGACCTCTGCGCCACCAGAAGGAAGCACTGCCTGGTCCCTTGTCTTCTGCATAACCCTTGCTACATTTGAGTTCATTTCGGCAACCCCTGTGTCAACCCACCCTATGGAAATCTGCCTCCCTTTCACCAACTGTCCGCTTTACGGGGCCTGTTATCCTTGTCCGGGGACTGGTCTCTCCTGACAACATGTGTGCGAGTCAGAGTACGTGAGAACGAGTCTCACCTTCCTCACGTGTAAGGAGCTTCTTGGCTGTACTTTGCAGCCCAGGATCGTTCAACAGTCGTTGACAACCCGCCATTCAAAGGCATCCTTTCTTTGGTCCAGCTTTCAGGTGCCTATGAGTCGCTTCCAAAAGGCCACGACTTGAGGGAGATCTTTTAAGTGACCTCTGCGCTCTCTAACGCCTTAAAGAGATCTTTTGTAGCCAACCTCCCCCCCCCCCTTCAACTTGATGTCCACATCATCACACAAGCTTCCACTTACAACTTGGTGCCACCAAGGGATTGTTGATGTACATTTAAGGACCCAGTGATGTAGTTGGCACAAAACCTACACCAAAGAGGAGTCGAAAGGAGTCGAAGCCCACAGGTGAGCATGGCGGCATCCCCTTCCCCCATCTGCCCACCTTGCAGGTCCACCTGGGTGTTGTTGGTGATTCCCGTGATTGCAGGGCTGTGTACATCAGAGTTGCTGCCTTCCACACTGGGGCCCCTCCCAGTGTCAATGACGCCATTTGCACCGTCCTCCCTTGCGTTGCACGTGGCCTCTCTCTCCACCCCAGCTAATATGTGCCCGCAGTCTAGGTAGCGATTGACCCTCTTTCCCCTTCCCACGCGAGCAGCCATCCAAGATCTTCATTCCTGCGTTGTTCTGGACTTGCTCTAAGAGTGGGATTTGCACAATAGTTGTTCTTTTGGGGTCAACTAGTAGACTTAGCCTGATGTCTCCCAGGTGTTCCTCCTTATTCCGGAATGACGTGGAGTGTTGCATTGTGCTTGTTCCACCACTAGTCACTCCGTTCACCCGGTGACAGGCACCTAGGCTGTGTCGGTCTCTGCGATTGTGAATCATGCTGCAACGAACATGGGGGTGCCTCTACTGATCCGATCCTCAGTTCTTAACATCTCTAGGGTCTATACGGATGATGGGACTGCTGGATCACAGGGTGTTTCCATCTCCAACTCTTTAAGGAAAGGCCCTGCTATCTTCCACAGTGGTCACACCCTGTCACCGCCCCACCAGCAGTGTCGAGAGGTCCACTCTCTTTGCAGTCTCATCTGTATTTGCTGTTTTCCGTTTGTGTGGATTGGTCTCCAGGAAGATGAGATCCTGGTGGTGTTTGCTCCCTCCGATTGTCTAACCACTGATCCTTTTCCGTTGTTTCCAGCTTTTGCATTCCAATCACTGGAATTACGAATACCTTTGGTTGGTTGAAATCTCTCTTCCTCCTTGGCCCTTGTGGTTGGTGTGTAAAATCCAAGGGCCATCACATTGCCTGTTCTTCCTTGGGTGTGTACATGGACAGCCTCCTATCGCCGACAGCATTGGACTTCAGGGTGGATCTTGGTGTGATTTTTTTGGTTCTGTTTTTTGACAACGGCTACAAAGCGGCTTCTCTTCAATGGGTCTTGGCCAGCAGAGTCGACCATTCACATGCTTGATCCAAGAAGGCCCACCCATCCGTTTCAGCTCACGAAGGCCCGGGATATCTGTCTTCAGACATTCCATCTCATGTCAGACAACTTCCAGTTTCTCATGTTTGGGTTGTTCATGGATCCTCACGGATGTTTGTCCTTCTCATTTCAGTTGTGCCGCAGCAGCAAATGGAGGTCCCGAAGCCTTGCTTCCCCATGCCGTGATGGGGGCTCCACTCTGAGCAGGCAGCGTGTCTTCCAGCCTGAGGACCACTCAGCTTCCGGCACTTCATCAGACAACATTCTGCTGCTAGTCGTCAGCTTTTCACTGGCCGATTCTTAAGAAAGTGGATCTCCTGGGTCCTGGTTTGTCCACTCTGGAGACGCCACTGAAACTGTTCTGCATGGGTGACCCTGTGGTCCCTTGGGATCCTGGCGCTGTAGGATCCCAGGATCACAGCCACAGGCAGTGGTGGTTCAAAGCGTAGTCGCCACAAGGATCCTTTCTCTTGCCCCACAAATGCAGCCCCTCCCTCTGACTTCTAGGGGAGACCGAGGGCTGAGTTCATCTCACAGTGACAATCATGCGGAGCGTTGTCTCTGACCCTGGGGCAGAGCCACTGACGTGGCTTTTCTAAAGGGGATCAGTTTGGAGCCCGAGGAATCGGACTTTCCTATGAAGTCAGACGACGGTCTGTCTTGATTTTCACTGACTGCTGTATTTTCGGAGTTCTTCTTTGGCATCCTGAATTCTGCACCGCCTAGGTGTGTCAGCTCCAGCTTGCCCGGAGTTCCTGACTCAGAACGCAAACAAGGAACGTGGAAACATTAGTGAAAGTTTGCAAGAATGAAAGAGCACCGAGGCTCCGAAACCTCTGACAGCTGCCGCCTGCCGTCTGACAGAACCACCCAGTGAGGACCGCTCCTCTTCCTGTTGTCCTCTCAGGGCTGACGGTGGGGCCAGAGGCCACTGACCATCGCGGCCGGTGCATCGCCACGGATTCGGGCAGCTGAAGGGTCCCACCCCCACCCCTGCCCCCACCTCACTGTGGAAAGAGGGCCCCTTCGCCCACAAGGTCTCTGTGTCACTACCTGCCCCCCAGGTCTGTTTCCCCTCAGACACAGGGCTGAGGTATGGCCAGGGGCTCTCTGGGTGGGGTGAACTGCCTTAACCCTCCTGAAACACTGGGTGGCTTCAGGGAGTCAGTCCAGGGCCACAGTGCCCCATACAGCTCATCAAGTCCCCCAACCCCAGAGCGGGCCTGGCGTGCTCCCAGGAAGTCCCCATTGCGGATCCTAGAGCCCCTCGGGGACAAGCCAGAGTTTTCATGGGGACAAGAGTGGCCCCTGCCAGTGTTGTGTGAGGCTGTGTGATGTGGGCGGGATATGTGTGCATGGTGTGGTAGGTGGAATGTTTGTGTGACACGGCGTTATGTGTGTGAAAGTGGGGTGGTGTGTGTGTGTGTGTGTGTGTGTGTGTGTACGGGTGGTGTAGGCGTGTCATAGGGTGGGTGATATCTGGTGTTATGTTTCCTATTTGTGTGTGTCGTCTGGTGTGTATGCTGTGATGTGGGAGACGCTGCGTGTGTGGGATGGGGTGGGAATGGTATTGCCCTCAGCTGTACTCTCATACTCAGGGAAGGATGGGGGACTTCACTAGTGCCGGGCCTTTCCCCCTGACTCATGAGCAGCCCACCTGGCGGAAAGCTGTCATTCCACTCCACGACCAACCCCCTCCCACACACAGCAACTGCTCAGAGAGGGTGTGGGCAGACCTGGTGAGTCCAGGGCTTGTGGAGCAGCTACGGCCACATGTGGCCGGCTGACCTGCCATCACTCTGACACGTGGAAATACATGGAGGCACCATGCTGGGGGCACCTGGGGATCCCCCTTCAAGATTCGCCAGATGGCTTGCAACCTGGCTGGCTGTGGGCTGCGTTACCTTGGTAGCCAGTTGTGGTCCTTGCCTTCCGCTCCTTCCTTTCAGCACCGTGGCAGTCCCACAATGCTATGTCAACTTGTTAAGTAAGAAGGAAGGGGTGGAGTCTAGCCTGCCCATCAGTCACAGCCTGGCGATCCCTCCTGGTGGGCATGGCCTTCTCAGGAGGATTCTAGGAACTTCCTCTCTTCCTCCCTGGAGGTGGGCCGCACTCTCTCCCTGCTTCACCTTCCTGTTGACAAGCCACATGGAGCCACGCTGATGGCAACCAGAGCCCTGGAGATGCTTCCACTGCCACTGGACCCACAAGACTGTCCACGCACTGGCCTGTGATCTTCCTGCATTGGGCATCATTGCATGTGCTGCGTGAGTCTGAGGAGGAATTCATGGCCTACAATCAGACTTATGGACTTGATCTGGACTGGGCTGGGATGTTTTATTGATGCATAATGACTCCTTGATCTAAAGCTCTCTCTCACACACATATGAGTATCAATGAATTTGTTTCTCTAGTCGGCCCGGCCTAACACCCAGCACCAACAGCCACAGTTGGCAGAATGTGGTAGCTCCTTTGCCAAAAGG
>NW_022103968.1:3830996-3844356 GCF_000313985.2 Echinops telfairi | reverse complement strand
TCCGTGGTCCCTTTCCTCATCCGTGGTCCCTTTCCACGTCCGTGGTCCCTTTCCACGTCTGTGGTCCCTTTCCACGTCCGTGGTCCCTTTCCACGACCGAGAGACTGGCCAGTTAACATCCGATGGGAGTCAGCCATCTCCGTGCTTTATTACACCGCCCTGGGTGGCTGCCATTCTGAAGGGAGCCCAGTGTGTGTGGTCCAGGTGTGGTCTGGGCAGTGGGTGACATGGAGCAAGCACAGCCAGAGCGCTGCTTAGCGGCGCGGATGGCAAGGCCATCCCGCGGACTTCGGACGCGTCATCAGGAGAAAGCAGTCGCTGGAGGAGGACGGCATGTTTGGTGAAGCAGAGGGGCGGCAAGGACAAGGAAGGCCCTCGGTGAGACAGACGGACGGACGGACGGACGGACGGACGGACGCAGGAGCTGCACCCACGGGCTCAAACGTCAGGATGACTGTGAGGATGGCGCAGCACCGGACGTGTTTCCTGCTGCTGGGCACGGGGTCGCTGTGAGTTGGACCGAGGTCCCCTAACAATGACAACAGCAGTGTGGGCAGGGAAGCCGGCGTGAGAGCTTCCGGGTCTCACCGCTGCCGGGTAAACACCCATCCTCGGGATGTGCTTGCTTCGACACGACTTCCTCTCCTGAAATAATTGATCGCAAGCTTGTCAGACTGAACGGTTACTGCAGATCATTTGGTATAAAGACTCCCTGGACAAAGGAGCCCAGATGTCGCGCACTGAGCTAACCCCAAGGTTGGTGGTTCCAATTCACCGGCTCCTCCCAGGGAGGAAGATGAGGCTGGCTGCTCCCATAAAGAGTTAAAGTCTGGAAACCCACAGGGCAGTTCTCCCCTGTCCAAGAGGGTGCTGTGAGCTAGACTCGACTCCGTGGCAGTGGGTTTGGGGTGTTAGAGGTGCTGAGACGGTGGCTCGGTGGCTCAGCTCTGGGCTGCCGATCGAGAGGTAAGAGGTTCAGCCCCACCAGACATTCTGCAGGTGAAAGGTGTGGCCATCCGAATCCTTAAAGATGGAGCTTCGGACCCCTGGGCGGCAGCTCGGCTCTGCCCTATAGTGTCCTTGGCCCAGAATCGACTCGCTGGCAGTGATGTTGACTGTGGGGTTTTCCTAA
This sequence comes from Echinops telfairi, assembly GCF_000313985.2. NCBI lineage: Eukaryota > Metazoa > Chordata > Mammalia > Afrosoricida > Tenrecidae > Echinops > Echinops telfairi. The sequence continues at coordinate 3,843,224 of NW_022103968.1, read as the reverse complement.
GCTCCGGGTGTAGTGGTCAAGCGCTCAGCTGCTCGCCAAAATGATGGCAGCGCAGACCCGTGGGAGGAAGATGGGGCCTCCTGCTTCCATGACGATGACAGTTTAGCACACAGGCAGCGCTACCTGGTCCCACGAGGGCTCCGAGGGCCAGAACGTTCTCTGCCACTCTGAGTCACTCGCAGCCCCGACAACAGCAGCACCAGCAGGCTCTGAGCAGATGTCAGGCAGATCAAGCGCCCAGCAGACGTTCCTTTGGCTAAATGCCTCCCCGGCAGAGCCATCTCTTGGGGAAAACAAGCAACCACATTGTAGCGGATTTAAAGAACTCCCTTCATTCACAAAACCACGAACAAGCTATAAACCCAGAGGGGGGTCTAGGCCTTAACCCTCTGCCTAAAGGCAGGCCCTTTATCCCACAACCATCACCTATAGTCAATTCAGACGCATAGGGAGCCCGCGGAGACTGTCCGGTGGGTTTGCAAGGCGGGACATCCTTCTGAGGCCGTCGGCCGCTTCCTGCCAGGGAGCTGCCCTATGGTGTCCGGGCTGAAAGGAAGCCACTGGGGTTCCAGGACTCCTCCCTGTCCCTTGACCCAGGGCGACGTCATCCACTCGGACCTGGTAGCAGATGATGACCGCACAGCCAATGGCAGAGCAGCCAGACCATCGAGTGAACTCTGACTCAGGGTGACTTCCAGTGAGTCAGAGTAGAAGTACGCCCCCACCCCCGCCCCTCCACCCCACCCCAGTGTTGTCAAGGGCTAACTTTGCACAGGTAGACCAGCAGGGCTTCCCTTGTGTCTCTGGGCCGGCTATAACAGCCTATCTGCTGGTTTCCCCGTTGGACGCGTGAGCCATGCTCACCAGCCCGGCCCCCAGGGGCTGCACAGGACTTAATAATGCCCGTCTCACCCTGCGGTCAGGAGCCCTGGTGGTATAGGGGTTATTTGTTGGGCTGCAATCTAAACACCAGCAACCCCGAAGGGGAAAGGGGACTTGCTTCTCCCACCAACAGCCACTGCCCTGGAGACCCTCAGAGGGCTGCTGAGCCAGCATGGATTCAGTGGTAGCGAGTTGGGGTGGTATTTGTGGTCGTGGGGAGGGGGAGGTAACCCTGTAGTCAGTACGGCCAGAACACACCTTAGAAGCAAAGGTGGTGAGACTTTCTCCCCTGAATTTTCGCCATGCCATCCAGAGGGACCAGAACCCAGGGAAGGACATCAGTCTTGGTAAAAGAGGGGCCAGCGAGAGAGGAAGACCCCCCAGGAGAGGGAGAAGCACAGGAGCTACAACCCCCTCCCTCCCTCCCTCCCTCCCATCAGTCCTTGCGGCTCTGAGCCACCCCACGGGGCAGGGCAGAGCCACCCCTGCGAGTTTCCCAGACTGTAACTGTCCACAGGAGCTGAAGCCCCATGTCTGTCCCACAGAAGTCACAGCTGTGGGCTCCAAGGTGGCAGTGACTGGGAGGGCCGGGCAGGCTTGCTCCAGTGGTCCACGGACAGGACCACGAGGAGCAGGGATCAGCTCCATGACACCTGACAACAATGGCAAATCCCGGGCCACACCTGCCCACTGCAGAGCTCACTGGACACGGCCTGCTCCCTCCTATGAAGTCTTGGACACCAGGTGATTCACATGTAAATTTTAAATAACTGATGAGCTGTTTTTAAAACTTAAAAAAAAGACATATACTCAACTATCAAAAAAAAAGTGGATTGCTAAATGAAGCCATCACTCCTCATACCTTTTTTTTTCCAGCCAAGGGAGGGCGTGGCATTATCATATAAGAAATCAGGGAATCAATAAGTTCATAGAAAATGAACAACTAGCAGAATTCATGACAATACGACATCATTCCAACAACGAGGTACTTTGGATAGCAGGAAGCCAATCTAAACTGGTGAAAGGAATGAACCTGCGCTGTAGGCAGGAGAGCCTGGCTCCCATGTCCCCTAGGTGGTACCATTGCTAGGTGCCCTCAGTGGGGCCTAACCCACTATGGATGAGAGAACTTGACGCCGGCCCGTGCCACGCCACCCTCACTGCTGCCGCTTTGTTTGAGCCATTGTTGTCACCCCTGCGTCAAGCCGTCTCCTCTGCGGGAGGCTGGGAGGTGGGTAGAGTCGACTCACAGCGGATGTGGTAGATAATGGTTAAGCAAGGCCACTGTTAAGATTATTCAGACGGTTGGGTATACCTATAGACCAAACAGGAACAGAGGAAGCAGGGTGGTGGGTGGCAGAACCAGTGTCCAAAGCTAAGCAAGTATGGTCCCGTCACCAGTCTGCTGGAACTAACTCAGTGCCATCGAGTCCATGCTGACTCACAGCGACCCCCTGTGGGTTTCTGAGACTGTCACTGTTGGCGGGAGTAGAAAGCCCAGTCTTTCTCCCCAGGAGCTGCTGGTGGTTTCGAACTGCCAACCATGCAGATCACAGCCCAACTCAGAACCACTACGCCACCAGGGCTCCTCGTCTAACTGAAAGCACACAAGAAAGGCCTGGTTGTATGGTGGCATGACCCAGATACGAATCTGTATTCCCAGCATCACCCAGCCCATCCAGCCTTCCAAATGATCTGATCGTTTACCTTCGAAGTATTTGTCTGACTCTTCGAGTCCGAGATCCAACCTCTGAGTGCTCGTCCCTCGGAAGAGCCCGTACACAATGACCACAGTGCCGTTGGAGAAGATGTCGCTGATGGGGATTGTGCTGCTCACCCAGTTCTGCCTCCCCAGGACGGTGCAAAGGACCACAAAGGACCCCAGGCTGGTGCAGAAGCCGGCTAAGAACATCAGCGTTTTCTTCTTTGTGGGCATCTTCTCGGGAAAGGGCGCTCACAAGGGGAGGGAAGAAATAAGGATCCTCAAAAACGATTGGGGAACTTCTCCTTTGGAGTCCAGTCAACAGAAAAGAAGTCTGGGAAACAGAAAAACGAGTCTTTCCCGGGAAGGGGTATGCTAATGAGTACTGAACTATGAACAGGGTCAGAGGGATTTATGGCTGCTGAACTTTAGTCTCAACCGAGGGTTGCTATGGTGACGGCCAACGGCAGGAGGCTTGGTGTTCCCAAGGACTTCCTCAATTACCTGATTAATTTATGACGACCCGGCCAGGTCTCATGGATGCCAGTTCAACCTGCCAAGTCAGGACAGGTCTGAGATTCCCATTAAAAAATAGAGAGAGAGTGTGTGAAGAATCGGTCCCTAGCGTGGTTGATTCTAGCAGCCGACAGCTCAAGGTCCACTTTTTCAAGGACTGCTTCCCTGGCTAGAGGCTTGACACAGCGCTTTCTGAGATAAAGGGAGCCTGGGCTGCTAACCAATGGGTCAGCAGTTCAAATGCACCAGGGGCTCCTCAGGCGCAGCACGAGGCTGTCTGTGCCCATGGGGGGAGCCACCGTCTCAGAAACCCAGTGGAGCAGGTCAACTCTGCCCTATGGGGTCACTGTGAGTCTGAACTGACTCGGTGGTAGTGAATTTGTTTTTGTCTTTGTTTGGGGGGTGGTGTTGCACTGTGGCCTGGAAGTCCCCTCCTTGAGGACCCTTTGGGGTAATTCTGAGCCTGATCTCTGCCGAGTCTCTGAGGCTTTACGGACCTGTGCTGACTGATGCCACGTATTGGGAAGCCATAGCTGTCTCTCTGTCTAGGGCAGTGGTCCTTAACCTTCCTAATGCCGCGACCCTTCAATACAGTTCCTCATGTTGTGGTGACCCCATATGTGGGCATATCTGCATGTGGGCCAACCCGCCTGGACACAGATAGAGGAGAAGCGTCTCGGTTCCTGAGACCATAGGAAACCCCTGTGAAAGGGTTGTCATATCATTGTGAATGAGGGGGAGTGCGGAGTGGGGAACCACAGCCCATCTGTAGCAACTGTACATCCCCTTACAGAAGGGTCTCGGGGAGGAGACCAGCCAGTCAGGGTGCAGTGTAGCAACAATGAAACATACAACTTTCCTCTAGTTCTTAAATTCTTCCTCCCCACCCCGCCCCCACTATCATGATCCTAATTCTACCTTACAAATCAGGCTAGACCAGAGGATGTACACTGGTACAGATAAGAGCTGGAAACACAGGGAATCCAGGACAGATGAACACCTCAGGACCAGTGTTGGGAGTGGCAATACTGGGAGGGTGAAGGGAAAGTGGGGTAGAAAGGGGGAACCGATTAAAAGGATCTACATATAACCCCCTCACTGAGGGACAGACAACAGAAAAGTGGGTGAAGGGAGAAGTCGAACACTGTAAGATATGACAAAATAATAACTTATAAATTATCAAAGGTTCAAGGGGGGCGAGGAGGGGATAGAATGAGGAGCTGATATCAAGGGCTCAAGTAGAAAGCAAATGTCTTGAGAATGATGATAGCAACAGATGTACAAATGTGCTTGACACAATGGATGGATGGATTGTGATAAGAGTTGTATGAGCCCCCAATAAAATGACTTAATAAATAAATAAATTCATTTAAATTTTTTAAAAAGCTGGAGGGTATATCTGATCGCAGTTACCCCATCGTGGTCAAAGGAACAGGTCTTCAGCCCCCAAGATATCATGGCTGCCCCCGTCTTCCCCTTTGCATGTGGTAGTCGTTACGTTATTGCCCCTGCATGTGCCCGTGGTGGGAACAGGGTGAGGTTTTCTACTCCCACGAAGAGTTACAGTCTCAGAAACCCACAGGGGCAGTTCTGCCCTGTCCTGTAGGGTTGCTGTGAGTCAGCATCGACCCCAGGGCAGTGAGAGGAGTGAGTGAGGAAAAGTCTGAGCCCGGTCACCTTACAGGTGGCTCGTCTAACCTGATGGCTTGGCCACCAGTCTCTGTTTGTGAAGGGCATGCCTTCACGTGGAAATATTTGGTTTTGAGTTTTCTGTCCCTTTTCGTGCTCCCTTTCATGTGATGGATTATCTTCTCAAACCTCGGGGGCTCACCGACCAGCGCTCCGCCAGACGGTGATCTGCTGCTGCTCCCCAGGTGTCCAGAGACTAACTGTTCAGAAGGGGTCCAGCGCTTCCTGCTTCCCAGTCTGCCTTAGTCTGGGAGCTCCATGGAAATCTGCACCACATCTTTGTCTGACGCATGGGTGTGGCAGTTACGTAATCTCCTGTCAACTCGCGAAGGGGTGGAGTCTAGCCTGGCAATCAGGTTGCAGCTTGATGTCCTCATTTGGAGGCACACGGAGATAAATAGCTCACTGGAGGCCAGACATGCTCTCTCAGCTACATATTCCTGTTGACAAGCCACATGGAGCTATGCTGATGCAGCCAGAGCCCTTGAGCTGGAGGAGCCACGTGGAGACCCCTGCCAGTGCTGAGATGCTTCCACCACCACTGGATCCACAAGACGTCCCACCCACTGGCCTGTGATCTTCCTGCATTTGGCGTTATTACATGTGTTGTATGAGTCTGAAGAGGAATTTATAGCCTGGTATTGGACATATGGGCTAATAACGGACTCATGGACTTGAACTGGACTGGGCTGGGATGTTTTCTTAATATACCATTACTTTTTGATACAAAGTTCTCTATTACACACATATGTGTGTCTCTGGATTTGTTTCGCTAGGCAGCCCAGACTGACACAACGGGTGACCTCGATGGTGTGAGGATACAGGAGCCATAGCTTTGGACATCACAGCAACATGCACATCCCTACAGCAGGACAGACAGAAGGAAGAGAGGTGGTGTGCTGACCTGCTGCTGTTTCAAATTGCCCTGGAGCTGATTCTGACCCATCGCGACCTGATGCCCAGCAGAACAAAGCACTGCCTGGTCCTGCACCATCCTCACCACTGTGCCCATGCCGGACGGAGCCCATTGATGCAGACACTGTATCAATCCATCCATCCGCTGAGAGCCTCCCTCTCTTCGCAGCCCCTCTACTTTACCCAACGTGATGTCCTGCTCTAGGGACTGGCCTCTGCTGCCCACATGCCTAAAGTATGTGAGATGAAGTCTTGCCATCCTTGCCTCTGAGGAGCACTCTGGCCTTTCTTCTCCCAGGGCAGATAGGTTTGTCCCTTTAGCAGTCTATGAGCCTTTCGATATTCCTGGCCAGCAGCACAATCCAAATGCATTGATTCTCTTTCAGTTCACATTACATGTGTCTCTTTTACATGAATAGCAACAAGCAAAGGAAGTAAGAGTCACCATCCTGGCACGTACTACCCTGCCCCGGGACCTTTCCTTGGGAACGACGCTGCAGTCGCCGGTGCTAAGAAGGAAAACGGCCTTGCGCTTTCCCAGAAGGCCCTGCAAGTCCCCATTTGTGCTCTCTCTTTGTCACCGATGTCACCTGTTTATCGGGAAAGTTGTTAGATCTCAGTGGCTTTAAAAAAACAACAATAATAATAATAACCACAAACAAATGCGCAACTCACGGCCTTGCGCTTTCCCAGAAGGCCCTGCAAGTCCCCATTTGTGCTCTCTCTTTGTCACCGATGTCACCTGTTTATCGGGAAAGTTGTTAGATCTCAGTGGCTTTAAAAAAACAACAATAATAATAATAACCACAAACAAATGCGCAACTCACAGCGCACAGCACTGCCGTGCCTATTGTGGAATTTATTTGACTATTTAAAATTAATTCAGGTCCGTTTGTGCTTTTATTGTCCAATATATGTATTTCTATGTACTTGGGGGATCATTTTAATGGAAACATCGCCTTCAGATGATGATAACTTCCCACTAAAGAGGTAATGTTCTTTTCTAGATACTTAACAGCCCGGCGGGGCCTCAGGCCATGAAGCATTGCAGAGGAGATTCTGCCCTGCTTTTAAAGCCAAGGAACCCCTGCTGCTACATGCACCCCAGCTTGCAGCGACCCCGCAGGACAGAGTGGGCCCTGGCGGAGGGTGTTTAAAGTGCCCAGCTGCTGGGAGGCTGGCGGTTCGAATCCACGAACCACTTTGCAGGAAAGGTGTGGCAGCCTGCTCCCATGGGGATCACAGACTTGGGAGGTGACCGGGACATGGCTGCTCCATCTCACGGGCTGGTAGGGGTTGGCGTTGGTTCGACAGCAGGGGCTTTGGGGCTTCATCCGTACAGAAGCAGACTGCTCCATCTTTCTCCCGTGAGTCCTCTCGCAGGTTTGCACAGAGGAGCTCTGAGTTAGCAGTGAACACTGTAGCCGGCGCTCCACCAGGGCTCTTGCTAGTCACTGGTAAGAACTGTCCCCTGTGCCTGGAACAAAAGAAAGCAAGCCACTGCCACGGAGTCGATTCCGACGGGTAGAGAGCAAGCTACCTGGAGGCGGGGGACACGGCCATCGAGTCGATCTGACACAGCGACTCTGTAGGACATGCCGAGGACTGCCGGCCCCTGTGAGTTCCCGAGACTGTCTGTTGCTGGGAGTAGAAAGCCCAGTCTTTCTCCCTCGGAGCTGCTGGTCGCCAGGGCTCCCAAGGGAGATAAGAGATCCCGAATTCAAATATAATTTATAGAGACCCATGTATTAAATCTTAAAGTGGACAAGGACAAAACAAAGACAAACATGCCACCAGGGAGACCGTAATGATGTCACGGTCACTTGATAGGGCTTGGAAAACGAGGGCCATTGTCACCAGACCAGGGTTGGTGGAGATGAAGTCATCACCATGGCAGGAGGGACTATGGCAGTTGGGAGGACCGTGATTGGATACCCACACTGTTGCAGCGTAGAAACGCTTCCAGGATTGGCCGCCTCCAGTCATCCGACCAAGGTAGTCAGGAGAGAGCCCATGGCACCCAATTTCCATCCAGGGCACACTCAGGTGAGACCCTCCGGGCCGGGCTGCCCAGGGCAAAGGCGGTAACCCACTTCAGATCCCCCTCTGCCCGCGGACAAAGGAATCAGAAAGAACTTGCTGGTCCAGGGTCAGAAAGAACTCGAGGAAGGTTGAACTTACACAAGGACCCAAGATGGACTTAGGCCTCCCCTGCAAACCATAACCGTCTCTACAACCAGCAACAAGTGGTTACATGCTAACTCGGAGTCTGAGATGGGGATGGCATTTGGGGACTCCATTCTCCTGGGCAAGAGTGGGGGGTGACGAGGGACGAGAAGGGTCCAAGGGGTGGTTCTGTCTGTCCACACAACCCTTGGCACAGCAAACTGAGGGTGCATGTCTGTGTGACTGCAGTGAGTGCCTTTTAGGGGCTCAGGGTACTGTGGAATCCTCAAAGGCTCTGTGGGGCCCAAGCAGGAGGAAGATGAGAGGGAGAGAGGAGCCACCTGCTCCTCATGGTGCCAATGCCCCCTTCCAGGTAGCTCAGTTCTGAGGACCCCCCACCTTACAGCACCAGCCCTGAAGGCTGATGGGTCAAAACTGAGCTCCGAGGAGATGAGGAATGACCACCTGTGTCTGTGGGCCAACAGAACAGGTAGACCCAGCGAGCTTGTCACCAGGCCACCTGGCCGCACTCAACTTGGGCTCTTTCTGGAGCGCCAGCGCCCCTCTGGGTTCAGGGGGGCACGCATCTGCCCTCCTCTGCTCTCCCAGCCCACCCGTGGTGAGCTCACATTGCAGAGGGCAGTGGTCCAGCCGACAGTGCCCACACACGTACTTCAGTGACATGGTGACAAGCCCCTCCGCCACGCACGTATACTCACTGCCTCCGAAGCCTCCCTCCTATCTAATCTTTTAGTTCTTAGAAGCACAATGCTCAAGGCAGACATTCTTTAACTCGTTAAGCCAACCATTGTTGGGTTTAAGGAAATCTTCAGGGGACACCTTTAAGTTAAATCTCCCAGGAATTCTGGTTAAAAGGTAACTCCTGAGTCCCTCTTTCTGGGTGGAGATGCATCTTGGAAGGAATTCTAGGCATCAGCAAAGGCCTGATGTTCCGGCGCTCATGAGCACCTCCTGGGGTCCTGGCAGCACGCTGCGTTCCTCACTGGTCTGCTAGCCCCCGGTCAGCAGGTGGAAGCCCCCAGACACTCTGAGGGGGAAAGATGAGGCTTTCTGTTCGGGTTCCATGATTTGCAGCATTGGAACCCCACAGGGCTGGCACTCCTTCGTCCTGGAGAGTCACTACGGGTCGCCATTGACTGGACGGCGGTGAGTTCGGGTTGGTTTGGTTGAACAGCTCCTAGGAGACCCAGTGCTCAGTTGGCTGCGAACCGAAGAGTCCGCTGTTCAAGCCCTTCAGACGCTGCTGCGCGGGTCAGCGAGGTGGCCGTCTGCTTCTCTGGAGATCACAGCCCTGGAGCCCTCTGGGCAGCCCTGTCCTGCTCTGAGTCCCAGGGGGTTCCAAGGTAGTGGGTTGGGAACACAGTCTCCCCCAACTTGGGCCTTGTGGGAGCTTACTGCTCTTGTGGGTGTGGAAGGCAGAGACAAACTCAAGTCAACACAAGCACCAGGGGGCTCGGGTGAACACTAGGGGTAAGGTGTTGACCGAGGAGCGGGCAGGTGTGACGGGAGACAGGCCTCAGGTGAGGGAGCAGTAGGGGTGAGGGCAACAGAGGGCCACAGTGTGCAGCCGTGGCTGTCGTGGGGTGCTGACTCATAGCGGTGTCCTGTACAACAGCACAACCACTGCCCGGTCCTGCGCCAGCCTCACAATTGTCCTTATATTTGAGCCCATTGGTGCGTCAGCCCACCTTGTCCAGGGCCTTCCTCTCTTTCTCGGCCCCTCTGCTTTACGAAGTGTGATGTTGTTTCCCAAGGACTGGACTCTCTTGAGGAGGAGCCCTGGTGGCACGGTGGTTATACGCTGCGGTGCTACTCACAAGGTAGCAGTTCGAAACCACCAGCCTCTCTCTGGGAGAAAGATGAGGCTTTCTACTGCCGTAAAGAGTTACAGTCTCCGAAACCCACAGGGGCAATTCGACCCTGTCCTTAGAGGGTCTTCACGTGTCACACTGGCTCAATGGCAGGGCGTTTGGTTTGGGGTTGGTCTCTCCTGGCAACGTGTCCAAAGTACGTGAGACCAGCTCTTCACAGAATGTTCCTACAAAGAGAAGATGGCTAGACAGTTTACAGGCAGGCAGAGCCCTACGTCTAGACAGTTTACAGGCAGGCAGAGCCCTACGTCTGTGTTATATTCCCATGCAGATTCCCTCCATGGAGTTCTTTCTGCCCCTGGGCCAGCAAGGAGAAGAGCCCTGCCCTCAGGCAGAGTGGGTGTGACAGTGGATTACTACCACTCCCCTGGCCCCAGGGGACTTGCCTGGGTGTGCCCTTGATGGAAATTGGGGTACCAGGGGCACACAGTCACCTGTCACACCGTGATTGCCTTGGTCAGAAGGCCTTGAGCCCGTCCTATAAACGTTTCCTCTGCAACCACGTCTCCTGCCCGCGTCTGCAGTCCTGCCTGGCAAACGGTGCTGAGCTGTTCTGGCCCCAGTCCTGACCCTGTGGCAGTCTCCCTTGTGTCCCACGTCTTCTTTGAGTACCCAAGGGACTGCAGACTCTTGGACACCCTTATGGCTTCAGGCTGATGGCCCCTTAAGCCAGACAATTTGTTCCCATCTTGTCTTTTCCCTGCATAAGGGCTTCTCACCCCAACAGCGGTTTGAGACCACCAGCTGTTCCTCAGCTTTCTACTTTTGTAACCATTTCCAGTCTCAGACACCCACAGGGGCAGGTCAAACCTTTCCCCTAAGGTCGCCGTGAGTGGGAAGGAGCGAGAGCGGAGTGCTGGAGGTCCAGCTCTCAGGGGGCCATAGCCCACAGGAGAATGCTTGGTTAGTTCTCTCCCTAGAACCAGCAGCACCCAGTTGACTGGCTTCTGGGCACCTGGTGGGAGTCACAGTGCTGTAGCGGCTGCGCTGTCCTCTGGAAGGTAGATTTCCAGGCCTTTCTGCAGAGGTGCCTCTGGGTGGACTTGAGCTTGAGTTGAGTAAGTTAAGTTAAGCTTTCGCCCCGCCGAGGACCTCAGAGCCCTGTATCTGGGTCTTTGAAATGGGGCACGAACCCCAGGGATGTTGGGGCAGGAGGCAAAGGGAGATAGGCTATCAAGTTCTCTCCTGCTGGTGGGCTCAGACCCCTGATGACTACACAGCAAGTCACTGGAGTGTCAGTGTCCTGCCGAGGGGGCATCCTCTTGTCTCCAGCACCAACATGGGGTTACACCAGAAGGCCGTCTCCTCGGTGGGAGAGGTGGCCACAATTGTATCCAGCAGGGCCGGTGGGAAAAGTCTTGCCTTGTCCCCTTGTCCAATCACCTGTCACACCTTGACATCCTCCACTCGTACCCGGGTCCCAGCAGTGGCCTGAGGTGGCATCACTAGAGCGTGCTGGGGTCCAGACCCAACTGGGTGACGCTGTCACAGAGGGTGACATCAAAACAGCCACCTATAAAAGGAGCAGAAAATCTTTATTAAAATATCCCTGGAGTTGTTTACGCCAACCAAACGTTTTGCATAAACCTAACTTACATTTATAAATATACCCTCGAAAAAACAAACAAAAACCCACTGCCACCACATCAATTCTGACTCACCAAGACTTCATAGGGTTTCTGAGGCTCTCTGTCCATGTGGGCGCAGCCTCCTCTTTCTCCCTTGGAACATCGGGTAGGTCTGAACCTCCCACCTTGAGGTGAACAGCCCACTGCTCATGGGTCAGCCCCACCTGGCCCCCATCCATACAACCTCCCAGGCTAACATTTACGTTTTGAACTTTGTGATTGGCCCTGATCAGAGCTGTCAGGGGGCTCGGGCTGTTTGTGATTCGGCCGGGGTTTTCATCATCGCTGGTTTGTCCAACGTTCTGGTGTGTTAGCTACAATATGATGGTAATTAGTGTCTGAGCCTCTATCAATACCTTTTCTGAGGCTGAAATAGCACGTAAAGGAAAGAGAAAAACCAAAACAGACTTCCCCCTCTCAACCTATAATATTGTAATTAATAATGTCACTGAATGGAGAACGTTTTGTCGTTAGCATGCACATAAGCTGAGGAAGATGACATGTAAGGCCTTCACATCTATATTTATCACCGATGATTAAAATGGATAATAACAAGCTTTACTAAGCGTTCCTTATGGCCTGCTGTGGGAGGAGGTCCATTGGGAGGAGGGACAAGAGGGGACTACGGAACAGTGACACCGGGAGTGAATGCGAATGACACCAAACCTACTGACGTCACTGCTGGCCAGGGTGTCCTCGGAAAGCATCCCAGGCCGGTGACCCTCCGGGGTGGCCGGGTCCTTCCGGCCCGTGAAGTCCCCAGCGGCGGGGGCCAGGTGCGGAGGCTCGGGTGCGCTGCCCGCGCCGGGCACCAGGCGTCGCCCGCTCCAGGCGCGCG
>NW_022103968.1:3812995-3830623 GCF_000313985.2 Echinops telfairi | reverse complement strand
GCGGGGACCGGTCCCCGAGCGCGGCCCCCGCTGGCCCGGGAGTCAGGGTCAGCGCGGAGGACAGCGCTCCTGGCCACCTGCGCTGTGCGCCCCTGCCTGACGCCCCAGCCCAACTTGGCGCCCGCAGGGTGGCCCTCGCACCTCTCTGGGCCACCAGCAGCAGTGCGTGGGTTGGCGGTGGTGCCGGCGCGAGGGGGCGTGGGAGGTGGAGTGGGAGGGGGTGGCGGTTGGAGAACCGGTAGGCCAAGGGGTGCCCGCAAGTCACGGGAGACAGGGGCGCGCACTCCAGGTCAGAGAGGCGAGCCTTTGGAGAGAGTACCCTGAGTTGTGCCAACTCCCCAGGGAGACCCTGAGTGGGCGGGCCAGCAGACCCCCCCACACACTTGCAGTGATGGCCGGTGGCCTGTCCGTACACCAGGGCCAGAGGCCAGAGGCCAGCGCGGTGCCGTTTCCGCCCTCTCCCTGGGACCATCTGGGTCAGTCCAGCTACCACAGGCCCATGAGGCCGAGCCAAGCATGGTGAGCCTGCTGGTCCTGACCTAAATTCTGCCTGGGCACGGCAAGTGTTTCTAGAAAGGTGAAAATTTATGCTGGCAAAATAAGCCTATTGATTTGTCTTCAATTACCCCGGACTACTCCACCAGGGTTTGGGACCAGGCGTATACTTGGGGAGTGGGGAAGGGTACGACTGGGGTTCCTGTGAAAGCTGGTTGAGCTCAGCTCCTCTTGACCCCAGGTGCCCCTTGACCTCCTCGGGTGGAAAGGCTTCGTGCCCCAAGCACAAGGCACAGTCAAGACCGGTGCCTCAAGTGGGGCACTAGGCCCGGGCCAGCCATGGCGTGTCAGTGCCTGGGGTTCCAGGAGCACTAGCTGGGCCCAGAGGCTCCCAGGGGCCCGAGTCTTTCTCTGGAGGTCCCTCCGGGTGGGCTTGACTGCCCGCCTTTCAGAGAACAGCAAGTGGGCTGTCCAGTCATGCCTCCCAGAGACCCTGTATGAAGCCAAACCAAGCCCCCACATCACACCTGCTGCCCCGCAAGTTGGTTCAGATTCCTAGAGAGCCTATGCAGGGTTTCTGAGAGTGTCAATGCTCACTGGGGAAGACAGCCTCGTCGTTCTTCTCCATGGTGGCTGGTGGTTTTGAACTGCCCACCTTGATATTAACCACCCTAACCCAAAGAGCCCCTAGGGCTCCTTATTAAGCCAGATCGACAAACCCAAACTCACTGTCATCGTGTCAGTTCTGACCCAGAGGGGCCCATAGGGCAGGACAGAACTGACCCTGTGTGTTTCCCAGACTGTAACTCTTCGTGGAAGTAGAAAGCCTCATCTTTCTCCCGGGGAGAGGCTGGTGGTTTTGAACTGCTGACCTTACCAAAGGAGGCCTGAGATAGTGGAGTGTTCCTGACATTGAGATAGGGTCGGGGATTTCTGGGCCTGTGGGGTGATGGAGTCAAGGAGAGGGTTGACCAGAAGCAAGCCCAGGAAGTGGCGGGTGTAGGGGGAGACTCTCACACAGCAGAGCTACCCCTTCCCTGCTGGAGGGTACACCCATCCTCTCCTGGTGACCCCTGGGACTCCTGTGCCCAGCGGGTCCAGGTCTGTGAGCCTTTGTGTTTGATAAACCCAAGAATCACACCCACACACCCAGACTAACTTCCTCTGCATCAACCTAGGCTGTTGGGTGGCTCTCTGGATTCAGTCCCCTGGCTAGAGATCAGGAGACAGGGCCTTCGCCCCACCCCGCCCCAGGTCACTCACAGCCCCATTACTTGTGGGAAGTTGGTTGTAGGTGTTGCTGCCGCTGTGCAGTGGCTTCCGGAACTCCTGGGCACCAAGTGAAAATACAGAAGCCACACACCAGCCCTACTTCCCCAGAGAGAGGCCACCCGATGCTGCTGCTGGTGTCAGAGGGGCCCAGAATGTGAAGAGTGAGTGGTGAGGGCCAGAGCACTGGGGAGACGGTTGTTACCGAGAGGGAAATGGGACTTTCAGTCCACGAGCTTCTCCTGACTGCGCCCCACCTGGCCCACTGCATCCCACTGCCACGTCCACCTCACCGCCGTCTCACCCAGGACCAAACCAGATCCAAGCCCATGGCCACCACCGCCATCCCAAGACAGTCCAAGACTCCACACCCCTGGTCATAATCCCCTTGCTTGGATTCTCGAATCCAGCTGGCCACTTAGCATTTCTCTCAAAAGCTCCCAGAACCCTGCATGTCCAAAGTCATGGGTCTCCGCCACCCAGCCTAGTGCTTCCCGGCACTGTCTTGGACTGTGGAGTGCCATCAGGTCCCACTTTCCGCAGAAAGGAGGCCTGGACAGTGGGTCCACGAGAACCACGGTATCCCCGGCCCGAGCCAGTCGGCCCTTGATGGCCACAGTGGGAGTTAGGAGCCGGTAACAAAGCGAAAGCGTTTGGCCGTGCATCAGCTCCTGTGTGCACACCCAGGGTATTTTCAGTGGCTGTCCATGTGGTATGAAGGAGACAGAGCCCAGAGCAGATCGAGATGAGAGGGTTGTCTTGGGGCTGCGTTACCAGTTCTGGGGGTGCTGGCACACTTGCTACAAAGACTGTGTGAGCAGAGCCAAAGAGACCTGGAATAACCCCGTGGAGTCGGGCTTGCAGCGGGAGGCAGGGAACCCAGGGAAAGACGCCTCCCTCCTCCCTCATCAGAGATGCCCTTGTCGTTTACCGAGTCTGAGATGAAACCGAAGCTCCGCTGTCAGATGTATCCATTGGGACAGAGACTGGCCTTCTTAGGGTTTGATTGTCCCCTAGGAGATGGCTGAGAGGCCAAGGTCATCTCAAGCCCTTCTTTTCCTGTGCTGTGGCCAGGGTCACCCAATGGCGTGGTCCGCTCTGAAGCTGTGCCCCGCTTTCTGGTCCTCAGACTAGAACACTGCTCCGCCGCTGGCTCTGACTTCCTTCTGACTCCAGCCCGGCCTTCACCTGCCTCAGTCTCCCCAAAGTGCCTCTGCTCTTTTGTGTCTCTCTCCTCTGCCCTTCGGTCTGTGGAGCACCGGATTGGTGGTGGAGTGGTTATGCATTGGGCTGCTAACAGCAAGGTCAGCGCTTCAAAACCACCGACCGCTTCATGGGGCAGAGATGAGGCTTTCTGCTGCGGTAAAGAGTGACGGTCACAGAAACTCCGGGGGCAGTTCTCCCCTGTCCCGTATAAGACGGCATTGACTCGATGGCAGTGGGATTGAGCTTTGGGAGCCAGGTGGTCGGTACTTTTACGAAGAGGCTGTGTCTCTGACAGGGTGGGCTTTGGGTTCCAACATGGGGATGTAAGTCCCAGGTGTGACTGGGCATGGGCTAACCAATCAGACACCCTGACCTCAGCGCTCCCCTTGTCTAAGAGGGGACAGCTCTGCTGTGCGTGTTTATCGGTAGGATGACAGCGAATGCATATCAAGCCAAAGGCATGAGGTAGGGGATTCCCCAGAGATCCCCCACACTGCACACTGCATGTTTGAGGGATCTGTGCAGACTGGGTGAGTCTGTGAGTCAAAGTCTTCTAAGTAGCAGCCATCATAATGGATGGATGCCTGGGGTCAAGGCTGTCATTTTGCTTGGATCCACAATCCGTACTTAGGGAAGCAGCAATCGTGAAATCAGAAGGCACATTGTCCTGGATAAACCTACTGCACGAGACCTCTGGAAAGAGTTGAGGAGCGAGTGTTTGAGGACCAAGGTGCACTTGACCCAAGCCATGGTCTTCCCAGTCACCTCATAGGCATGTCCCTTTCCGTGCACGAGTCAGGAGGACAGGAGGGAAATCCCTGGATTCGGGGAAAGGTGTGGACAGGAAGGTTCACTATACCACCAGCCGTCAGAGGAGTGAGCGAATCTCTCGTGGGGGAAGCACAGCCTTAGAACGGAGAACGGTGGAATTTCATCGGGGTGCTGCGGACGTGTTGTTGGGAAGGACGTGCTCAGTGGGGGTCGGCCACAAAGAGGAAGAGCTTCAAGGAGTTGGATGAGCACAGCGGCTCCTGCAATGGGTTCCAAAGGAGCAGTGAGCCCCAGGAGGGTGCAGGACCAGACTGCATGTCCTTCCATTGTAATGGGACCATTATAGGTCAGGACCGACCCGATGGCACCCAACACAAACAGCAGTCATTGGGGAACCATCTTTTCAAAGTGCTGGGAGCAATCAGAGTGCTGTGGCCTGCGAGATAACGTCACAGGCTGCGTGCTACCTCAATGAGCCTGAGAGATAATGTCACTGGCCGCGTGCTACCTCAATGAGCATGCCAGTCTCGTGTGGTGACGTCATTTACTTCGCTGGCCTGTACTCATGAAATACACCCCTCCTTTTTAAATCATTTTATTGGGGGCTCGTGCAACACTTATCACAATGCATACAGACATCTGTTGTGTCGAGCACATTTGTACATCTGTTACCGTCATTATTCTCAAAACATTTGCTTTCTACTTGAGCCCTTGGGTCCCCACTCTTTTGTAAAGGTCATTTTACTGGAGGCTCTTACAGCTCTTATAGCAATCCATACAGCATTTGTATCAAGCATGTTTGTGTACGTGTTGCCATCATTGTTTTCTACACATTTACTTTCTATTTGAGCCCTTGTTCTCAGCTCCTCTTTTTACCATCCCTCTCCCCACCTGCCACCCTTGTGACCCCTTGATAAATTATATCTTATTATTATTACTACTATTTTCATATCTTACACCGACTGCTGTCTCCCTTTCCCCGTGGTTTCTTCCTCCCTCCTCTCCCCACTTTCCCCCTACCCTGACCATTCTTAATGGCCGGTTCGGTGGGACAGAGAGTCAAAAGGCAGAGATGCAGTTGTTTGTCCAGTTAACCTGGGCGGGGCTTGAGTTGGACCAGTGTGCAGGTCAGGCCCCCTTGATGGGAGCCCAACCCAGCCTGAAGGGGCAGGAAGCTGGAGGACAGGGATGTGGCTGGGCTCAGGAGAGCTCTGGACCGTCCCCCAAGGCCTAGAGCTTCCCCTTTCTCAACTCTAAAGGAGAAAGTCCAAACACCCACCGAGTCCACCCTGACTCCTGGTGGCCCTTTAGGACAGAGCAGATCTGCTCCGTAGGGTTTCCGTGAAGGTGAATCTTGATGGGAGCAGACAGCCTCGTCTCTTAGCAGCCCGATGCCTAAGCCACAGCCCCGCCAGGCTCCTTGCTCCAAGGGAAGGGCTTCTTAATTCCACCTAACCCTCGATGAGATGGAGTCACACAGAGTTGGAGGCACGGGCTCCACCCTTAGGAATCTGTCTCCCGTGATGGCTCCACCGGTAGGCTGGCTGGTGCATTTCAAATACCTTTCAGTGTTTCCCATTGTTCTTGCCTTTCACTGTCAGTGTCCTAAAAATCCAATCTTTACACATCTGAGAATGGACATCTTTGAATGCACACTGCAACGTTGTACGTAGCACACATTACTAATGATAACAGTCTATATAGTACACACTACTAAGAAACATTGTCTATAGTTCTTGCTCCTAATGGTAACATCGTACATAGTACATATTAACGGTAACATTGTATGTAGTGCATACTACTAACAATATGATTGTACTAGAGCACTTGACAAAAATAGCACTGGATGTAGTGCATATTACTAAGGATCAGATGTGCCAAAGTCACAAGTGTGGCTTGACGTACATTATCATCAGTCAGACCAGCCAAGTGACCCAGCGGGTAACGTTCGTTTGTTCTACGTAAGGCCGTTGTGAGTTGGTGCACACCTGGGCATCCCGGTGGTCCTCTGAGCTCCAGAGGACCTGGTCCCCCTCTCCTCCCAGCGGGGCCAGACCAGGCTGACCCTGTCCACACCTAGTCCATCCAGGGGGCTGCCCATCGCTCAAGTCCGCCTCTGTCCTTGGGACAAGAGATGGAGTGAGAACAGGCTCAGGGGTCCATTTCAGAGGTCCGATCGCAGGCCTCCAAAACATTGATTTTGCAGGGTTACCTTTTCATTATTCTGCCGTTTGCTTCTTTCTCCCCAAAAGCAGCGTGCTGAAGAATCTTCTAGATGACTGGACTTGCATTTCAGCAGGGCCAAGGAGGGGGTTATTCTCGTTCACAGCAGACCCACGTGTGAAGTGTGGGCCCGGTTCCTCTCTGAGGGGGGGATGGGCTGTGATCCTGCTTTGGGGGATTTGTAAGTCAGACATTTCTTCTTCTCTCAGAGGTGTGCCAGTCCAGGTGCTCCACTCGGGGGTTTGATGTGGTTCTCAGCCTCTTTGATCTCGCACACCACCGGGCTCCACCGCAAACAGAGGGCCCTGCCTTCTTTTCCACTCCACAAACACTTCAAAGAGACTCAGTTCTGATTTCATTATGAAATAAGGGGTGTTGTTCTTCTTACAATCCACAATACATTTCAGGGAAAAATAAATGCATGGCTCCTTTTAGGTCGCCTGCCAATGAGACTGGGATCGAAGGTCTGATTATTGAGGGCCTGTGTTTAGAATGCATTCTGGACGCCATCAGCAATATTGGCTAGGAGGAGGAAAGGCCTTCCTTCTCCCTGACACAAGCATGCGGCCGCTGCTGCTAGGTGAGGTGCTGGTGATCCTGTTCCAGCTCAGAGGGCAACACCGCCCGGCCCTCGCCCTCCTCCCAGTTGCTCTTGTGTCCTGAGCCCGTCGTCCCGTCTCAGGGAGGGTCTTCCTCCATCTCCACTTCACTGACATGATTATAAGCACCGTCCAATATAAACGATAAGTTCTTATTTCACATTGCGTGGATCCAGCTGATGGCCAGTGTCTGAGTCTCCGAGAGACGCTTTCTCACAATTAGTGGGAAAGCATGCGTATGAATTAATAAAGAGCCAGCAATGGGAGCCCTTGATGCCTTTCAAGGGTTTGCTCTAACCAGACGTGGCTGCAGGCACTTGCTTTAATGGGGCAACCCCCCATAAACCCTGTTCCAAAGAGAAGACAGGGTTTTCCTGCATCGGACCAAACTCCTCTTGTCTGGGCCTGGGCAGGGTGAGGGGTCCCTCAGAAGACCCAGGCTGTCTGGCCCCAGCCCCAGTCCTCTGAAAACCACACTGGTGGGAGCCTATGCCTTCCTGGGTAGGCAGCTGTTCTTAACCAGGACTCCCTGTGGCCCAGAAGTACACCTGAGGGTTGATGTAGCCGCCTGGCTAGCAGTGGCCCCAACTCCCCATCCTTTTTCTTCTCCTGCTGGCGGCAGCCTGTCATTCATTCTGTGTGTCTGCCATCCAGTCCAATCCTCCTTGCCCAGGTCCGTGGTCAGTTACCAGTCTGCCCCGTCTCGCCGCCTTTGAGCCGAGCCCTGCTCTTGACCCACCGTGCTATAAAAGCGCAGGAACCAGAGACTTAATAATTTGGCATTGTGTTGTGCCAAACTCTTCTTGGCTGCCAGACACGTTTCTTTCAAAGGATATTCCCTGGGTTTCATCAAACACGCTTGGCATTGGAGAGAGTCAGTTGGACCTTGTGGACGGGACACAGAGAGCTGTTTAGTGTTTACTGAGGCCCTACTGTGTGTGCCAGAATCCCGGGGGTGGGTGGGGGGTGCACTCGGTGAGCATGTACGGCTGCAAGCTGAAAGCTAGGAGGTTCCAGTCCATCCAGAGAAGCCTCGGGAGAAAGGCCTAGTGATCTGCTTCCTAAAAACCAGCCCCCAGAGCCGCATGGAGCGCCCTTCCACTCAGACTCCAGCCGGACCGGATGGCAACTGGACACAGTGTGGCATCCCTATAATCACAGAAGAAAGCCCAGTGCCTACTCTCAGAGCGTCCTGTGGCCTGTATGTGGGCTGGGCTGGTGACTTCCAGAGAAGGCATGATGGAATGCCAGGCAGGGCTGGGGCCAGAGCAGTGAGGTTCTGCCCAGCTTTGCCCCACAGAATAGGCATGGTCTTCAAGCCAAAGGTGGTGCCCAGGCCAGGGGCTGCCACGCCCCATCCAGAGAGCATTGGCCAGCATCTCGGCGCCCAGAGGTGGCAGAGGCAGGCCCAAGAGAACTTGGGAGCCTGGTTGTTCATGCTTTTGAGACCCTGGGTCCTTACGAAGACCCTAGACTCACTCATTAGGAAACTGCATTCTCTCAGACTCTCCATAACTGGGCTTGCAAAGGTCTGGGTAGGCTGCCTGTCCATACCTGGATTCCAGGTGTGCCCACCTGCCGGAGGGGTGGGGCCAGGACCCTGGCACATATGCTCAGGTGTGTGGTGGATGGAGACCTCTCTGTGGGCCATGGGCAGGCCCATGCTGAGTGGAGATGGGTGCGGGAGAGTGGGTTTGTCACTGTTGTGAGAACGCTGACCAGAGAATGAGGACACAGGCTACAGGACTCTTGGCAGGACAAGTGGATGCTTGGGGAGCAGGGGGCGGGCTTGGGGCAAAGGTGAGCCCATGCTGAGGTGCCTGATGGAGAGCCTTATCCGGCACAGGCCGCAAGTTCTCCTGGGGCCTCCCAGTAAAGGGGTTGGTTGGAGCCCTAACCCTGGTACCTGTGAGTGAGACTGTTTGGAGAGAAGCCCTTTGGCGATGCTCTCGGTTGATGGATCCCAAGGTCAGACTAGATCACAAGCAATCCTAGCCCGTGGGGGTGTCCTCTTGCACAGGAGGGGACCAGGCGGGCACACTGGGAAGGCACCCAGAGACCCAGGTTGCCTGGGAGGCCAGGGACAGTTCCTCTCTCCCAGCCCCGTCTGCACCACCACCGTGGAGGCCCTGAGCTGGGCTTCGGGCTGCCAGACTGAGGCAGTGAGTCTGTCCTCACAGCCACCTGTCCGGGGGGGTTTTGTCAGAGTGAATGGCATCTGTCTGGCATCTGTCTGTCTCTGAGTGAGGAAGACTTCTCACTGGGGAGCCAGTGGGAGCCCTGCTAACCGCTCACCCTTCTAGAACTACCCGGGCCCAATGGTGTGCCCTTAGGGATTAGACTGGTCCTAATAGAATCGCACACAGTATCAAGTCTTTGACCATGGTCATGGCCATCAAGGCCATGTCTCCTGGGAAGCAGAAGTCTTCCCCACGAGTGCCAAGCCTTGCAGGGGGTGGTCTGGAAGAAGTTGGGGGGAGTTGAGGAGTGGGGACAGATCTCAGGGAAGGTCCTAGGGAGAGATCCAGGGGAGGTGAGGGTGTCCTGAGGGAGGCCCCATGGGGAGGTCTCTGGGGAGGTTTCTGCAAAAAGTCTCAAGGGTGGGTCTGGGCATGGATGATGTCTTGGAAAAAGGTCTTGGGGTGAGGCTCTCAGGCAGCTCCACATGGTCCCTGAAGGCCTCAAAGCTTCAGCCTTCACTCTGTTCTTAAAGATCGCCGTGGCGCTGTGAGCAGCATGCGTTCAGCTTCTGTCTGAAACTGAGCAGCTCTGCTGGAGGACCTAGGGGTGGTTGTGGGGATGGGACCCCACACCTGTGGGAAGAGTGAGAGACCAGGAAGCCAATTGGGGGGGGGGTGGACACTCAGAGGTCCTTGGGCAACCTGGTGACATCCTCTAACTCCCTGGTGTCGTGGGGCAGCTGCTGCATGCATCTCAGGGGTGATGCAGCACCCCTTTCCCCATGATGGCATAGAAACTAGGCTGGGAAATGCCGCCAGGGGAGGGGGGCTGCTCAGAGGCCCCCTTGTGCAGTGGCATACCCTGGTGCATCATGGGGGTCAGAATGGAGCCTGGCTGCGGGCTTGGCTTCCCTGCTATTCTCACCGAGCGTCAGACACGGCAGTGTTACATATTGAAGGTCGGTGGCCGCCTTGCCTCCAGCAACCCTGTCGTCTGTGGGCCACCTCTGTCCCAACGGCCACGTTCTCTCCTGTCTGTGTGTCTTGCCACAGTCACGCTCCCAACGTGCCAAATGTGTCAAAGCGCTATTGTGTGCCTCCTAGGCTGCGGCTCAGCCTACGTATAATTTCAGAGGCACAGGACACCCAAATAACAAGGCAGGTGCTTGCTTGTGATAGTCGCCAATCGCCCAGCAGGGAACCCAACATCACTCTGGGGTGTCTCCTAGGTTGTGAATCTTCACAGAGGTCCCTGGCCTTTCCCTCCACAAGACTATGACGATGCTGGTGGGTTTGAACTGCTCGTCTTGGGGTTTGCAGCTGAATGCCTCACCCCAGGGCACCGCAAGGGCACCTCAAGGTCGGCCTTCACTTCACAGGCCCAGCCGTGGCCGGGCTCCCTTCTGTGCGAGGCAGGGCCCAGGCCTGGGGGGCAGCCCGCTCATTTCCATGGCTGCAGGGAATCCAGGAACCTCAAGAGCCACGTGCTTGGTGCACAGTCAACAATAAGCAGAGAAACCCCTGACTTGAGTCCAGCTGTTTTCTCATTAACCTTCCCTGTGCGTTTCCAGCTAGAAATACATTTTCTGGACAAGTCTTTCGGCTTACCAAAAACCAAAGCCAATATTGACCTTTCCCTTTCTAGGGCTGCATGCCTGAGGTGACTGAGGGACAATTTGGGTCAGAGGGCAGCTTTCTTGGGAAGAAGGCCAACGTGTGTGTGTGTGTGTGTGTGTGTGTGTGTGTGTGTGTGTGTGTTATCAGTCTAGTTGTGGGTCCACTCTGCGGCCCACCCCCGGCACGGTGTATATCCCCCAGAACTGACGTGTACACCTGACCAGGTCTGAAGACTCCAGACTTGCTGGAGCTGGTATCCCTCAGGACTGTTTAACCCAGAGCTGCAGGAGACAGACACAGCTCAGACTCATGATACAGTCTTATCAACACACACTCATCAAGGCACACTGTCACAGGCTCTCAACATACACGCATTCCTCAGCCCCAGGTCCATACACTACTCAGTCACAAGGGTTCACACTCATACGCACAGCCTCATTCCTCCTCACTCACAGGTGCTCCGAGTCACACACGCAGGCTCTCTGAGCCCCTCCCCCTCCACTGGGTCCCAGGTTCCCAGATTCACCTCTAGGATGGCTTTGTCCCAAACCCAGGCCAGGTTTCACCCATGTCTGCAGACCCTCCCTTGGACATCCTGGGGGACTGAACACCTGGCCCCAGTCAGCCTCAGGGGAGGTGGCAGCAGCTCTGGCCAGCAGCTGTGGCTGCTTTGTGCCCTGGCCCCTGGCCCACCCTGGGGGCCCCTGAGTGGGGACTTCACTGGCCAGCACCCGGACATTCCATTCCGCTGATGGCATGAAGGCCAGGGTGAGGCCAGGGAATGCCCAGTGTTTGCCCCTGTTGTTGTCCAAGTGCCTATCCCATGGCACACTGTGCAAGGAGGGCCTCGGGAGATGCCCGGGGACAGAGCCAAGTGCTGTGCCCAGCGCTCTGGCTGAGGTGGGAGGGTGGGGCTGGAGCAGGTTTCTCTTCGGCCGGGGCCCAGACATCACTTCCATTCACTTTAAGGGTGCCACCAAGAGGAGGGCTTCCTGTCGCATATGCACAGTCTTGCCCTGTGGTCTGCCAACGTGAACCTGGAGTGTGAGGATGCCCGTCAGAAGGGCAGGCCCTGTCCCGTGTACACATGTCCCTTGGCCTGAGTTCTGCCAAGTGGGAACTGAGCCCTAGGTGCTGGGGTTGTGGGGGCCGTGTTCCGTCTCTTCTGCAACAAAGTTCCTGGAGGAGACACCAGCTGGAAAATCTCTCTGACAAATACAAGGACCCTCTGGGTGGGATTTAACTTTTGTGTCAAGACTCGTGAGAAATGTAATTAGCCATGGTGAGATGACGCAGGCTGCCTGCATGAACGTGCTCACAGAACACACTGGAATGAGCCCTTCAGCTCTGTCCAGGTCAGGGTGTTTGTCCTCCAGAGGTGCTGTGGCCCACACAAGACAGCATTAGGTCTTGGGGGCGGGTGTGTGTGGGGGGGCGGGGTTCTGTATGGAAGGTGGCCAGGCATGTCCTCCGCAGCATCAGCACCGCATGGTCTCTAACTGCCCACCTGTGGGTTCACAGCAAATGATCCAGCTCAGCCCCGCTGGTGCAGGCAGGGCTCAGGGCCTTTGAAAGAACTGGTAGTAGGTGATGAGGGGGTCCCCTCCCTTGATATTCCTGGCGCCTCTTGGCAAAGAGCCCGAGGGACTGCAGTGAACTTTGGGGGAAGGAGCTTGTTGGAAAGTTCCTGGGCAGTTCTCAGCTGAAGAATTGGGCTCAGGAATAGCCAGCTCCAGGTCCAGGCCATGGTGTAGGAACAGAGGTGTGGCCTGTGGTGGGGGCAGCTGGCTGCCACAGATTCATGCTGAACAGTGGACGGATGGTTGGAGTCCTGGCAAACCTTGGCCGCAGGTATATGGACTGGGGTGGGCAGGCAAGAGGGTCCTACCTGGGCATCCAACGCTTTGTACTCCCCAGAGTACAGGTGAACGCAAACCAAACTTCCTGCCTCTGATGTATCCCAACCCCTAGTGACCCTGTAGGACAGGGTAGAACTGCCCCTGTGGGCTTCTGAGGTTGCCATTCTTTACAGGAGTAGAAAGTCCAATCTTTCTCCCAAGAAACTGCTGCCCATGCGGGTCGCCACCAGGGCTCCTGGAATACAGGCCGCAGTGGCTGCCGTGAGGTGTCATTGAGCTGGTTCCGACCCGTAGTGACCTCGTGTGCAGCAGAAGGGAACACTGCGTGGTCCTGGGCCATCCTCACACTTGTCGTTAGTCTTCAGCCCCTTGTTGGAGCCCCTGCGCCCATCCGTCTCAGCGAGGCTCTTCCTCTTTCGAGGAGCCACCCCTCCACTTTCCCAGGCCCGGTGTCCTGGTCTCTCCTGACAGCACGTCCCGCGCCTGCGAGGTGGAGTCTTGCCTTCCTGCTGCTCAGGAGCACCCGGCTGTGCTCGTCCCCAAGACAGATTCGATGCTTCTTTTGGCGTGGATTCTGTTTTGTCTTCCTTATTGCCTGGCCGACTCTCACATGCATGTGAGGCCACGGGAAATGCCATGGGTTGGGCCAGGTGCCCCCGAGTCCTCGGAGTAACGGCCTCAAAGTATTGTGGGTTTTTTTAGGGACTTAAAAGAGGTCTCGTGCAGATCTGCCCAGTGCAGTTGGTCTCTCAACCACTGCTTCCACGAGCATTGATTGTAGATCCAAGCAAGATGAGCCCGTGAGAACGTGCACCTTTTCCCCAGACACGGCACTGTTCCCGATCGGTCCAGCAGTGAGAGGTGATCTTTACATTGAGCTGTTGCCCAGACAGAAGGCTGCTGAGGGCGCCCCCCCAAGGCGGAGCTTCCCTCCACCTGGTCTAGACCGAGCTCAAATGTTACTTTTGGCTACAAGTATTATTAAGACGAATGCATTCCTGGAAAGTTACTGAAGTCATATTTTACAGACAGTAGGAAGCAAGCCCTGGTGGCTCCGTGGGCTAAGCATTGGGCTGGCTAACCCACCGCGGCTCTGCCAGAGCATATGAAGCTTCATATTTCCTGCTTGGGAGAGATGTACAGGTTGGGACATGCCGTCCGGGCTCGCTTGGAGTAGGAATGGATTCTGGTAGCGCTTGGCTAGGATAGATCCCACATATCAAGCCGAGGCTGGCGGCTCCGTGTGGGTCAGAGTTCAGTTGTGCCCCAAGGGGTGTGCAGGGGCTGGTTTTTCAGAATTTGATCACCAGGATTTTCTTCCTGGTCATCTCTGGATGAACTTGAAGTACCCCCCCCACACACACACACACACACCGGGGACTCTCTCAGGCAGGCTCACTGAGCTTAATGATCTTGAGACATTAGTACAGAATCCCTTTGAAAAGCAGCCGCTCCTTCAACTATCTGTAGGTTGCATTGTCTGAGGGCTGGGCCTCCAAGTTCATGGTTCCCCTTTGCTCCCAGCGAAGGAAGTATCGCAACTTTCTCAGAGAACCTGCAACGCTTCGCCCTGCGAGCGAAGAAACCACACATGGCTTTTTCCTCCTCCGTGTTTCCGTCTCTGCTCTCTGAGACTGTCTGCCAGAGGAAGGAGGGCTATTAACTCTTTAAAGAACACGTATCTGTTTCCTTGTGATCCACATGGATCACACCAGCCTCTCCACATCAACAAGGACGCCTCGGAAACAAACGAGTGGGGGCAGGTGTGTCCAGGTGTCACCATCAGAAATGTCCGCTCGTCCACGGCCGGTTGTGAACACAGCAGGGGAATTACTTCCTCTGCTGCGAGCTGTCTCAGACTTCAGGGGCGACGGAATGTGGTTGGGGCCCAGCTGTGGTTCACCAGTGTGAGCAGTGTGGCCTTTCTACCCCATACAGCCTAGAGGAAGTCTCTCTGTGTCAGGGGGGACACCGGTGGCCATGTGGAGAGTGGACAGTGAAATCTGGGGGAGGGGTGTTACTGTCATATTGAGGGGGAGGAAGAGATGCTAATTGTGGCTGCATTTCTCAGACAGACATGTTGGTAACTCGTACCTCTTTAACCCAGAGGGAAACCCCACAGCAGATACAGGGGTTCTCACGTACCTGTGTGGAGGTGGCATGAGGGAGCTAACTGCGAGGTTGGAGAGTCAAACCCACCAGTCATTCCTGGGGAGGAAGACCGGACTGACTGCTCCCATGGGAATTTATAGCCTCAGAGACCCTGTGTAGGGCGGTGGAGTCGGAATGGACTCAGGGGCCAGGTTTTGGTTTGGGCTGTGGATTCCTGCAGCCCGACTCCAGCCGGGGGCCAGTGCTGGCTCCTGGTTTGCACTCCTCTAGGGCCCTTGAAAACCACAGTCCCTGGCACGCGGCCTCCCCCTCGGGACTGGAGGGGACTGTGCACTCCCTTCGTCCAGAGCGTAGCGTATGAGGGTGTCTGCCCTTCTGACAGTCAGGAACACTGGGGCGCGGAGAACAATCGGTGCTCCAGCGGGTGACGGAGTGGGGCGTCCAGCCCGGGGCTGCAGGGCTGGGCCCGGCTCTCCCTGGGAGACAGAGCCACAGTTTGGATCGCATACCATCTAGGAGCAGAAGCCAGAAGGACACGGTGCCCTAGACTCGATTCCCATGGCCAATGGCCTCACAGGGCAGGGTTCCCATGCTGGGCTCATCTGTCCCCTTGGAGTAGCTCGTGGCTTCAGAGCGATAGCCTTTCTCTTCCATTCATAACCACTTATGCGCTTAACCACTTCCCGCAACACACGGCCTTTGGTGTGTGCCATTGTCCAGTTGTCCATCTGTGTGAGCCAGGACAGTGAGACGCTCTTGTGTCCGATAAGCTATGTGGCTGATTAAATCGGCATGAGTAACAACATCCGGCGGGCTCTTGGGGGCATTTGCCGCGGAACACAAGGGAGTCTTGACGGTATAACAGCTAACTCCTTGGATCAGAACCCGCCCACAAGCAGTTCGAAACTACCAGCTGCTCCTCGGGGGAAAGACGGGCTTTCTGCTCCCGTACAGTCAATCTCAGAAACCCACGGGGCAGGGTCGCTGGGAGGCGGCGTCCACTCGAGGGCAGCCAGTTTGGTTTTCGAGTTTGGGCAGAAGTGAAGCCTCTCCCGAAGTGACTGGACACTTGTTGTTGTTTGTGGGACCCCGTGGGCTCTGACGCAGCGTCTTTCTGAACAGTGAGCAACAGCACGGCCCGGTCCTGCGCCACTGCCGGGGTCCTCAGGGTCTTTGGGCTCCACTGTGGTGACCTGTCCATTTCACAGAGGGATTTCCTCCTTGTCTCCGACCCTCTGCTGCCCCACTGAATCCTGGCCAAGCACTAGGCCTGTCCTCGCCACGTGTCCATGGTAGGTCAAAGGTGTGCTTTTCAGGAGCTTTCTGACGGCTCTGAAGACGGCACTAAGAGCTCCTTTTCCTCCTGGTGCCTTGTGATAGAGAAGCACCACGGCGTTATTCCAGTACAGTGGGCGTCCCACGCATATTTATCTCACACTTAGACAGAAAGCACCACCATCCATCCATCCATCTATCTACACACACGTATGTATGTCTATGTGTATATCTCACTGCCATCGAGGCAATGCTGACTCATAGTGTCCCCCTATGGGTGTCTGAGACTGTAACTATTTACAGGAGTAGAAAGCCTGGTCTTTCTCCCGAGAAATGATGGTGGTTGTTCTAAACTGTTGACCATGCGGACAGCAGCCCAAAGCTATCTGCTGCACTACCAGGGCTCTTTTTATATCCATATATATATGTATATATATATACACACACATGCACACACACACACATTGGCTAAAAGGCGTGATGCAATGCTCAAACCCTATTAGAGAGGATGTGGATTTCTGATGTCCAGCAGCCCGAAATGGCTCTTGTTCTCAAGGTTTGTAATTGCATTCACGATAAGCTTCAGATTTGCTGAAGCAAAATCTCTACAGAGCTTCATTGGAGAGCTTCACGGCCCCCTACCGACCCCCACCCCAGCACCCACATTAGCTGTTTACACACGCCTGTCCAACCTCTCTCTTGTTTCACGAAGCACTCGTTACCCCTCCCCCCTTATGTATGAAAACAAAAGACGTCGTCAGACGTGCTCTGGTTGGGTCTCTCTGGCCATCTTCTGCGTCCGTCCTTGTTTCCTGCCCTCTCCGTGAGTCAGGCTCTGTGTTCTGTTTTGCTGTGGACAGGCTGGCGTCCATTCACTTCCTCTCTGCCGGGGGAAGTGGCAGAGCACGCAATGCAGACCGGGGCCTCTCGAAGTGCCTTTGGACTGTGCGTGTGACCAACCCTCTCCGCACCTCTCACGGGAGGTTTCCTGTGCCCGTCCATTTCCTCTTTAATGATCTCTCTTTGTCCACCTGGAACCCACCTTCCTGCTCTGTGACAGATTGGCCACCCCGGGTTAGGTAAGCACGTCCCAGGCGGCGGTGTAAACACCAGCCGCCGTCACTGAGCACAGAGCCAGCGTGCTGTCCTGGGCACGAAGCTGCAGTGATGTGCTCGAAAATGTGTATCGATGTCTCATGGAAGCTGCACTCGTAAAGCCCCCAGGGACTCGCTGGTGACGTCACCTCAGAGTAAGACAAGGACCTGCCCCTCTGTAGGGTCCTTCGCTAAGGTCAGCTTTCATGGCCCCGGCCACCATGGGGACCTGAGCACCAGGTCAGTGCCACGCACACCACTCTCCTGCTCCAGAGCAGAGTCACAGAGCAGCCCTCTGCTCAACACAGGGACGGCTGGGGACAGATTTATGCATCCAATTTGTTTGCACTCACCGAAACCTCATTAATTTTGAGCCCAGTGGCACTGCTGGCTGTTTTGAGTCCCTTCTAAATTACGCACGTGCTACTTGATCTTGCAAAATGAATAAATAAAGCCTGGATCGGCCCAGGCTCCCAACTACAACATGGGGCCATTGTGTTTGGGAGGAAGGAACTGGGCACATAATTGTAAAATAATACAATTCGGTGTCCCCTGCATTCATGGTGGCTTATGTAATTCAGTTCTGTCAACTGTAGTTTTCACGTTAATTCCAGCCATAATGTATGCTATGTCAATAATCCTGTAAATCCCCTGGGGACTCTGCATTCTTATATAAAGCCTTAATCTGAATGCAATAAAGTATCTTGGGTAAATTACTTCAAAGTGCGGATTGCATGGCAAATAGGTGGACATTGATTGTCTTTGTTTTTTAAAATTCAAAATGTATTAGATATTCCGTTTGTTTCAAAAGTACAAGTAGTTATTAAGTCCCTACCTGGCTTGGTAGGAACCCTTGTGGTGTAGTGGACTTTGAGTTGGGCTGGTAACCACAGGGTCAGCGGTTCGAACCCACCAGCTGCTCTGGGG
>NW_022103968.1:3784133-3812895 GCF_000313985.2 Echinops telfairi | reverse complement strand
CTGACAGTCTCAGAAACCCACAAGGCCAGTTCTGCCCTGTCTGATAGGGTCACTATGAGTCAGAATGGACCTGGTGGCTGTGTGTGTGTGTGTGTGTGTGTGTGTGTGTGTGTGTGTGTGTGTGTGTGTGTTTGAATAATGAAGTGTTCTGTCCTCTCACAGCTGGAGCAGGGATTTTAGCCATAGTGATGGAACTAATCAATGAGATTGGAAGAGCCCTGATGGTAAGGTGGCTACATACTGGGCCTCTAATGACAAGGTCAGCCGTTTGAAACCACCAGCTGCTCCAAGGGAGAAAGAGGAGGCTTCCTCCTCCCATGGAGGGCGACAGTCTCAGAAATCCACAGGGGCCCTTCTACTCTGCCTCGTAGGGCCGTTATGTGTCCGAATCTGCTCCAGGGCAGCCCGTGAGCCCGTGAGCTGAGGCAGCTCCACGTGGAGCCATGGGCCCCACACCGCGTTCACCGGGCTCTGCAGTTGTGCCCTGATGCACTGTGCCAGCACCTGCAACCCCACACCAAACGCTCTGCTGTGGAGTCCTGAGATGCGTCTTCATCCTGGAAACCTCATATACGCTCCGTGCGCAGGGCTTTTCCAAAACACCGTGAGAGAGGAAGTTAGGGCCCCTCCTGTTCCGTGCGCCTGTGCATGTGGCCCTGTGCACTGGACAGGCCAGCATCCGGCCCCTCATAGCTTCCAAAGTAGTTGGTCCATCTCTCAGGCCACGAGCCCAGTGGCGGCTGGAGTTTGGGGGCAGTCTGAGCCTACGCTCCTGTCCCCCACTCCGTGTGCCCGCGGGCACTCACAAGCCCTGTCCCCTGTCACGCTCCTCTGTCCTGCTTCCATGGGGACCTGTAACGATGGCAGCTCTGCCGGCGCTGGAGCTATGGGTGCTGGGGTCTCCACGGCCCACGCTGCCCAGGGCTCTCATGGCTGTGGCCCAAAGGTGGCCTTTGCTGACCACAGGGTGTAGGTAAACCACAAGCAAACAGAGCTTCAGGGACAAGAATGAACCAACCCAGGCCTCCAAGGCTTGGGCTGGCAGCGTGTGCAAGGTCATCTCAGTCCAGCCTCCAGCCTGCATGGGGTGTGTGTGGGACGGGTGTCCCCTCCCACACCTGCTGGTCCCTCAGAGCTGGTGAGAGAGGGTCAGCTCCACCTCTCCCCACTTGACCTGTCCACCTGAGGGCACCTTTGGGATGTCCTGTGAGCACCCTGGCTGAAGGTGCAGCCCATCGATGCCCAGCACACTCCTGGATGCAGCAGGTCCCCAGGGCTGCAGACATCCCCCCCCACCCCCACCCCGCCCCCAGCAGCACCTGGTGACTAGGACCTGCTGACAGCACACACCCAGGCCTGGGGGAGGTGGGAGCCCCTGGAAGGGGCAAGACAAGGGTGCTAGTCATTGAGACTTAGTCCCCCACTGTGAAAAACTTTTCTTGTCTTTTTTTGGTCAGTTGTTCCCCCTTTGGATGCTGGTTCACAGCGGTCCTACAGCACGGGCAGGACTGGCCCCGTGAGTTTCTGACACTCAGTCTTTGCAGGAGCAGGAAGCCCTATTTTTCTCCTACGGAGCGGCTGGTTTTGAACTGCTGACCTTGTGGTTAGCAGCCCAGTGTGTAACCACAACACCACCAGGGCTCCCGTCTGCCCTGGCAGATTATGCGGAAGACTGAGTCAGGTCAGAAACCCAGTTTGGGGAGAAAACACCGAGACAGATTTCCATGGGAGAGCAGCTGTGTGCAGGCCAGCAGAGGGGGCCCCTTTGGCCGTGAGAGTAACCATCTCCGCGGTGGAAACCTCCTGGCTTCTAACCACAGGCACCAAGCAGCCGTTTTCTCCACCCTGACTCGGTCGGGACGCCGTGACTGTGGTGGTTGCTGCTGCTGAGAGGCGCACAGTGCCGTTCCTGACGAATACCTGCTTTGCTCTGAGTGGGGCGTGTGCAGGGTGGGGAGGGGGGCTGGCACCAGCGTGTCTGCAGCTGTCTGTGGTCTGCAATGGGTGTGGTAGAAGCAGGGGCCCAATCCATTGTCAGAGCCCGGCTGGCACCCTCCTCTCTGGGACCTCAAAGTCCCAGGGTGCTTGGGTACTTGTGTGGGTGCTTGGCTGGATGTTTCCAGGTCTCACCTGGAGAGGAGAAGGGGGCCATTAACAACAGAATCAACCCCTCCCTCACCAATGCCCACCTGGCTGCCCTCTAGGTGATTGTGGCTCCTAGTGACCCAGCAGGGCAGAGTGGGCCTGCCCTGCACAGGCGCCCAAACAAGATCCTCATGGCAGCAAACAGTGACGCCCTTCTCCCAAGGACACCTGGCGGATTTGAACCGCCAGCCTCTCAGCAGCTAAGCAAGTGCTTAACCTGTGTGCCACCAGGGCTCCTCGAGCCTCCCTGAAGACAGATGCTATGTGTTGGACTGAGAGTTGTGAACTGCCCCCCCCCCCCACTGGGCGTTTCTAAATGAACCGCCTCCCAGTGAACTACTTCCTGTCTTAGCAAGTCAGACAATGGTGTGGGGACCCTCTCAGAACTTTCTAGTAGCCTTCCCCACACGCTCACAAAGGGGAGAAATTCCACCCCAATCTATCCCTTCACTTGTTTGTGAAGCTTCCTGTAGGTAGGTCGGTAGGTCGGGGAGAGATGGAGACATTGACAGCAGAGATAGCAAGAGAGAAAAGTGTGTGTGGGTGGGCGGGGGTGTGTAGACAGGGAGATAAAGAGAAGGGCAGAGATAAAACAATTGATAAATAACAAGAGAGAAAGAGGTAGAGGGGGAGGAGATAGATTAGATAGAGAAATGAAAGATACAGCAAATAAATGGGAAAGGTAACAGGTGGATCATAGATAGATAGATATAGATGATAGATAGATAGATATAGATGATAGATAATTGATAGATAGGTGATTTATATATAGCTGATAGGTAGATGATTGATATATAAATAGATGATAGGTGGTTGATAGGTTGATAGGTAGGTAGATAGATAGATAGATAGATAGATAGATAGATAGATAGATAGACAGACATAGATGATAGGTAGATAATTGATGGATAGATAAATAGAAAGATAGATGATTGATATATAAATGATAGATGCTTAATAGGTAGATAGATGATTGATAGATTGATGATAGATGATCGAGATAGAGAGACAGACAAGTAGGTAGGTAGGTACTAACAGACAATGAGAGAGCAGAGAGAAGGGAGAGGTAGTGCCCAGGAAGGTGCCGCCAGCCCACACCGGGTCCTTTCATTGGACTCAGACGCATTCGGAAGCCGGCCGGCCGTGAATCAGGGAGGCGCATTAGAAGGTTGGTGTTGGCACCGAGCGTTGGCTGCACCTGAACGGCCCAGAGAAGGCACACAGCCCTCTTGGACGAAGTACAGACAGAACTCTCCTTGGAAGCAACGATGGCCAGGCTTTCGTCTTATGAATTTTGGGCATATTCTTGGGAGAGGCCAATCCCTGGAGAAGGACATCGTGCTTGGGAAAGTAGATGGGCAGGAAGAGGAAGACCTTGGACAAGATGGAGTGACGCCGTGGCTGGGACAGTGGACTCAAACATCAGAACCATTGTGGGGATGCTGCAGGGCCGGGCCGGGTTTTGCTCTGTCGGACCCGACGGCACTTAACAACAACACCCCAGCAAGAGCAGGGACTGAGGCCAAGGTCACAGCATGTCTGGGACGCAAGCTGGGACAGCCCAGGGAGTCCCCTCTCTCCTTGGTCTAAGCTACACCCCTCAGTTCTTCCCTGGCTTCCCCCTGTCTGAGCACTGCCAGGGACCTGCCCTAATGCAAACAAGAAGGTTCTTTCAACCCGAAAGAGGTCATTTCAGGCCACCCTCCACGCGGCTCAGAGCAGCAGGTGCTGCTGTGTCTACAC
Source organism: Echinops telfairi (assembly GCF_000313985.2). Lineage (NCBI taxonomy): Eukaryota > Metazoa > Chordata > Mammalia > Afrosoricida > Tenrecidae > Echinops > Echinops telfairi. The sequence continues at coordinate 3,809,007 of NW_022103968.1, read as the reverse complement.
CCACTGTTTATAGATCCGTCTTCTCCCCAGAGTTGGCCACAGGGGTGTGTGTTTGTCTCTGAAACGTGGAGTCATAGGAAGATGATATTTGTCCTGGAATCCCCAAATCTGCCTGCCCAGGTCTGCCTTGTTTTGAAGCCCTGCGTGGGGGTCGCCGTGGCTGAGCTGCACGTGGTCGCCCTCTCCACCAGCTGGGCGAGCTTTGGGGACCGTGGACCATGGTGTACCATGAAGTCCTGAAGCCCTGTGTTGTGTGCACCAGGATGATCACCTTTTGTCCCACCCTGGAGGGAGGTGTTTGGGAGCAGCCTGCTGGGAACTCCGGCTTCCCAGGGTAAAGGAAATAAGTGAAGGCCACTCCCACAGTGAGACAATGACAGCGGCCACTGTGGTGTGTGCACCACTCCCCACCCCAGGCCCCTGGAAGTCCTGCTGGCTGGAAGGGGCAGCTGCGCCTCTCTGATGTCATTCTCTCTGGCAAATGGAACCGAACAGACTTGGCAACGCTTGGTTCTGCAGTTGGTCAGCACTTCCTACGGACAATGTGTCCCTCTCTCCTTGACCTCCAGACTTCCCCAGCCCTCACAGCTGCTGCTCCCAGGACAGAGCTGGGGCGGGGCAGCAGGCGGGGAGGGGACGTTCTTTCTGGGCACTTAGGAGTGATCATGCTAAAGCTGCACCCAGCCTTGGGTGGTCTCGGCTGGAGCGGGGGGCAGTTGGAGGTGCAGCCCTTGTCACAAATTTGGGGAGAGCGGCTGTCCCACCAAGCTGGAGATCTGAAACCAGGGGGAACTGTTCAAAGCAGGGACATGAGCTCAGACCCCAAGGTCAGGGTGAGGGGTGGCTGCAATCAAGGTCCTGAGCCACTGGGCTGGGTCAGGAGTGAGTTATTGGACAGAGGGCCTGAGGAGGGTCCAGTGGCCACAGCTGGGGTATAAAGTAAGACTGGGGCATCAGAACGAGGCCATTACCATGGTTGCACAATCACAGTATGGTGACAGCTCTGCGTGGGGCATATGGGTGGATGGTAGATGGTGTGTGGATGGAAGGGTGGATAGTAGATGGTGGGTGGATGGTAGATGGTGGGTGGGTGGATGGTAGATGGTGGGTGGACGATAGATGGTGGGTGGATGGACAAAAACAGAACAAAACCCACACTCACTGCCATTGAGTCAGTTCCAACACTCGAGACCATTCGTAGGTTTTCCAAGGCTGTCAATCTTGACAGGAGCAAACAGCCTCATCTTTCTCCCAAGGAGCAGATGGTGGGTTTAAACTACAAACCTTGTGGTTAGTCATCTGAGTTAGTTAATTGTGCCAGCCTGGCCGATAATCACATGTGGTGCTGGTTGAAAGGCGGAGGGATAAATGGGTGGTGAAGCCTCGCCTTTCTAGTTCTCAGGTCTCTTGTTTTGTGATGGTTGTATCGGGTGCAGCTGCCTTAGCATTTTCCTGCTTCAGCTTGCAAGATTGACTTCCTCCAAGACATCCCCAAGGAGAAGCTACATGGACCTATCCTGATGCAGCCCTGGGTGCTGGAGCAGCCGCGTGGAGACCCCTGCTAGTGCTGAGATGCTTGTTCGTTCACGGACTCAGCTTTCCTCCTGCAGTCGGTATCATTGCCTCTGTTTTGTGAGGTGGAGGACTTTGTGGACTGGTGTTGGGTTAATGGGTTAATGTTGGACTTGTGGGCTTGGGCAGCATTGGGTTGGGATGTTTTCGTGATGCACATTTTCTTTGCATAAAACTCTCTCTTATATGTGAGTTGCTGTGGATTTGTTTCTCCAAAGTACCTAGACTAATACATCATCCAACCTGACAGATGGGTGGGTGGGTGGATGGATGGGTGAATGGATGGATAGATGGATGGATGGATGTGTTGATTGGCAAGTGCATGGTATATAGGCTTACGGGTGGGTGGGTGGGTGGGTATGTGGATGGATGGATGGGTACATGAATGGATAAATGAATGGTTGAATAGATGGATAGAGGGAGGATGGACAGATAGGTGGATGGCTGAGTTGATAGTAGATGGTATATAGGCTGATGGGTGGATGGGTATGTGGGTGGCTGGATGGGTAGGTGGGTGGGTGGGTGGATGGATGGATGGATGGTTGAATAGACGGATAGACTGGAAGATGGATAGGTGGATGATGAGTGGATTGATAGGTGGAGAGTGGATAGTGAATGGATGGAGGGATGGAGGGATGGATGGTCGAGTAAATGGACAGATGGAGGATAGATAGGGAAAGGACGAGATAGGACAGTAGGTTGATGAGACCAGTGGAGTTGGGAATGACCAGCTCTCGGAGGTCTTGTGAGGAGTTTGAGCAGCGTGAGGAACGCCAGGAAGGGTGTTTCCAGAATGCCCCTCTCATTCCTGTGGCCCACAGGCTGGCGGAGGCGTGAGGCTTGAAGGAGGAATACCAGTCGTGAGAGGCAGTGGGGACCCGATTAGCTGGGTGACAATGGGGCTCATAGAGAGCACAAGAATTGGGCCTGAGTGTGTGTTAGATGTGCCAGGAGGGCAAGGCAACCAGGAAACCCCACTGGGTTGGGCAGTAGGCCACTGGGACCCTTTTCCTCCGGGTGAGGATCCAGGGATGACAGTCCCAGCCCCCTGCACACCTTGTGGCATTTTTCTCTGCTCCTCGGTACCCCACGAACAGGCCCTCCCCTTCACTCCCCGCCACCCTCCACCCCCACAGGATGTACCGCAGGGCTGGGTCCCTGGCCCATGTTGCTAGTTGTTGTGCTAGTGAGTGACCCAGAGCTGGGTTAGATCATCTCTGGATGGTGGGGGTACCCCTCCTTGCTGGACCGCCTTGTGGCCATGCCTGTGACAGAGCAGGTCCTCGTGGTGGCTGGCAGAGAGGGCTCCCACGATGGGACACTCAGGGTTGGGCAGCTCGTGTGGGCTGGCCTGGGAGAGAGTTGAGTTGTCTTTTCCGGCTCCCAGCCTCGGCTCTCAAGGAAACCCGCCTGGCGTGGGGCTCCACCCCATGACCCCTGTCCCACTCAGCCCCGATCTCTGGGCCAGAGGGGCTCCCTCCCCAGGAACAAGGATGGTGACCTGGAGGAAGCTGACTAGCAAGAGAGGGAGAGGCTGCCTTCTCCGTGACAAGTGTGGGCCAGGAGCCCAAAACCCACTGAACACACAACCTCAGGAAGTGGGTCACACGTCCCCCAAAGGCCAGCATGCTGGCCAGAGGGCAGTCAGGCTGAGCTCCTTCTCGGGACCCGCTTTAGTTTCCTGTCGGGAATGCTTCCTTCTCAACCGCCCACACCTCCTCCCTGCTCAGGGCCCGCCCCAGGCGCTGTCCTGTGGGCGTGACGCATGGCTACCCTGCGAGGGTCCAACCGGTTTCTTGGTTGTGGATCACCAGGTCTTTCTTCTGCAGGACCTCGAGGTGGACTGGACGGCACAACCAGGACTCCCAAGAATGTAAAACCTGCTGGTTTGTTCTGTACACTTTGGACGTGTCAGCAGGAGAGACCCGGGGCAGGGAGAAGGACAGAGGGGCAGGGAAAAGAGGAAGGCACTCAAGGAGATGGCATGGCACCAGGGCTGCCACCACGGGCTCAAACATAGCTGTGGTGAGGCTAGCGCAGGACCGGGCACGTTTCTTCCTCTCGCCCACAGCCCTGATGTGTCGCCGCTGACTGGACGGCAGTTTCAGCAGGCTCGTGTGTTCTAACAGTCATTTAGACAAACTGTACTGCAGGTGACCTCCCTGGATTTGCAGAGGTGACTGCCGGGTGCAAGCAACACATGCTTGCCTTGTCAAAGGACCCACTTTCCCAGTTGACTTTTGTCACCACTGCTTAGGGCCAGGCTGACCTCCTCCCTACCTCCAGCCCTCCCACATGTCCAGCGTGGAAATGCCCCCCCTGGGGGCAGCAGCGTGTTCTCAGCCGCACAGACAGAGCCTCTGGACATTCAGCAGCCGTCCAGCTGCAGCTGGGCGGTCTCACGCGGGCGCTGGAGACAGCAGCCCCCTTTGGTAGTGGGTTGGCAGGACCCAGGGGAGAACAGTGGCGGGCTTGTTGGGGGATGCTTGTCAGGGCACCCAGCGCCAAGAAGGGAGAGTGTCACCTTCTTTTGGGGGGTGGGTGGAGGCAGGGTGTCGTGTGGGAGGGGAGTTTGGTGAAGCCAGCGGGTGCCCTTGCTCGCTGCACAAAGATGGTTCTCTGTGACAGGATGGGATTGTGGGGGAGCACAGCCCAGGGGATCCCTGCAATGTGACCTCAGGATGAGGCTGGCACACTGGGGGTCAGGGGTGGTGAGAGACAATCCTGGAGAGTCCATGACAATCCTTTCACCCCCATGTGTGCCCGGGGCCCCAGATCTCCACAGGGTTTCAACAGCTGACTTGGAAGAAGTCAGTCATCTCTGGGCCTTTCTTCCAAGACCCCTCGGGGTTGACTTGATCCTGCAGCCTTTGGTCAGCAGCATCCAGGGCTGCCCCATTCGAGGGGAAGGCTGTGTTCCCCGTCCTGTGGCCCCAGGTGCTCCTGGCCGACCCTCGCCCTGCACCCTGCGCTTCTCCGCCTAAGCCTCCACGGCTGCTCACTGTAGATACACAGCTGTCTCAGCTTCCCTGTAAGACTAAGTCATGGCCTGCAGACCTCAGCCTGCACGGCTCCCTCTCTGAGGGGGCCTGTGTCCACAGCGGTGCGTGCACGTGTATGCAGGGTGGTGCTTGAGTGCAGGCACGTGTGCATGAGTCTGCATGCAAGTGTGTGTACACTGTTCATGTGACTGCATGAGTGTCCAAATGTGAGTGCACAAATATGTGCAGGTGTGTGTGACTGTGTACAGTGTGCAATGAGTGAGTGTGTTGGGTGCATGAGTGTGCAGGTATGTGGTACGTGTAGGTGAGTATATAGGTGCAACATGTACTCCTGTACAGGATGTGAGTGAGTATGTGTGCAGTATATGTGAGAGTAAGTATGCATGTGCACACGTGTGTGTTCATATGTGTGTAGTGTATACTTGAATAGCCTTTGTTTGAGTGTGTGCATGCACGAGTGTATTTGTACATGCAGAGTGTATGTGAATGCCCTGTATGTGCACCAGTGTGGGGTGTGGGGGGGTAAGTGTGTGCACAAGTGTGAATGAGTGCTCAGTGTGTATGTGAGTGCCTGCTGTGTGCACCAGTGTGTGCACCTGTGAGATCATTGTGTGCACAAGCATGTATGTACGTGCAGGGTTTATATGTGTGCCTGGCATGGGAGTGAGCATGAACCTGTGCACATGTGTGTGCTGTGCATGCACATGCAGATGTGGCAGATATAAGGCTCTGAGTGGTGTCTAGATGTCAGGCCACCTGCTCACGGCCTCAGCCTGCACCTGGCTGTGCTCAGTTCTGGGACTTGGGCCTTGGAGTCTGCATTCCTCTGGTCCTGTCCCCCAGCGCCATCCTCAGGGCAGCCTTGCCCGGCTGCCAGCCTCCACTGGGAGGGAAATGAGAGAATGGTTCCTCTTTCCTGAACGAACACCGTCCCTGCCTCTCATCTCTTCCATCACTCCCACCTTCAGAAAGCACTTTAGCTCTTTCCTCAAAGCAGGCGTCCACTCAGCACCTGTGCGGGGCTTCGGCTTCTTGCTCTTGCTGCGGGCCCTCACGGCCTCGTTCCTCCGGGGCTGCGCCTGCAGCCTGCTCCTGGGCTGCCAGCGCCTTCCTTTCTCTGCATGAGCTTTAGTTTCTAGACTGGTGTTTTCACAGATGATGCTTCTCCCAACCCTGCGAGGCCGGGAGCTCTTTATTCCCTGCATCAGCCCTTGGCCGGCCGGGTGTGCACGGTCTCAGGTTTAGGGGCAGCCTCCCTCCCCTCGCAGGCAGCCTTCCTCACTGGGAAGGAGTGTGCTCCGATTACGTGCAATCAATCCACTCGGAGGCAGATGCTATCGCTTGGGAATCGCACCTCAGGAAGGCAACTCTGTGAAGTAAGGATGCTTGTTTCTCTCTAAAAGCTCCAACTGCTGACGCGCCTGCCAGCCCCTGGGCAGTCAGGAGGCTCGGGCCCTGCCTCAGCCCTCCCCCGCACCCCCACCGCTGGCAGGGCCGCCCACAGACACACTGGCCCATTGGGCCTTGCAATGCGTTCCTCAGAAACCTCTGACCATCCTGTCTTGGACTTCTACAGTTTGGGCTGAGGTGGCATTCCTTAATAAGAAAGCCGGCCGTGTGCGTGTGCGTGTGCGTGTGCGTGTGCGTGTGCGTGTGTGTGTGTGTGTGTGTGTGTGTGTGTGTGTGTGTTTCCTGGAGCATCCACACGCTCATCATTCCCAAGTGGCACATGTGTGTGTCCCCTTAATAAGAAAGCCGGCCCGTGTGTGTGTGTGTGTGTGTGTGTGTGTGTGTGTGTGTGTGTGTGTGTGACATCCTTCCTGGAGCATCCACAGGCTCATCATTCCCAAGTGGCACTAAAGAGATGCTGCCCGCCCCTCTGCTGTGTCATTCCAAATGTCACCAGGACATGAGAATCTTTAAGAGACAAAAGAAGCGCCTCATTTAATGATTCCCATGGAAACGAGGAGGACTTTGTCTGGTTGGCCCCATCTTCTTCCCGCTGCTATTTTCAGTTCTTACATTGATCCACATCTCCGTGGAGTGTGACCGTGGCTGTGGGCTCTGTCCTTGGCAGTTTTCTGGTTCCAAGTGTGTGCCCCTCGTCTGTCTGTTCTTCCTGCGTGTTCCCAGGCCCGCCCTCCCCTTTGCCTTCTGCCTGCAGTGGATACCGGAGCATGAAGGAACTGACCCGTCCCCCGAGGGTGAGCGCACATGCCTCAGTGCACCTGAGATGTTCGACCCCAGTGACCCTGACCCTGTGGCCTCCTGTCTGCCTGGTACTTGGTGGGCTTGTCCTGGAGCACGTGCCCACATTCGCTCCGACGTGACTCTGCCCAGCTGGGGTTCTGACTTCGGTCACACTAGATTGTCCTGTCCCTGCATTGTCTTTCTCCTCTTGGTCCAGGACCAAGGGTCCCAGGAGACCTCTGGGTGGTCAGCTTTGTGCAGCCACCAGGCAGGAGCCTGAGGTCACTAGCCCTGTGGGCACCTGTGTGTAGACCCCTGCCCTGTGATCCCCTACCAGCCCCCACAATCCCTGGGGCGATAGAAGAGCCGAGCAGGCATCCAGGAAACTCACCCAGAGTCCCAGGGGCTCCAGACCCCAGGTCCTCGTGTTACAGAGAAGGAGACAGACGGTCAGATAGGCTGGACCGGCATCCGAGCTCAGCAGGGTGTCCACCTCAAGGCCCCTCTCCCGGTCCAGTAGGCACGTGGGCCCCGGCAGCAGTATGACTTCCCAGGTAGGCGATGGCTTCTTCAGAAGAATACAGGAAAGCAGGTCCTTTCCCGTGACTGACAGCTGCTAAGGCTGACCCATGCCACGGTATTTTTGATATGAAAGTTGGACATTGAGTACGGAGGACCGAAGAAGAATCTATGCATTGGAATCGTGGTCCTGGCCAAGAGAATTGCAAGGACCATGGACGGTCCAAAGCACTCACAGATCTGTCTTGGAAGAAGCATAGCAGAAGGCTCCTGAGAAGCCGGGACTTGGTCTGCCGAGCTTTGGGCAAGCTCTCGGGAGAGACAGTCCCCGGAGAGGGATGAGCGTTGCGTTAGGCTGGCTCATCTGGAGAAACAACCCGGCGACCCTCCGCCTGCGTTTAAGAAAGAGCTTTGTATCAGGAGGTAATTATATGTCAAGAAGGCATCTGAGCCCAGTCCAACTTCGGGCCACAAGTCCCTCTTCACACACACACTCACGGGGCCAGTGCAATGACGGAGAAGGGTGAGCCAGGGAGCTCACGGGCAGGTGGGTGCAGAGTCCCAAGGTCAGTGGAAATATGGCAGGGCTCCGGCGGCTCTCAGGGTCGGCTGGCCCACCCGGGGCCACCCCTGGAGGCAGACAGAGTCCCAGTAACGTCGCAGAGCAGTTCCGTAGACCCTCACGCTCATAAAAAACACTTGTGCATCAAGGAGGTGTCAGCTGTCTACTGTTTGATTGACAGGTTTGGCTCCACCCCTAGCCAGGATTGCCTAGCTGACTTAATCCCTCGCTACCACAGACATCGCGCTCGGTGAGGTGGAGAGGAAGGAGAGGAAGTCCCTGGACAAGATGGATGGACACAGGAGCTGCAACGATGGGCTCAGACCTAAGGACCACTGCTCTGAGGGTGGTGCAGGGTCAGCCAGGCAGGGTTCCATTCTGCTGCCACTGTTAGCCAGTCAAGTGGAGAGCAGCTAACAGCAGCCAGGTTCTACTGACCACTGTCTCTCAGTGCGGCGCACTGTGGGTACCTGAAAATGGCCAGGTCACTCACGGTGGACGGAGTTTGGCCGAGTGTCCAGACTAAGACAGACTAGGAGGAAAGGCCTGGAACATTCTCTAAAAGCAGCCCTTGAAAAACACCACTGAGCATCTTCTACTCTTTTTTTCATTATTATTTATAGATCATTTTACTGGGGTTCTGACAACTCTTATAACCATCCATACATCCATTGGATCAAGCACATATGTACATATGTGCCATCTTCATTTCCAAAACATTTCTTTCTACTTGAGCCCTTGGTATCAGCTCCTCTATTTTATTTCCCTCACCCACCTTCCCACTCTCATGACCCCTTGACAATTTATAAATCCTTATGATTTTCATATCTTTCACCAACCGCTGCCTCCCTTCACCCATGTTTCTGTTGTTCGTCCCCCCGGGGAGCAGGGGGAAGTGTTGTCACTACTCCCATTCCTGTTCCTGAGGGGTTTATCTGTCTTGGATTCTGTGAGTCAAGAGCTCTTACCTGTACCAGTGAACATGCTCCAGTCTGGCTGGGTTTGTAAGGTAGAGCTGGGGTCATGAGAGTTGTGGGTGGGGTGGGGGTCAGAGCTTGTCGATGAACCGTCTTCTACTCTTGGCACACATGGGGTTTCCATGCGCTGGAACCAGCCGGATAGTAGGCACTACTGTGTGCAGCCTTCCAGCAAGACTAGATGCCTGGTGAGGCCGGGCAGGCTGTAGAGGGCCGGGCAGTGGGGAGGAGATCCACAGTCCCCATGGGTGCTGTGTGACGCTGGATGGACAGAGAAGCAGAGCCGCTGACATTTAGCCGCTGCATCAGAAAGAGCTTTCTACTAAGAAGTCACCTTATATCACGGAGGCGTCCCAGGCTGCGCAGCTCACGTCCACGGGTCTGATGCTGGGAGAATGCTCTTCAGACTCACACAGCTGCAAGTCCATGATGCAGAAAGACGGGTGCAGAGATGCACGGATCCAAGGTTGACAGGGACATGGCAGGGGGCTGACAGCTCTTGGGGTCTGATGGCCCACACGGGGCCACCTTGTGAGGTGGGCACAGTCCCAACAAGCAGGCAGGAGAAGAGACGGAGAGGGGGGAGGGGTCTGATCCTCAATGTCTTGCTTATAAAAAAGCCGTAACTCCTAGGACGCAGCATCGGCTGGCATCTGATTGACAGGCTGGACTCCATCCCTCCCCAAGGGCAGATTGACTAAAAGCGAACAACCACGGGCTCAGTCCTCCCCACTCTCCAGCCAGGTGGCCTTGGGACAGCTGACGTCTCGAGTCTGAGGTCTAAACCACAGTAACTAGGCCACCCTGCTGGGGAAGCATGGGCTGTGCCCCTCAAGGTTAAGTCAGCAGGCCAAACCCACCTGCCACTCCGGGGAGAAAGATGCGGCTGTCTGCCCTCTCCTCTCCGGTGGCTCGGAGTCAGAAAGGACCGCACAGCAGCAGGCCCGTGCTCTATTGCGGTCGTTGCAAGTGTGAACTGAGGCGGACCTTCTGGAAGCCCCTTGCAGGAGAAGGCTCCTGCAGTGTGCTGGCTCCCTGCTGCTGGGCAGGGCGCGTGAGCCCCTGACTTCCTGGTGGACAAAGCAAAAGCGTACGCCTCCTGGCTGGCATTGCACAAGCCTGGGGAGAGAACACTCCCCGTTTTATAGGAAACGCAAACGCATTCTCAGCACTGGGTCCAGAGGGCCCAGTCTTGGAGCCCGACGACCCCCTGGACTGCGTTTCCGTCCTGGTGCGCGTCCTTCTGTCCGTCCCACCAGGAGGGAGGGTGTGTGGAGGATGGGGATCGCCGCTGGGTGCGGATTGAGGTGGAGTCTCCTCCCCAGCGTGTCTGCTCGCTCCTCTGAGCAGAGACAACGTGGTGATGATGACGGGGGAGGAAGGGTCGTGTGGGGTGAGACAGGAGCCCTGCCCTCACTGGGCTTTCACGGGGACAGAAGTCCTGCCACTGGGGTCCCTGAGGGACATGGGAGGTGAGGAATGCTACAGGGCTGGGGAATCTCACCTGGGCATTGGGGAAGGGGTGGGTCCGACCGGGCCACCTTTCTGCTATGGGGTCACTCATCTGTGGAATGGGATGAGGTCCAGCTTTGGGAGTACGGCACCAGGAGATGTTGGCACCCACTAATAGCATGGGTGTGTTCACTAGTAGACACCACGGCTTTGCTGGAAGACTGGTGGTGGCAGAGAGCAGCCCCAGGGGGCCTCGGGGGCCGGCTAGGGTAAAGGGATGCAGATGCCTCCCTCTTTTCCACGCCCTTCAGAGCTGGGAGCCTCCTCCTTCGGCTGGAGTTTAGAAAAGTGGAAGCTGAGGCTTCGATTTTCCAAACTGGAACTTTGGGAGGCTGTCCGAATGGTGGCCACCTTCCTTTGGCTGGTAGGGTCCCGCCCACGGCCACTGGTCAACCCCTGGGGGCTGCTGGCCCCTGAGTTCTGGGGGTTTCTGACTTCCGTGGAGTGCACACTGGGCAGCTAACCGCAAGCTCTGTGGTTTGAGCCCCCCACCCCCACCCCGCTGCTCCGAAGGAGAAGGATGAGGTTTTCTGCTCCTGTGAAGACTTAGAGCCTCAGAAGCCACAGGGACTGTCCCAGGCTCGCCGGGAGCTGGAATCCACGATGGCAGAGAATTATTTCTGTTTTTTTTTCCTTGTTTAAGCATCATTGCCACCTCTGCAAGGAGCATGGCATTGGGGGTCACATCTGGCTACATCTGGTTTCTGGTGAACCCTCCTGGACCATGTGACCAGGGTCATTGGGAGGATCAGGGAGACACCATAGAGGGAGGTCACGACCTTCAGCACCAGGTCACCCCCCCAGTTTCCCCAACTCATGGTGACCCTCCCTCCTGCGTCGGAGTGATGGATGGAGACCAGTGGGCCTTGGCGTCCCAGCGAGCCTGTCCTCGGGCCGCTTTTGCAGAAGCTGGTTCCAGGCCTTTCCTCCCAGTGCCTTGACCCGGTCAGCAGCAGAGCATGTGCCCTGTTAGCACCAGTGACCTTTGCACGAGGGACTTCATATCCTTGTAACTGTGAGAGCCGGCAGCCAGCAGCGCTGCTCTGGTCCCCGAGCCGCGTGCACTGGCCTTCCTGTTCTCCGCAGATGTGGCCCTCAACCTGCTCAGGGCATTGTTAGGGGCGAGGCCCCCGACACACGAGAACATGGCCGCAGGATGAGGAGGTCTGGGGGCAGGGGACATGCAGCCCACCCTTCCCCCCCTCCCCTGGGCTGTGGGCTGTGGGTGACAAGAAAGGGCAATGAAGGGTGGGGTCTCCCAGGAGGCCACCTTCAGCCACACTGTCCCTTCAGTCTCCAGTGTCTCCCTGGGCACCCTGGGCCCATGCGGTGGGGAGCTCCAGTGCCCACCACCCAGGCTGAGCCGCAGAGACAATGCTCAGTCTCCCTGAGGCCTTGCCCTGCGACTTAGCAGTGGCAGCGGAGCAGGCAGGGTGCCCACCAAGCACTGCACTTTTGGGTCCATGTATTGTTCCCGGCGGGAGCGTGGCATGTTTCTGAGACAAAGCCGGGCTTGTCTTTCCCTCAATGCCACAGTGTTCGCTCGTGTGGAGGAAGCTCTGCCACCAGCGCACACAACTTTCTTCGTGGGCAGAAAAATAGGTGCCTGTCCTCCCCGGCAGCCTGCGATGCCCAGGCGCCAGTGCCTCTGCTCACAGCCCAGCGGACTGGGTCTCTCGGAAGCACTCCTCCTGGAGGGGACTCTCCATCCTGGGGAGACAGGCGCTTCGTCCCTCCTTGAGTCTGCCCACCCGTCCAGGCGGCCCCTTGTGCTCCTCTGTCCTGGCACCAGCCACTGGTCCGGAGCAACCGCTGACACTGGCTCTTATTAACAAACTCGCTTAGACTGGTCAGATCAGATGGCTAAATGGGGGGAATGCATAAACTGAAACATAGGCAGATATTTGGCAAATGTGCCAATTTGACCAAATCGCCAGATGATTAGCAGATGTTCCTTTCACCTGATTCACTGCCCTTTATTTATTTATTTTCATATTAACACGCCCAGGTAAATGAAGCTCACGCGTATTACATGTCTCGTGCTCCCCAGAAGCCAACTCCTGACAGAGGTTGTGCTAGTCTGGGTACATTAGAGAAACAAATCCACAGAAACTCATATGTATCAGAGAGAGTTTTATAGAAAGGGTAAGTGCACATCAAGAAAACATCCCAACTCAGTGCTGCCCAAGCCCGTAAGTCCAACATTAACCCATATGTCCGACATCAATCCACAAAGTCCTCCTCCAACTCACAAAACAGACACAATGATGCCAACTGCAGGAGGAAAGATGAATCAGTGAATGTGTAAGCATCTCAGCGCTGGCAGGGGTCTCCACATGGCTGCTCCAGCACCCAGGGCTGCATCAGGGTAGGTCCATGTGGCTTCTCCTTGAGGATGTCTTGCAGGAAGTGAGCCTTGACAGCTGAAGCAGGGAACTGGCTAAGGCAGCTGCAGCCTGGTCCAACCACCAGAAAGCAAGAGACCTGAGAACTAGAAAGGCGAGATTGAGCCATTTATCTCTCCGCCCTTCAATTAACCCCACATGTGTTTATCGGCCAGGTTGGCACCATAAACTACCTCAGAGGTGGACAACCCCAAACTGAACTCCCTGCCACCAAGCCGGTGTCGACTGAAGGTGACCCTGCTGGACAGGGTAGAACTGCCGCTGTGGGTTTCCCAGCCTGTCCTCTGGACAGGAGTGGAAAGGCTCGTCTTTCTGCTGAGGAGCTGCCCATGGTTTTGAACTACTGACCTTGTAGTTAGCAGACCAAGGCATAATCACCACACCCCCAGAGCCCCTGGAACAGCCTCTTGGTTCTCCTTAAATGCTTAAAAGCCAGCTCAACACACTGACTCACTCAGCCCGTGAGTGCCCTCCAGGTGACAGCTCAGTGTCCACAACCATCTAGGTCACACAGAAACTAGGAAACAAACCAGCAAACACACCCCTTCCACCACCTGTCGAGTCAGACTCTCCTGCCTGGAAGGGGCAGAGGGGAGCTGCTCCACCCGCTGTCTGGGAGGGGCTCTCTGGGAAGCCTGTTGGCAGCCCTTTCTTCCAGGGCACACTGCCGAGTGGGCGCAGCTGCTAAGGCAGCTCCAGTCGTGAGGGCCACCAGAGACCTCGCTCAAGAGGACCAGCCTCTGGCTGAGGGTCTGCAGCTTCCTCTGTTGCCGGGGAGCACGGGTTGTGCACTGGTTGCCCTGAGACTTGAACCCGCCCCGTGGGACAGTCGGCCTGCCCACAGGGTTCTCCGGGCTGAGGCTGTGGGGAGGAAACCTTGGTGGTGCATGACTACGTGCTTGGTTGGTTGAGCTCTGGAAAACTACCTGCTGGAGCCCACCCATCGGCACACACACTCTCACTCACACACATGCACACGCACACTCTTACTCACACACACAGACACATGCTTGCACACACGCATGCACACAGCGACACTCCAACTTAAGAGAGATTATCTCCAGGTCTGTTCTCCCTCTGAGCCACTGGTGGGTTTGAACCGTCAACCTCAACCACTGACGCCACAAGAGCTCCTTTGCCCACACCCCAAGGCACCTGATAACAGAACATCCCTCTCTCTCTCTCACACACGCATGCCTGGGGCTGTCAGAGCACCCCTGCCCCATGGCAGGGAGCAAGGAGAATCTCATTCCAGTCTTCCCAATTCCATGCTGCTCATAGTGGGGCAGGATGGGGACTCACGGACGTTTGTTCTTGCAAAAGAGTGTGTCTGCCAGCCCATTTGCCCAATTCCCTCACCCAGAGAGGAGAGCATGCCCCTGAGAAGCATTGCCATGTGTGCCTGGGATGGCGAGGGGCTGGCGAGGCTGCAGAAACCCCTCCTGGGCAGCAGGCTCGGGGCCTTTGCCCAACGGCTGCCCAGGAGCAACTGTGACAAACATGGGGACGCTCTGCATGCCTGCAGTGGCTGGATGCAATGGACAGAGAGAAGCCAGGGCATCACTGTAGCAAGAATAACACTGCCGTCAAGATCCCCACCCCACCCCACTGACAAGGTGGGTTGTGTTGTAAGGAAGGCGGGGCGAGATTCTTCCCCATCCTCCCTCCCCCGGGCTCAGTCCCTGCCAACAGCCTCTATCCCAAGCATTAGAAAATACCAAAATTAACAGCTTTGATGATGCCTGGAAGGTAAACAAGCAAGCTGTGAGAGTTGGCAGAGTGTGGGCATGCGCTCGGGGAGGATGCCAAGACTGTATTCTTCCGACACGTGTCTTCCCAGCTATCCCCGGGCCGAGCAAAGCTGCCCAGGGGTCCACCTCAGAGGCCTTAGCCACCGATTCCAGCTGCAAGGCCTTTATAGCACCTTTTCTTTGCAATGGCTCCTGTCCTTTGGCCTGTCCAGAGGCAGGCGGGCACGTGTCTGGTTGCCACGGGAAGGGGGCGTGACCAAGCACTGTCTATTCACCATCCGGTGCCATCTGGGAGCTGGGTCAGTGAGTTCTTCGCCTGAGTCCAGGCAAGGAGCCCTGGTGGTGTAGCGGCTGTTTGCACCTTGGGCTGCTAACTGCAAGGTCAGCAGTTTGAAACTACCGGCTACTCCTTGGGAGGAGGGGAGACGCTCTCCGCCCGCGGAGAGTTACAGTCTCAGAAACCACAGGGGCTGTTCTACCCTGTCCTAAGGTCCCTGTGAGTCAGCCTCGGCTTGGTGCCAGGGAGTTTGGGGGTTTTCGGCTTGGTGGGTCCAGGCAGGCGTGGCACGCTGGGGCTGCAGAGAGAGGAGCGACTGGCCACAGTGACTTGGAGCCCGTCAGGACCAGCTGTCCTCAGCGAGAGCAGGGAGGGGCACTTAGAATGTCCATGTGGTGCCGTCCCACGAGAAGTCAAGGGGAGCCTGACCCGTCCTTCTGAGGTAATATGATGGTTAAGTTGCCGTAGAGGTGTTTGGATGAGTCGCTGGGCTGCTTGTGTCCCTTGGCTGGCCATCGCACGCAGCCCATCGTCACCCTCCCTGCTGAATGGATGGGGTGGTGGCCACGTGGCTGCCATTCCACGTGCTCAGTCGAATGTATCAGAACAGCTCGGCCTTGTTTGGGAGGCAGGGGTCTGGGAGAAAGAGGCCGAGAAGAAGGAATTAGGACCCGGGGTTGTGAGCATTTACAGACCTCTACATGGTCGAAGCCCGTGGACTCTCGGTGTGGTTCGATTCGGCTTTCCGTGGCTCTGTTTTGTACAATGGCACCCACAGTGAAAAGCTCGCCTCTCAGATGCGCTCCGCAGCAGTGCGGAACCACGGGCCTGTGCCATTCTGGTGCCGTCAGTACAGTCTGACTCCAGGCTCCCCCGTGTGGGCCAGCCCGGGGTTTCCAAAGTGCCAGGCCTTTCTTCTGCGGCTACCAGGGGATCAGTTTGAAGCACCAAACTTTAAGCTGCCATTGAGCTCAGCAGGCGTCAGCTGAACCAGACAAGCGACCCTGCTGCTGGTGAGTCAATCCAACTCATAGCTCAACCTAGACGGTTTCTGAAACGGGTCATCGCTATGGGAGCCTCCGGCCTCCTCTACCTCCCACAGAGCGGCTAGCAGCCCAACGCCAACCCACAGCACCAGCTGGACTCCTCGGGGCATCGACTCCCAAACCCAAAACCAAGCGCACTGACATCGCCGCCCAGGTGCCACACACAGCGACCCTGTAGGACAGGGTGGAAACTGCCCCTGTGGGTGTCTGGGGCTGGAGCTCTTGACCGGGTGTAAAAGGCTCCGCTCTGACCCAAAGGACAGCAGCAGAATTACAGATCGGCAGATAGATCCCACCCCCGCCACACGCAAGCTGCCACCCAAGCTGCTTCCCACCCGGGGGTGGGGGCGGGGGTGGGGGGCTCTCTAAGGGGACTTGTTGACTTTGTCTGTGTTTGAAAGGACAGGCCAGTCTCGTCCACCTCAGGCCATTATAAGGCAGAAACAAGTCTACGTTCCCCCCTTTTGTGGGACGGCGCGAGCGGACGGATTCCCCGGGTGGCCTTGCTCAGTCAGGAAGCATGATGACCTGGCTTGGTTCTTCCAAGCCACTTCCGGTATTCGCCGCCTGCGCCTCCTGCACAGTGGATTCCCTAGTCCTGATAGCCTGACCTTGTTCCCCTGGAAACTGAGGGACCCCTGCCCCTGCCCGTGTGCTCCTGGGACCCTGCAGCAGCCTCTCCCAGCGGAGCCTGCTCCCACAGACTCCCCTCTCCCCAAGAAGGGTCAGCTCGGGCTGGGCCTCTCCAGAGCACTCTGGACAGGCTCTGCTGCCGAGCTCTCTCCAGAGTGGGAAGGGATTTGATGAACAGTCCCGTAGCACAGTCACTTCCACCAGGCCAGTGAGTCACAGTCATCGCACATGTGTCCCGGGGGAACTGTGCCCAGAGGGTTTCCAATGGCTGATTCTCCTAACAGAGATCGCCAGTCCTTTCTTCGGAGCTGCCTCTGGGCAGACGCCCATCTTTGGATAAGCAACCGGGCATGTTACCCATTTGCACCACCCTCTCGGCAATCACCTCCCTGAGTCATCTCCAACGGGAGGGAGGTCGTGGGCTGGGTGTCTTTGAGAAAGCTATAGTCCCTGCCTTGACAGCGCTGAGCCTCCCTGGGGACAGAGACTCAGCCGTGGAGCCAATATCACCAGCACCTTCGGCTGGGATCTCACGTGTGGCACACCCTCGGCCCACTTCCTCGTCTGAGACACCTGCCTCAGAGCTCCCATCCGTTCAATGGACTCCTCCTCTCCAAGGGCATCGGGAGATGACAGAGAGACGGGCCGGTGTCTTGCCAGCAATCTCTGTCCTTTCCCTTACGGGAGGACCAGCTGGTCCAGGAGGGCCCTGGTGGTGCTGTGGGTTAAGGGATGGGCTCCCACCAGAAGGTCAGTGGTTGGACCCCACCCCCCAGCCGCTCCACGGAAGAAAGATGTCTGCTTGCGTGTTCCGATTAGCAGCCTCGGCTCCTCCAGGGAGCAGCCCCACCCTGTCCGTCCTGCAAGGCGCTGCTCAGGACCAAACTAGGGATGGACACCCGGCAGTGACCTGAGGAGAGGGCTGGTCCTCGGGGACTGGCGCCCCGCCCCTGCTCCTACGTGCAGTCATCTTGCTGTGTTCAAGCCCTTTGATGAGCATCACAGCAGCCCCGGCCCCCAGGCCCCAAGGCGGAAAGACACGTCTGTTTGATAAAGGCTTGCTTCAGAGCAGTCTCCCTGAGAGGTGACGTCCCCCAGGGGATGCCGGAACCCTCCAGGGACCTCCGAAAGCAGACGCCCACACTGGTCCTGGAGTTCGACTGGAGTGGACAGGTTCTCATTGCCAGGGAATCGCTAGGAGTTTCTTTGTTTCTGAAAAGGGGGCAGTAGGCCAAATCCGTTTGGGCCCCTGCCTGGGGACCAGAGGGGGTCTCTGGGCTGTGCTAATGCCCTGGGGTCGCTCAGCAATGCAGCTGCAAACCAATCTGGCGCGTCCGCTCACCGTGGTCTCCTCCCTTCTGCTGGGAGCTCCTGGCTCCTTTAAAATTACTTGCAACAAAGCCCTCCGTCTTTGTGATTTGTGGTTGATTGGAACTTACGCAGCCCTGGGTGTTGGCTAATCTAATCTCTGAGTGGCCTGAGACCTGCCCCTTCCAGCAGCGGGCCTGCCCCATCTCCCACGCCCTCCGGGGTGGGGGTGGGGGTGTGATTGGGTCTCACCACGCCTGCTGCTTGGCCAGTAGCCCTGCTTTGGAGCGGCTCCCAACTGGGCTCACTGGATTTAGTTGTCTCTAAGCTGCACCTGAAGGTCTGAGCATTTCTTCTTCAGACTCACCTGCAGTACTGGGGCACCTTCCACTCCTGGCTTCTCCCCTCGATCGTCCCCCGAGAAACACCGCCAGGGCACCCTCTCCTAGAAACTGGATGGAGTGCCTTCATGAGATAACTTCTTCCAACAGATCTGTCTGTTCTGGCCAGATGACGATCACGCCAGACAATTGGGGTGGGAGGACCATCCCAAGCCATGCTTTAAAAGGCTGTCTCTAGAGAGGCACCTGACTCACCCAAGGCAACCAGTTCGAATCCACTGGTTGCTCCAAGAATGAGAGCTGATGCCCCTGTGTGATTAACAGTCTGGGACACTTCTAGTCTGGGCAGTTCCAGTCTGTCGTATAGGGTTGCTGTGGGTTAGGGGGAAGAGATGAGGGGGTCTGTCTCTAGGAGGTCACATGGCCGATGACATGGAAGTAGCTGGCTGAGCAGTGCCTGGGTTTCAGGATGTCAAGTCCTGGGGGTCAGTGCCAGCCTCCACTGCCAGCCAGAGATGACCTGAGGTTGGGGCAGGGTGCCACTGATGCCTGATGACAGCAGCAAGCACAGTTTCCACCCTCCAGGTAATAAGGTCTCAAAGGCAGTGAATGCCACAAGACCATGCCACACTACGCCTATTGAACTAGGTGGAGGAATGCCCAGCTAGCACGAGCAAAGAGCACAGGTTGACCAGAAAACTAACTCTCTCCTCCCTCTGTCTTTTTCAGACTATAGCCCTGGCTCTTCCTCGGTGAGTACATCATTTTCAAAACTTGACTTCCGGGGTGCAGTGTGGTAGGCACAGGGGGGGTCAGGGGATGAGGGTCTCTGGACAGTATGCTAGGTGTGAAGCTAGTGCCTTCCCTGCTAGAACAGCCACACAGCACGTGTCTCCTTCTGGGTGTTTCAGGGTGTCAATCCAGCCCCTCTGAGGGCAGGAAGTTTGAGCTGTGTTGTGTCCAGTGTCCTGGGGGGCATGGTTGGGCAAGGCCGCCTGCTTCTCTGCCCTGGACTGGTGGGTCCTTCTGGAAACAGCCCTGCGGTATGAGCTGATCACGCTGGGGGCTGACTGGGGAGAACATGGCAGACACTCACGTGAAGGATGATTGCTCCCTGTCCCTCGGCCTCGGGGAAGACCCCAGAGAAGGGCACTCTTCTGGAGGGCTCGCTCAGGGACAGGGGCTCTTGTGTTCTCGGTGTCCTTGTGTTTAGGAAAAGTAATCTTGAGCACAATAGCATTGTTGTTGGTGGTGGTGGTGTTTCTGCTTAAGCAACCTTGGTCCGCTAAGTTCCCTAAAGAACTGGAGGGACAATAGTACAAAGGTTTTAAAAGTGGGTTCAGCTTATGGGCAAGTAGTTCTTGAGATGCCCATGTGCGCGCGCATGCGCACTTGCGTGCTCCTGTGGAGCCATGCATATCTTTGGGCATATGCATGACTTTGGGTGCCTTGGGGTGCCTTGGGGCTCATGTGTACCTTTGAGTTCATCAGTATCTTTGAGTTCTGTGGGTTCATGCATATCCATATGTGTACCTTTGGGTTCAGGTGTAACTTGGGGTTACACACACCTTGGATTCATGTACTGCTTTGAATATCTATATACTTTGGGGTTCATGTGTACCTCAGGGTATACGTGGGCCTTGGATTTATGTGTGTTTTTGTGTGCCTGTGGACTTTGAGGTGCATGTGTACCTTGTTGTATGTGTGTACTTTGAAGTTCATGCACAGCTTGGGGTTCCTGTGGACCGTGGACTTCATCATACCTTGGAGTGTATGTGTAGCTTGGGATACTCGTGTCTTTGGGCATGTGCACACCTGGGCTGTGGGCATGCACGTGACATGGCTGGTTTGCTAAAATGAGCATGCCGTGATGTTGACAACCAGGGTGTTGTCCTTAAATGTATAACCTCACTTGTAATGGCTTGACTCTGTTCCTGAATCGTTTTTAAGAACAATGATTCCATGCCTCTGCTGGGACTGGCTGCCTTTCACTCGCCTTTTGTAGGCCATGTGGCTGCATGAGCCTCACAGCTGGACACAGGTGTCAGTGGTCACCCATGTGAAGATACTCACTCAGTTACCCATGTTGATTCTCCTCCCCTAGGGCACCGGGGCTGGCTGCAGGTCCATCCAGAGAGAGCAGCCCCAGAGAGCTGGGGAATGCTGTGGTCCCACTTCCATCTTTATGGGGCACTGTCCTTCCAAACAGCATGGGTCACCTGGAGAAATGTCAGTGGTGGGCGTCGTGCTGACACAGCACGGGGGAGAGCAGGGTCTGAATGACGGGCACTCAGCTTCTCCTGTTGCCTCTGAATGCTAAGTCTTCCTTGGCACCGTGCGCTGAGTGTCTCTTGAGCTAAGGTGGCATCCGTCCATCAGAAGCACTTTCTGGTAGGTGCCGACCACGGCGCAGCCCCTGGCGGTACAAAAGGCTAACATGCTGGGCTGCTAGCTGTGCGGTGGGAGGTTCTGGTCCACCAGCAAAGGCCCGGAGCTCTGCTTCTGAGAAAGCAGCTTCCAGAAGCCTCCGGTTCTCAGTTCTACTCTGACGCACACGCGGGGGCTCCCCAGGATGACTGTGGGGTTTGCGTTGCTGTCCCCCCAACCCCAAGAGATGATTGTCCTCTGATGCATCTTCTTCTGAATCACAATACACTGTTAGAATGATGTGGCTGCTCCCGGCTGGCTCTGGCCCTCCACATGTCACCCCATGCTCTTCCCACCCTGGTGGGGTCCTGCCTCCTGGCAAGTTGTCCTGCTGTGTGGTGGTGGGTGGGCCATGCTCCCCTCACAGCGGCAGATATTAAGCTACCGTTCTTTAGGTCCTTTGAGTTGGCGCTGACTCATAGCATCCTCAACCCAATGAAACAATGTCGAAAAAACAAACCAATGTCCAGCCCCTCCCAACGACTACAGTCGGGCCTTGTTGCAGGGTCTTCCTCTTTTTCGCCGCCCCTGCACTTCACCAAGGACGATCTTTCTCCAGGGCCTGGATCCTCCTGGGCATGTGCCCAAAGTACAGGAGATGCATCTCTCCGTCTTTGCTTCCAGGGAGATTCAGCTGTACTTCTTCCAAGACAGAGCTGTCCACTGTTCCCGCCGCCCTCGTAAGATTTGGCATGCCCTGCCAACATCACAGTCTAAACAGGCCAATTCTCCCTGGGTCTTCCTTCTCTCCAGCTTTCTAACGCAAACACGGCACGGGTCAAGCACACCTTAGTCATCAAAGGGGCATCTTTGCTTTTTAACACTTGCAAGAGTCTTTGGCTTATCAACCGGGACCTTCCAGAAAGATTCTTACACCCCAGATTCCGAAGAGGATGTGGAAGGAAAGATACTGCTGCCAATGTCAGGCGGCTCCTGGCTGAAAGCACAGAATCCCAGAAGGATGTTTGCCTGTGTTTTATGGGCCGTGCGAAGGCAGACAGCTGTGCAGAACATAACAGATGATGGATAATATTACAGAGAACAGGAATTCCAGAACACAGCATTGTGCTCGTACCGAACCTGAACTTTAGACAAGGGGCAATTGTGCAGGCAATACGAGAGAATCCAGGGTGGCTGAAATCTGGGAAAGATGTTTGTCAGGGTTGGGTCCTCCCCTCACCATACTTATTCAATCTGCCCACTGAGCAAAGAATTCTAGAAGCTGCCCTGAGTGCAGAAGAAGGAGGCATCCAGGTTGGGGGAGCTTGCTGGAAGCGACACGGATTTGAGGCACTTGCTGGTGAAGGTCACAGGATGGACGACAGGCCGACACACAGGACATAGAATCATCACCGCTGGACCTGCAGACCACATCACGACAGGGAGACAAGATCGAAACTGCCCAGGAAATAGCCGTCAAGAAACCAAATAGCCTATTGAATTAGTCGAACTGCCGCTGAAGACCGTGAAATGGCTGCTATTAACATCAGCAAGAAAC
This sequence comes from Echinops telfairi, assembly GCF_000313985.2. NCBI lineage: Eukaryota > Metazoa > Chordata > Mammalia > Afrosoricida > Tenrecidae > Echinops > Echinops telfairi. The sequence continues at coordinate 3,786,987 of NW_022103968.1, read as the reverse complement.
TGTTGGCAGCTCGTTCTCCAGCTTGGGAATGTGCATCGAGCTGGCAGGAAGGTTACTCCCGTGCTGCTAAAAAAAGAGAGAGATGTCCAACGGAGTTCCCTTCTCTGGTTATAGTCCCTGCCCTTTTGTGGGGAAACAGCAACAGAAACGAGATTTCTGACCTGCAGAAATAGAATCCATTCCTGCCCCCTGTTGCCCTGGATGAAGTGCTTTGCTAACACGGCGTCCTGGGGGCTGTTGTGGTGGTAGCTTTTTGTGTTTTGTTTTGTGCTTAGCATATTCCACAAGATGTGGGGATGAGGCTGCCCTTCCTGTGGCAACATCTGGCAAACCAAAGTCCCTCCAGCTACAGGGTGCTTGCTTTCTCTGACTCTGAGTCTGCCTGCCGCTTGCCTCAGGGATGGGGTTTCAGGATGACGAATTGAAGGGAACACACAGCCCATCCAACACGCCCCTTCCAGACTCCGCTTAGACGTAAGGGCAGCCAATCGATGAGCAGCATCAAATGTGAGAGTAAGTCGCTTGTGGTCGCAGCAGCGCAGGAAAAGACCAGAGGAATACGAGATGCGGAAATGAAAGTGCCGAGGACAGCTAGGCTGACGTTCAACTTGAAAACCGACGGATCCGGGCTTGGCCTGCTGCTGTCAGTTTCAGCACCTGCAGGTCTCCTCTGCTCAAGCTGTGGCTTTTCTTGCTGTTGGCTTTCACGCAGACCTGAAGGTTTAAAAATAAAGTGCAGGGGAAACCACTCGGCCCGTGCTTCTCGCAGCGGCGCTGGCTGAGGTTACACGGGCTGGCCTCTGTCCCAGCAGAACCTGCAGAGGGAACGGAGACACTGCCGTCCAGGCCACGTTTGATCCCCGTTTTCTCTTTTGACCACGTCCCCGGTTCTTCATCAGCGCGTGTACGCGTTCCCACTCAAGGTCCAATATGACCGAGGCCAGGCAAGCCATGGAGCGTTGGCTGCTAACCGGCAGGCCAGGGGTTCACAGACAGCCAGAGGCCTCAGGGAGAAAGGCCTGGCTGCCACTTCCAAAGGCCACAGCTGTGAGCCACCCTGTGGAGCCCGCCTCTGCTCTAACAGCACCCGGGGTCTCCCTGAGTCAGATCGGACTTCGTGCTGACCGGCTTGAGCTTGTTGCTTTTCAAAAACAGAGCCTGCGGATTTCCTATCTGAGCTAAAATCTGCCCCTGCCCCCCCCCCCCCCCGCTGCCAGCACTGGGGAAGTTATTCCTCTGCATGCAGGGTGGGCAGCAGATTGGAAGGCTCCCTTGGGAACTCGCAGTGATGGACAGGTCAGTCCAGCATTTGTTTCCGACCCCATCTCCCCACCCCCAGGGACGACTCAACATTCTTCCAGAAAGTTCCTCCTGAGAGAGTGTCACACGGAACCCTTTGTCACACAGCAGAAGCCAGGAGAACACACAGTCCCTGTTTCCACGGAGAAGGAGAAGGAGCTCTGAGTGCTGACAGCAGGCCCAGCCGAAAGTTAGAATTCGCGAGATTCACGGGAGGAATCTCTTTACGCCAACAGAAAATACAACATGGGTTCTCCAGGAGCATCCTGGCCCCCCAAGGCCGCACCGGTAGGAAAGAGGCTGAGGGGGTTGGGAGGGAACCCTCTCTTGTCACCATGGTGGACTTTTGTCATGGTCGCTTGCAGTATCACTTCTAAACTATTTTAAAGTCAGATTACAGAATATTATCCGGAAGCCTCCACCACATGAGAACCCAGCAGGCTCCTGTAGGACTGCGTCCGGTGCTGGCACAGGGAATCTGGGGTTCACGTTTCAGGAAGCCAGTTCTAAGCTACCACAGCTCTGCCAGAGAGGGCACTGGGGGTAACTGAGAGGAGCAGGTGGTGCTGGGTCCAGTGGGGCTGTCAGACCCCTGGGACATCAGGGGTGATATCTGAGTAAAACAATTCCCCTGAGCCTGGAGAGGCACTGGGAAGAAGAGCCCACCCCTTGTTAATCGTGCATGTCCTACACTTAGGACCGAACCAGACCTTTGTGTTCCCCAACAATCGGGCTTGCGACGTAGAGTTTCGGGGCGAGCTGTCGCTGTGCAGAAGCATGAGGCTCCTGGGGAGCAGGGCACGGGACCTAGGTGTCTTTGGCAGTGGGCCAGGCGTTGGTGTGCGAGGTTCCCTGCCTGAAGTTGGCATTTGAGAAGCAGATGGCTGTGTCGGCAGCCGCGTCTGTGCCAGCTGCCCGAGGTGCCTCAGCGCACACGCTGGGCAAAGAAGGTCTAGAGTTTGTGAAGCGCTTGTGTGTGCGAGCTATAGAGATTACTGAGAGTCCTTGAGCCCCTGAATCAGGGATGAGCTGTGGGGGTAAGTGACAGGACTGTGTGTGCCCCCACTCTGGCCCCGGGAACCTGCGACCTACCAGAGACTGCCCGCTATAGCCTGGATGAGAGCCACACAGGAAGAGGCCCCACTCTGCTCCCAAAGCACCTCCACATCAGCTGCTGGGGCAGTGTTTGCGATGCCAGGAGAGGGAGGGCCCCCGGAAAGCGCTGAGTGGAGAGATGTGGCATCAGGGCTCCCCTGGAAGCCCTTCGCCTCGCCTCGTTCTGATTAAGCAGCAAGTCAATCCCCACTCATGGCGCCCGCATAGGTCCCTGCGGGTTTCCAACGCTGTAATTGTCATCATATTCTTTAGGCTGCAATGCTGTATGGGAGTAGAAAGCCTTATCTTTCCCGTACGTATATAGGGAATATATATGTGTATACGTATACATGTCTATATGTGTATGTGTGTGTGTGGATATATGTATATGTGGGTGTTTGTGTATATGTGTGTGTATGTATGGGTGTGTGTGTGTGTATGGGTGTGTATGTATGGGAGG